>NW_027194543.1:363382-726764 GCF_032444005.1 Ranitomeya imitator
TTGTGCCCAGGCCTTAAGCCTAGCCCGCACTTGTGCCCAGGCCTTAAGCCTAGCCCGCACTTGTGCCCAGGCCTTAAGCCTAGCCCGCACTTGTGCCCCGGCCTTAAGCCTAGCCCGCACTTGTGCCCAGGCCTTAAGCCTAGCCCGCACTTGTGCCCAGGCCTTAAGCCTAGCCCGCACTTGTGCCCAGGCCTTAAGCCTAGCCCGCACTTGTGCCCAGGCCTTAAGCCTAGCCCGCACTTGTGCCCAGGCCTTAAGCCTAGCCCGCACTTGTGCCCCCTGCCTTGATCCTAGCCAGCACTTGTGCCCCGGCCTTAAGCCTAGCCCGCACTTGTGCCCAGGCCTTAAGCCGAGCCCGCACTTGTGCCCCGGCCTTAAGCCGAGCCCGCACTTGTGCCCCTGCCTTAAGCCGAGCCCGCACTTGTGCCCCTGCCTTAAGCCGAGCCCGCACTTGTGCCCCTGCCTTAAGCCTAGCCCGCACTTGTGTCCAGGCCTTAAGCCTAGCCCGCACTTGTGCCCAGGCCTTAAGCCTAGCCCGCACTTGTGCCCAGGCCTTAAGCCTAGCCCGCACTTGTGCCCAGGCCTTAAGCCTAGCCCGCACTTGTGCCCAGGCCTTAAGCCTAGCCCGCACTTGTGCCCTGGCCTTAAGCCTAGCCCGCACTTGTGCCCTGGCCTTAAGCCTAGCCCGCACTTGTGCCCAGGCCTTAAGCCTAGCCCGCACTTGTCCTCAGGCCATAAGCCTAGCCCGCACTTGTGCCCCGGCCATAAGCCTAGCCCGCACTTGTGCCCCGGCCTTAAGCCTAGCCCGCACTTGTGCCCCGGCCTTAAGCCTAGCCCGCACTTGTGCCCAGGCCTTAAGCCTAGCCCGCACTTGTGCCCAGGCCTTAAGCCTAGCCCGCACTTGTGCCCCGGCCTTAAGCCGAGCCCGCACTTGTGCCCCGGCCTTAAGCCGAGCCCGCACTTGTGCCCCGGCCTTAAGCCGAGCCCGCACTTGTGCCCCTGCCTTAAGCCGAGCCCGCACTTGTGCCCCTGCCTTAAGCCGAGCCCGCACTTGTGCCCCTGCCTTAAGCCTAGCCCGCACTTGTGCCCAGGCCTTAAGCCTAGCCCGCACTTGTGCCCAGGCCTTAAGCCTAGCCCGCACTTGTGCCCAGGCCTAAAGCCTAGCCCGCACTTGTGCCCAGGCCTTAAGCCTAGCCCGCACTTGTGCCCAGGCCTTAAGCCTAGCCCGCACTTGTGCCCAGGCCTTAAGCCTAGCCCGCACTTGTGCCCAGGCCTTAAGCCTAGCCCGCACTTGTGCCCAGGCCTTAAGCCTAGCCCGCACTTGTGCCCAGGCCTTAAGCCTAGCCCGCACTTGTGCCCAGGCCATAAGCCTAGCCCGCACTTGTGCCCCGGCCTTAAGCCTAGCCCGCACTTGTGCCCCGGCCTTAAGCCTAGCCCGCACTTGTGCCCCGGCCTTAAGCCTAGCCCGCACTTGTGCCCAGGCCTTAAGCCTAGCCCGCACTTGTGCCCAGGCCTTAAGCCTAGCCCGCACTTGTGCCCAGGCCTTAAGCCTAGCCTGCACTTTTGAGCCCCTTGAATGCTTGTTTGTTTGTTTTTGTCTTCAGCTTCATGTTGGTTATGCACATAGGGCCAGCTTTACGCTCTTCGCTCTTGTCCCGTCTGAATGCGCATGCACGACTGTAATTGGGGAAGAAGGCATTACCCATTTACGGAGGACAGACAAGAAGTGCCTGGTCGCTTGGAGCATGGGGTTATGGAGAGGCTCCGCACTGTACAACAAAGGATCTAGTCCTAAATGTCCAAGTACAGAGTAGAGGGGTGAAAGCTAGCTCTTCACCCCTATGGGTGCCTAACCCTTTATGCAAAGAGTGCAAAGAGTTAGCTGAATGCCTTAAGCCTAGCCAGCACTTGTGCCCCCTGCCTTGATCCTGGCCAGCACTGCACTTGTGCCCATGCCTTAAGCCTGGCTGGCACTTGTGCCCATGCCTTAAGCCTAGCCGGCACTTGTGGCCCCTGCCTTGATCCTAGCCAGCACTGCACTTGTGCCCAGGCCTTAAGCCTAGCCTGCACTTGTGCCCCGGCCTTAAGCCTAGCCCGCACTTGTGCCCATGCCTTAAGCCGAGCCCGCACTTGTGCCCCTGCCTTGATCCTAGCCAGCACTTGTGCCCAGGCCTTAAGCCTAGCCCGCACTTGTGCCCAGGCCTTAAGCCTAGCCCGCACTTGTGCCCAGGCCTTAAGCCTAGCCCGCACTTGTGCCCAGGCCTTAAGCCTAGCCCGCACTTGTGCCCAGGCCTTAAGCCTAGCCCGCACTTGTGCCCCGGCCTTAAGCCTAACCCGCACTTGTGCCCAGGCCTTAAGCCTAGCCCGCACTTGTGCCCAGGCCTTAAGCCTAGCCCGCACTTGTGCCCAGGCCTTAAGCCGAGCCCGCACTTGTGCCCCTGCCTTAAGCCGAGCCCGCACTTGTGCCCCTGCCTTAAGCCGAGCCCGCACTTGTGCCCCTGCCTTGATCCTAGCCAGCACTTGTGCCCAGGCCTTAAGCCTAGCCCGCACTTGTGCCCAGGCCTTAAGCCTAGCCCGCACTTGTGCCCCCTGCCTTGATCCTAGCCAGCACTGCACTTATGCCCAGGCCTTAAGCCTAGCCTGCACTTGTGCCCAGGCCTTAAGCCTAGCCCGCACTTGTGCCCAGGCCTTAAGCCTAGCCCGCACTTGTGCCCAGGCCTTAAGCCTAGCCCGCACTTGTGCCCAGGCCTGAAGCCTAGCCCGCACTTGTGCCCAGGCCTTAAGCCTAGCCCGCACTTGTGCCCAGGCCTTAAGCCTAGCCCGCACTTGTGCCCCTGCCTTGATCCTAGCCAGCACTTGTGCCCAGGCCTTAAGCCTAGCCCGCACTTGTGCCCAGGCCTTAAGCCTAGCCCGCACTTGTGCCCCCTGCCTTGATCCTAGCCAGCACTTGTGCCCAGGCCTTAAGCCTAGCCCGCACTTGTGCCCCTGCCTTAAGCCTAGCCCGCACTTGTGCCCCTGCCTTAAGCCTAGCCCGCACTTGTGCCCCCTGCCTTGATCCTAGCCAGCACTTGTGCCCCGGCTTTAAGCTTAGCCCGCACTTGTGCCCCGGCCTTAAGCCTAGCCCGCACTTGTGCCCCGGCCTTAAGCCTAGCCCGCACTTGTGCCCCGGCCTTAAGCCTAGCCCGCACTTGTGCCCCGGCCTTAAGCCTAGCCCGCACTTGTGCCCAGGCCTTAAGCCTAGCCCGCACTTGTGCCCAGGCCTTAAGCCTAGCCCGCACTTGTGCCCAGGCCTTAAGCCTAGCCTGCACTTTTGAGCCCCTTGAATGCTTGTTTGTTTGTTTTTGTCTTCAGCTTCATGTTGGTTATGCACATAGGGCCAGCTTTACGCTCTTCGCTCTTGTCCCGTCTGAATGCGCATGCACGACTGTAATTGGGGAAGAAGGCATTACCCATTTACGGAGGACAGACAAGAAGTGCCTGGTCGCTTGGAGCATGGGGTTATGGAGAGGCTCCGCACTGTACAACAAAGGATCTAGTCCTAAATGTCCAAGTACAGAGTAGAGGGGTGAAAGCTAGCTCTTCACCCCTATGGGTGCCTAACCCTTTATGCAAAGAGTGCAAAGAGTTAGCTGAATGCCTTAAGCCTAGCCAGCACTTGTGCCCCCTGCCTTGATCCTGGCCAGCACTGCACTTGTGCCCATGCCTTAAGCCTGGCTGGCACTTGTGCCCATGCCTTAAGCCTAGCCGGCACTTGTGGCCCCTGCCTTGATCCTAGCCAGCACTGCACTTGTGCCCAGGCCTTAAGCCTAGCCTGCACTTGTGCCCCGGCCTTAAGCCTAGCCCGCACTTGTGCCCATGCCTTAAGCCGAGCCCGCACTTGTGCCCCTGCCTTGATCCTAGCCAGCACTTGTGCCCAGGCCTTAAGCCTAGCCCGCACTTGTGCCCAGGCCTTAAGCCTAGCCCGCACTTGTGCCCAGGCCTTAAGCCTAGCCCGCACTTGTGCCCAGGCCTTAAGCCTAGCCCGCACTTGTGCCCAGGCCTTAAGCCTAGCCCGCACTTGTGCCCCGGCCTTAAGCCTAACCCGCACTTGTGCCCAGGCCTTAAGCCTAGCCCGCACTTGTGCCCAGGCCTTAAGCCGAGCCCGCACTTGTGCCCCTGCCTTAAGCCGAGCCCGCACTTGTGCCCCTGCCTTAAGCCGAGCCCGCACTTGTGCCCCTGCCTTGATCCTAGCCAGCACTTGTGCCCAGGCCTTAAGCCTAGCCCGCACTTGTGCCCAGGCCTTAAGCCTAGCCCGCACTTGTGCCCCCTGCCTTGATCCTAGCCAGCACTGCACTTATGCCCAGGCCTTAAGCCTAGCCTGCACTTGTGCCCAGGCCTTAAGCCTAGCCCGCACTTGTGCCCAGGCCTTAAGCCTAGCCCGCACTTGTGCCCAGGCCTTAAGCCTAGCCCGCACTTGTGCCCAGGCCTGAAGCCTAGCCCGCACTTGTGCCCAGGCCTTAAGCCTAGCCCGCACTTGTGCCCAGGCCTTAAGCCTAGCCCGCACTTGTGCCCCTGCCTTGATCCTAGCCAGCACTTGTGCCCAGGCCTTAAGCCTAGCCCGCACTTGTGCCCCCTGCCTTGATCCTAGCCAGCACTTGTGCCCAGGCCTTAAGCCTAGCCCGCACTTGTGCCCCTGCCTTAAGCCTAGCCCGCACTTGTGCCCCTGCCTTAAGCCTAGCCCGCACTTGTGCCCCCTGCCTTGATCCTAGCCAGCACTTGTGCCCCGGCTTTAAGCTTAGCCCGCACTTGTGCCCAGGCCTTAAGCCTAGCCCGCACTTGTGCCCAGGCCTTAAGCCTAGCCCGCACTTGTGCCCCGGCCTTAAGCCTAGCCCGCACTTGTGCCCAGGCCTTAAGCCTAGCCCGCACTTGTGCCCAGGCCTTAAGCCTAGCCCGCACTTGTGCCCAGGCCTTAAGCCTAGCCCGCACTTGTGCCCAGGCCTTAAGCCTAGCCCGCACTTGTGCCCCCTGCCTTGATCCTAGCCAGCACTTGTGCCCAGGCCTTAAGCCTAGCCCGCACTTGTGCCCAGGCCTTAAGCCAAGCCCGCACTTGTGCCCCTGCCTTAAGCCTAGCCCGCACTTGTGCCCCTGCCTTAAGCCTAGCCCGCACTTGTGTCCAGGCCTTAAGCCTAGCCGCACTTGTGCCCAGGCCTTAAGCCTAGCCCGCACTTGTGCCCTGGCCTTAAGCCTAGCCCGCACTTGTGCCCAGGCCTTAAGCCTAGCCCGCAATTGTCCTCAGGCCATAAGCCTAGCCCGCACTTGTGCCCCGGCCTTAAGTCTAGCCCGCACTTGTGCCCCGGCCTTAAGCCTAGCCCGCACTTGTGCCCCGGCCTTAAGCCTAGCCCGCACTTGTGCCCAGGCCTTAAGCCTAGCCCGCACTTGTGCCCAGGCCTTAAGCCTAGCCCGCACTTGTGCCCCGGCCTTAAGCCGAGCCCGCACTTGTGCCCCGGCCTTAAGCCGAGCCCGCACTTGTGCCCCGGCCTTAAGCTTAGCCCGCACTTGTGCCCAGGCCTTAAGCCTAGCCCGCACTTGTCCTCAGGCCATAAGCCTAGCCCGCACTTGTGCCCCGGCCTTAAGCCTAGCCCGCACTTGTGCCCCGGCCTTAAGCCTAGCCTGCACTTGTGCCCCTGCCTTAAGCCGAGCCCGCACTTGTGCCCCTGCCTTAAGCCGAGCCCGCACTTGTGCCCCTGCCTTAAGCCTAGCCAGCACTTGTGCCCAGGCCTTAAGCCTAGCCCGCACTTGTGCCCAGGCCTTAAGCCTAGCCCGCACTTGTGCCCAGGCCTTAAGCCGAGCCCGCACTTGTGCCCAGGCCTTAAGCCTAGCCTGCACTTTTGAGCCCCTTGAATGCTTGTTTGTTTGTTTTTGTCTTCAGCTTCATGTTGGTTATGCACATAGGGCCAGCTTTACGCTCTTCGCTCTTGTCCCGTCTGAATGCGCATGCACGACTGTAATTGGGGAAGAAGGCATTACCCATTCACGGAGGACAGACAAGAAGTGCCTGGTCGCTTGGAGCATGGGGTTATGGAGAGGCTCCGCACTGTACAACAAAGGATCTAGTCCTAAATGTCCAAGTACAGAGTAGAGGGGTGAAAGCTAGCTCTTCACCCCTATGGGTGCCTAACCCTTTATGCAAAGAGTGCAAAGAGTTAGCTGAATGCCTTAAGCCTAGCCAGCACTTGTGCCCCCTGCCTTGATCCTGGCCAGCACTGCACTTGTGCCCATGCCTTAAGCCTGGCTGGCACTTGTGCCCATGCCTTAAGCCTAGCCGGCACTTGTGGCCCCTGCCTTGATCCTAGCCAGCACTGCACTTGTGCCCAGGCCTTAAGCCTAGCCTGCACTTGTGCCCCGGCCTTAAGCCTAGCCCGCACTTGTGCCCATGCCTTAAGCCGAGCCCGCACTTGTGCCCCTGCCTTGATCCTAGCCAGCACTTGTGCCCAGGCCTTAAGCCTAGCCCGCACTTGTGCCCAGGCCTTAAGCCTAGCCCGCACTTGTGCCCAGGCCTTAAGCCTAGCCCGCACTTGTGCCCAGGCCTTAAGCCTAGCCCGCACTTGTGCCCAGGCCTTAAGCCTAGCCCGCACTTGTGCCCAGGCCTTAAGCCTAGCCCGCACTTGTGCCCCGGCCTTAAGCCTAACCCGCACTTGTGCCCAGGCCTTAAGCCTAGCCCGCACTTGTGCCCAGGCCTTAAGCCTAGCCCGCACTTGTGCCCAGGCCTTAAGCCGAGCCCGCACTTGTGCCCCTGCCTTAAGCCGAGCCCGCACTTGTGCCCCTGCCTTAAGCCGAGCCCGCACTTGTGCCCCTGCCTTGATCCTAGCCAGCACTTGTGCCCAGGCCTTAAGCCTAGCCCGCACTTGTGCCCAGGCCTTAAGCCTAGCCCGCACTTGTGCCCCCTGCCTTAAGCCGAGCCCGCACTTGTGCCCCTGCCTTAAGCCTAGCCCGCACTTGTGCCCCTGCCTTAAGCCTAGCCCGCACTTGTGCCCCCTGCCTTGATCCTAGCCAGCACTTGTGCCCCTGCCTTAAGCTGAGCCCGCACTTGTGCCCCTGCCTTAAGCCTAGCCCGCACTTGTGCCCCTGCCTTAAGCCTAGCCCGCACTTGTGCCCCCTGCCTTGATCCTAGCCAGCACTTGTGCCCCGGCTTTAAGCTTAGCCCGCACTTGTGCCCAGGCTTTAAGCTTAGCCCGCACTTGTGCCCAGGCCTTAAGCCGAGCCCGCACTTGTGCCCCGGCCTTAAGCCTAGCCCGCACTTGTCCTCAGGCCATAAGCCTAGCCCGCACTTGTGCCCCGGCCATAAGCCTAGCCCGCACTTGTGCCCCGGCCTTAAGCCTAGCCCGCACTTGTGCCCCGGCCTTAAGCCTAGCCCGCACTTGTGCCCCGGCCTTAAGCCTAGCCCGCACTTGTGCCCCGGCCTTAAGCCTAGCCCGCACTTGTGCCCCGGCCTTAAGCCTAGCCCGCACTTGTGCCCAGGCCTTAAGCCTAGCCCGCACTTGTGCCCCGGCCTTAAGCCGAGCCCGCACTTGTGCCCCGGCCTTAAGCCGAGCCCGCACTTGTGCCCCGGCCTTAAGCCGAGCCCGCACTTGTGCCCCTGCCTTAAGCCGAGCCCGCACTTGTGCCCCTGCCTTAAGCCTAGCCCGCACTTGTGCCCCTGCCTTAAGCCTAGCCCGCACTTGTGCCCAGGCCTTAAGCCTAGCCCGCACTTGTGCCCAGGCCTTAAGCCTAGCCCGCACTTGTGCCCAGGCCTTAAGCCTAGCCCGCACTTGTGCCCAGGCCTAAAGCCTAGCCCGCACTTGTGCCCAGGCCTTAAGCCTAGCCCGCACTTGTGCCCAGGCCTTAAGCCTAGCCCGCACTTGTGCCCAGGCCTTAAGCCTAGCCCGCACTTGTGCCCAGGCCTTAAGCCTAGCCCGCACTTGTGCCCAGGCCTTAAGCCTAGCCCGCACTTGTGCCCAGGCCTTAAGCCTAGCCCGCACTTGTGCCCAGGCCTTAAGCCTAGCCCGCACTTGTGCCCAGGCCATAAGCCTAGCCCGCACTTGTGCCCCGGCCTTAAGCCTAGCCCGCACTTGTGCCCCGGCCTTAAGCCTAGCCCGCACTTGTGCCCCGGCCTTAAGCCTAGCCCGCACTTGTGCCCAGGCCTTAAGCCTAGCCCGCACTTGTGCCCAGGCCTTAAGCCTAGCCCGCACTTGTGCCCAGGCCTTAAGCCTAGCCTGCACTTTTGAGCCCCTTGAATGCTTGTTTGTTTGTTTTTGTCTTCAGCTTCATGTTGGTTATGCACATAGGGCCAGCTTTACGCTCTTCGCTCTTGTCCCGTCTGAATGCGCATGCACGACTGTAATTGGGGAAGAAGGCATTACCCATTTACGGAGGACAGACAAGAAGTGCCTGGTCGCTTGGAGCATGGGGTTATGGAGAGGCTCCGCACTGTACAACAAAGGATCTAGTCCTAAATGTCCAAGTACAGAGTAGAGGGGTGAAAGCTAGCTCTTCACCCCTATGGGTGCCTAACCCTTTATGCAAAGAGTGCAAAGAGTTAGCTGAATGCCTTAAGCCTAGCCAGCACTTGTGCCCCCTGCCTTGATCCTGGCCAGCACTGCACTTGTGCCCATGCCTTAAGCCTGGCTGGCACTTGTGCCCATGCCTTAAGCCTAGCCGGCACTTGTGGCCCCTGCCTTGATCCTAGCCAGCACTGCACTTGTGCCCAGGCCTTAAGCCTAGCCTGCACTTGTGCCCCGGCCTTAAGCCTAGCCCGCACTTGTGCCCATGCCTTAAGCCGAGCCCGCACTTGTGCCCCTGCCTTGATCCTAGCCAGCACTTGTGCCCAGGCCTTAAGCCTAGCCCGCACTTGTGCCCAGGCCTTAAGCCTAGCCCGCACTTGTGCCCAGGCCTTAAGCCTAGCCCGCACTTGTGCCCAGGCCTTAAGCCTAGCCCGCACTTGTGCCCAGGCCTTAAGCCTAGCCCGCACTTGTGCCCCGGCCTTAAGCCTAACCCGCACTTGTGCCCAGGCCTTAAGCCTAGCCCGCACTTGTGCCCAGGCCTTAAGCCTAGCCCGCACTTGTGCCCAGGCCTTAAGCCGAGCCCGCACTTGTGCCCCTGCCTTAAGCCGAGCCCGCACTTGTGCCCCTGCCTTAAGCCGAGCCCGCACTTGTGCCCCTGCCTTGATCCTAGCCAGCACTTGTGCCCAGGCCTTAAGCCTAGCCCGCACTTGTGCCCAGGCCTTAAGCCTAGCCCGCACTTGTGCCCCCTGCCTTGATCCTAGCCAGCACTGCACTTATGCCCAGGCCTTAAGCCTAGCCTGCACTTGTGCCCAGGCCTTAAGCCTAGCCCGCACTTGTGCCCAGGCCTTAAGCCTAGCCCGCACTTGTGCCCAGGCCTTAAGCCTAGCCCGCACTTGTGCCCAGGCCTGAAGCCTAGCCCGCACTTGTGCCCAGGCCTTAAGCCTAGCCCGCACTTGTGCCCAGGCCTTAAGCCTAGCCCGCACTTGTGCCCCTGCCTTGATCCTAGCCAGCACTTGTGCCCAGGCCTTAAGCCTAGCCCGCACTTGTGCCCCCTGCCTTGATCCTAGCCAGCACTTGTGCCCAGGCCTTAAGCCTAGCCCGCACTTGTGCCCCTGCCTTAAGCCTAGCCCGCACTTGTGCCCCTGCCTTAAGCCTAGCCCGCACTTGTGCCCCCTGCCTTGATCCTAGCCAGCACTTGTGCCCCGGCTTTAAGCTTAGCCCGCACTTGTGCCCAGGCTTTAAGCTTAGCCCGCACTTGTGCCCAGGCCTTAAGCCGAGCCCGCACTTGTGCCCCGGCCTTAAGCCGAGCCCGCACTTGTGCCCCGGCCTTAAGCCGAGCCCGCACTTGTGCCCCGGCCTTAAGCCGAGCCCGCACTTGTGCCCCGGCCTTAAGCCGAGCCCGCACTTGTGCCCCTGCCTTAAGCCGAGCCCGCACTTGTGCCCCTGCCTTAAGCCGAGCCCGCACTTGTGCCCCTGCCTTAAGCCTAGCCCGCACTTGTGCCCAGGCCTTAAGCCTAGCCCGCACTTGTGCCCCTGCCTTAAGCCTAGCCCGCACTTGTGCCCCTGCCTAAAGCCTAGCCCGCACTTGTGCCCAGGCCTTAAGCTTAGCCCGCACTTGTGCCCAGGCCTTAAGCCTAGCCCGCACTTGTGCCCAGGCCTTAAGCCTAGCCCGCACTTGTGCCCAGGCCTTAAGCCTAGCCCGCACTTGTGCCCAGGCCTTAAGCCTAGCCCGCACTTGTGCCCAGGCCTTAAGCCTAGCCCGCACTTGTGCCCAGGCCTTAAGCCTAGCCCGCACTTGTGCCCAGGCCTTAAGCCTAGCCCGCACTTGTGCCCAGGCCTTAAGCCTAGCCCGCACTTGTGCTCAGGCCTTAAGCCTAGCCCGCACTTGTGCCCAGGCCTTAAGCCTAGCCCGCACTTGTGCCCAGGCCTTAAGCCTAGCCCGCACTTGTGCCCAGGCCTTAAGCCTAGCCCGCACTTGTGCCCAGGCCTTAAGCCTAGCCCGCACTTGTGCCCCCTGCCTTGATCCTAGCCAGCACTTGTGCCCAGGCCTTAAGCCGAGCCCGCACTTGTGCCCAGGCCTTAAGCCGAGCCCGCACTTGTGCCCAGGCCTTAAGCCGAGCCCGCACTTGTGCCCCTGCCTTAAGCCGAGCCCGCACTTGTGCCCCTGCCTTAAGCCGAGCCCGCACTTGTGCCCCTGCCTTAAGCCGAGCCCGCACTTGTGCCCCTGCCTTAAGCCGAGCCCGCACTTGTGCCCCTGCCTTGATCCTAGCCAGCACTTGTGCCCAGGCCTTAAGCCTAGCCCGCACTTGTGCCCAGGCCTTAAGCCTAGCCCGCACTTGTGCCCCCTGCCTTGATCCTAGCCAGCAATGCACTTATGCCCAGGCCTTAAGCCTAGCCCGCACTTGTGCCCAGGCCTTAAGCCTAGCCCGCACTTGTGCCCAGGCCTTAAGCCTAGCCCGCACTTGTGCCCAGGCCTTAAACCTAGCCCGCACTTGTGCCCAGGCCTTAAGCCTAGCCCGCACTTGTGCCCAGGCCTTAAGCCTAGCCCGCACTTGTGCCCAGGCCTTAAGCCTAGCCCGCACTTGTGCCCAGGCCTTAAGCCTAGCCCGCACTTGTGCCCCCTGCCTTGATCCTAGCCAGCACTTGTGCCCAGGCCTTAAGCCTAGCCCGCACTTGTGCCCAGGCCTTAAGCCAAGCCCGCACTTGTGCCCCTGCCTTAAGCCTAGCCCGCACTTGTGCCCCTGCCTTAAGCCTAGCCCGCACTTGTGTCCAGGCCTTAAGCCTAGCCGCACTTGTGCCCAGGCCTTAAGCCTAGCCCGCACTTGTGCCCTGGCCTTAAGCCTAGCCCGCACTTGTGCCCAGGCCTTAAGCCTAGCCCGCAATTGTCCTCAGGCCATAAGCCTAGCCCGCACTTGTGCCCCGGCCTTAAGTCTAGCCCGCACTTGTGCCCCGGCCTTAAGCCTAGCCCGCACTTGTGCCCCGGCCTTAAGCCTAGCCCGCACTTGTGCCCAGGCCTTAAGCCTAGCCCGCACTTGTGCCCAGGCCTTAAGCCTAGCCCGCACTTGTGCCCCGGCCTTAAGCCGAGCCCGCACTTGTGCCCCGGCCTTAAGCCGAGCCCGCACTTGTGCCCCGGCCTTAAGCTTAGCCCGCACTTGTGCCCAGGCCTTAAGCCTAGCCCGCACTTGTGCCCCGGCCTTAAGCCTAGCCCGCACTTGTGCCCCGGCCTTAAGCCTAGCCTGCACTTGTGCCCCTGCCTTAAGCCGAGCCCGCACTTGTGCCCCTGCCTTAAGCCGAGCCCGCACTTGTGCCCCTGCCTTAAGCCTAGCCCGCACTTGTGCCCAGGCCTTAAGCCTAGCCCGCACTTGTGCCCAGGCCTTAAGCCTAGCCCGCACTTGTGCCCAGGCCTTAAGCCTAGCCCGCACTTGTGCCCAGGCCTAAAGCCTAGCCCGCACTTGTGCCCAGGCCTTAAGCCTAGCCCGCACTTGTGCCCAGGCCTTAAGCCTAGCCCGCACTTGTGCCCAGGCCTTAAGCCTAGCCCGCACTTGTGCCCCGGCCTTAAGCCTAGCCCGCACTTGTGCCCAGGCCTTAAGCCTAGCCCGCACTTGTGCCCAGGCCTTAAGCCTAGCCCGCACTTGTGCCCAGGCCTTAAGCCTAGCCCGCACTTGTGCCCAGGCCTTAAGCCTAGCCCGCACTTGTGCCCAGGCCTTAAGCCTAGCCCGCACTTGTGCCCCCTGCCTTGATCCTAGCCAGCACTTGTGCCCCGGCCTTAAGCCTAGCCCGCACTTGTGCCCAGGCCTTAAGCCGAGCCCGCACTTGTGCCCCGGCCTTAAGCCGAGCCCGCACTTGTGCCCCTGCCTTAAGCCGAGCCCGCACTTGTGCCCCTGCCTTAAGCCGAGCCCGCACTTGTGCCCCTGCCTTAAGCCTAGCCCGCACTTGTGTCCAGGCCTTAAGCCTAGCCCGCACTTGTGCCCAGGCCTTAAGCCTAGCCCGCACTTGTGCCCAGGCCTTAAGCCTAGCCCGCACTTGTGCCCAGGCCTTAAGCCTAGCCCGCACTTGTGCCCAGGCCTTAAGCCTAGCCCGCACTTGTGCCCTGGCCTTAAGCCTAGCCCGCACTTGTGCCCTGGCCTTAAGCCTAGCCCGCACTTGTGCCCAGGCCTTAAGCCTAGCCCGCACTTGTCCTCAGGCCATAAGCCTAGCCCGCACTTGTGCCCCGGCCATAAGCCTAGCCCGCACTTGTGCCCCGGCCTTAAGCCTAGCCCGCACTTGTGCCCCGGCCTTAAGCCTAGCCCGCACTTGTGCCCAGGCCTTAAGCCTAGCCCGCACTTGTGCCCAGGCCTTAAGCCTAGCCCGCACTTGTGCCCCGGCCTTAAGCCGAGCCCGCACTTGTGCCCCGGCCTTAAGCCGAGCCCGCACTTGTGCCCCGGCCTTAAGCCGAGCCCGCACTTGTGCCCCTGCCTTAAGCCGAGCCCGCACTTGTGCCCCTGCCTTAAGCCGAGCCCGCACTTGTGCCCCTGCCTTAAGCCTAGCCCGCACTTGTGCCCAGGCCTTAAGCCTAGCCCGCACTTGTGCCCAGGCCTTAAGCCTAGCCCGCACTTGTGCCCAGGCCTTAAGCCTAGCCCGCACTTGTGCCCAGGCCTAAAGCCTAGCCCGCACTTGTGCCCAGGCCTTAAGCCTAGCCCGCACTTGTGCCCAGGCCTTAAGCCTAGCCCGCACTTGTGCCCAGGCCTTAAGCCTAGCCCGCACTTGTGCCCAGGCCTTAAGCCTAGCCCGCACTTGTGCCCAGGCCTTAAGCCTAGCCCGCACTTGTGCCCAGGCCTTAAGCCTAGCCCGCACTTGTGCCCAGGCCTTAAGCCTAGCCCGCACTTGTGCCCAGGCCATAAGCCTAGCCCGCACTTGTGCCCCGGCCTTAAGCCTAGCCCGCACTTGTGCCCCGGCCTTAAGCCTAGCCCGCACTTGTGCCCCGGCCTTAAGCCTAGCCCGCACTTGTGCCCAGGCCTTAAGCCTAGCCCGCACTTGTGCCCAGGCCTTAAGCCTAGCCCGCACTTGTGCCCAGGCCTTAAGCCTAGCCTGCACTTTTGAGCCCCTTGAATGCTTGTTTGTTTGTTTTTGTCTTCAGCTTCATGTTGGTTATGCACATAGGGCCAGCTTTACGCTCTTCGCTCTTGTCCCGTCTGAATGCGCATGCACGACTGTAATTGGGGAAGAAGGCATTACCCATTTACGGAGGACAGACAAGAAGTGCCTGGTCGCTTGGAGCATGGGGTTATGGAGAGGCTCCGCACTGTACAACAAAGGATCTAGTCCTAAATGTCCAAGTACAGAGTAGAGGGGTGAAAGCTAGCTCTTCACCCCTATGGGTGCCTAACCCTTTATGCAAAGAGTGCAAAGAGTTAGCTGAATGCCTTAAGCCTAGCCAGCACTTGTGCCCCCTGCCTTGATCCTGGCCAGCACTGCACTTGTGCCCATGCCTTAAGCCTGGCTGGCACTTGTGCCCATGCCTTAAGCCTAGCCGGCACTTGTGGCCCCTGCCTTGATCCTAGCCAGCACTGCACTTGTGCCCAGGCCTTAAGCCTAGCCTGCACTTGTGCCCCGGCCTTAAGCCTAGCCCGCACTTGTGCCCATGCCTTAAGCCGAGCCCGCACTTGTGCCCCTGCCTTGATCCTAGCCAGCACTTGTGCCCAGGCCTTAAGCCTAGCCCGCACTTGTGCCCAGGCCTTAAGCCTAGCCCGCACTTGTGCCCAGGCCTTAAGCCTAGCCCGCACTTGTGCCCAGGCCTTAAGCCTAGCCCGCACTTGTGCCCAGGCCTTAAGCCTAGCCCGCACTTGTGCCCCGGCCTTAAGCCTAACCCGCACTTGTGCCCAGGCCTTAAGCCTAGCCCGCACTTGTGCCCAGGCCTTAAGCCTAGCCCGCACTTGTGCCCAGGCCTTAAGCCGAGCCCGCACTTGTGCCCCTGCCTTAAGCCGAGCCCGCACTTGTGCCCCTGCCTTAAGCCGAGCCCGCACTTGTGCCCCTGCCTTGATCCTAGCCAGCACTTGTGCCCAGGCCTTAAGCCTAGCCCGCACTTGTGCCCAGGCCTTAAGCCTAGCCCGCACTTGTGCCCCCTGCCTTGATCCTAGCCAGCACTGCACTTATGCCCAGGCCTTAAGCCTAGCCTGCACTTGTGCCCAGGACTTAAGCCTAGCCCGCACTTGTGCCCAGGCCTTAAGCCTAGCCCGCACTTGTGCCCAGGCCTTAAGCCTAGCCCGCACTTGTGCCCAGGCCTGAAGCCTAGCCCGCACTTGTGCCCAGGCCTTAAGCCTAGCCCGCACTTGTGCCCAGGCCTTAAGCCTAGCCCGCACTTGTGCCCCTGCCTTGATCCTAGCCAGCACTTGTGCCCAGGCCTTAAGCCTAGCCCGCACTTGTGCCCAGGCCTTAAGCCTAGCCCGCACTTGTGCCCCCTGCCTTGATCCTAGCCAGCACTTGTGCCCAGGCCTTAAGCCTAGCCCGCACTTGTGCCCCTGCCTTAAGCCTAGCCCGCACTTGTGCCCCTGCCTTAAGCCTAGCCCGCACTTGTGCCCCCTGCCTTGATCCTAGCCAGCACTTGTGCCCCGGCTTTAAGCTTAGCCCGCACTTGTGCCCAGGCTTTAAGCTTAGCCCGCACTTGTGCCCAGGCCTTAAGCCGAGCCCGCACTTGTGCCCCGGCCTTAAGCCGAGCCCGCACTTGTGCCCCGGCCTTAAGCCGAGCCCGCACTTGTGCCCCGGCCTTAAGCCGAGCCCGCACTTGTGCCCCGGCCTTAAGCCGAGCCCGCACTTGTGCCCCTGCCTTAAGCCGAGCCCGCACTTGTGCCCCTGCCTTAAGCCGAGCCCGCACTTGTGCCCCTGCCTTAAGCCTAGCCCGCACTTGTGCCCCTGCCTTAAGCCTAGCCCGCACTTGTGCCCCCTGCCTTGATCCTAGCCAGCACTTGTGCCCCGGCTTTAAGCTTAGCCCGCACTTGTGCCCAGGCTTTAAGCTTAGCCCGCACTTGTGCCCAGGCCTTAAGCCGAGCCCGCACTTGTGCCCCGGCCTTAAGCCGAGCCCGCACTTGTGCCCCGGCCTTAAGCCGAGCCCGCACTTGTGCCCCGGCCTTAAGCCGAGCCCGCACTTGTGCCCCGGCCTTAAGCCTAGCCCGCACTTGTGCCCTGGCCTTAAGCCTAGCCCGCACTTGTGCCCAGGCCTTAAGCCTAGCCCGCACTTGTCCTCAGGCCATAAGCCTAGCCCGCACTTGTGCCCCGGCCATAAGCCTAGCCCGCACTTGTGCCCCGGCCTTAAGCCTAGCCCGCACTTGTGCCCCGGCCTTAAGCCTAGCCCGCACTTGTGCCCCGGCCTTAAGCCTAGCCCGCACTTGTGCCCCGGCCTTAAGCCTAGCCCGCACTTGTGCCCAGGCCTTAAGCCTAGCCCGCACTTGTGCCCAGGCCTTAAGCCTAGCCCGCACTTGTGCCCCGGCCTTAAGCCGAGCCCGCACTTGTGCCCCGGCCTTAAGCCGAGCCCGCACTTGTGCCCCGGCCTTAAGCCGAGCCCGCACTTGTGCCCCGGCCTTAAGCCGAGCCCGCACTTGTGCCCCTGCCTTAAGCCGAGCCCGCACTTGTGCCCCTGCCTTAAGCCTAGCCCGCACTTGTGCCCAGGCCTTAAGCCTAGCCCGCACTTGTGCCCAGGCCTTAAGCCTAGCCCGCACTTGTGCCCAGGCCTTAAGCCTAGCCCGCACTTGTGCCCAGGCCTAAAGCCTAGCCCGCACTTGTGCCCAGGCCTTAAGCCTAGCCCGCACTTGTGCCCAGGCCTTAAGCCTAGCCCGCACTTGTGCCCAGGCCTTAAGCCTAGCCCGCACTTGTGCCCAGGCCTTAAGCCTAGCCCGCACTTGTGCCCAGGCCTTAAGCCTAGCCCGCACTTGTGCCCAGGCCTTAAGCCTAGCCTGCACTTTTGAGCCCCTTGAATGCTTGTTTGTTTGTTTTTGTCTTCAGCTTCATGTTGGTTATGCACATAGGGCCAGCTTTACGCTCTTCGCTCTTGTCCCGTCTGAATGCGCATGCACGACTGTAATTGGGGAAGAAGGCATTACCCATTTACGGAGGACAGACAAGAAGTGCCTGGTCGCTTGGAGCATGGGGTTATGGAGAGGCTCCGCACTGTACAACAAAGGATCTAGTCCTAAATGTCCAAGTACAGAGTAGAGGGGTGAAAGCTAGCTCTTCACCCCTATGGGTGCCTAACCCTTTATGCAAAGAGTGCAAAGAGTTAGCTGAATGCCTTAAGCCTAGCCAGCACTTGTGCCCCCTGCCTTGATCCTGGCCAGCACTGCACTTGTGCCCATGCCTTAAGCCTGGCTGGCACTTGTGCCCATGCCTTAAGCCTAGCCGGCACTTGTGGCCCCTGCCTTGATCCTAGCCAGCACTGCACTTGTGCCCAGGCCTTAAGCCTAGCCTGCACTTGTGCCCCGGCCTTAAGCCTAGCCCGCACTTGTGCCCATGCCTTAAGCCGAGCCCGCACTTGTGCCCCTGCCTTGATCCTAGCCAGCACTTGTGCCCAGGCCTTAAGCCTAGCCCGCACTTGTGCCCAGGCCTTAAGCCTAGCCCGCACTTGTGCCCAGGCCTTAAGCCTAGCCCGCACTTGTGCCCAGGCCTTAAGCCTAGCCCGCACTTGTGCCCAGGCCTTAAGCCTAGCCCGCACTTGTGCCCCGGCCTTAAGCCTAACCCGCACTTGTGCCCAGGCCTTAAGCCTAGCCCGCACTTGTGCCCAGGCCTTAAGCCTAGCCCGCACTTGTGCCCAGGCCTTAAGCCGAGCCCGCACTTGTGCCCCTGCCTTAAGCCGAGCCCGCACTTGTGCCCCTGCCTTAAGCCGAGCCCGCACTTGTGCCCCTGCCTTGATCCTAGCCAGCACTTGTGCCCAGGCCTTAAGCCTAGCCCGCACTTGTGCCCAGGCCTTAAGCCTAGCCCGCACTTGTGCCCCCTGCCTTGATCCTAGCCAGCACTGCACTTATGCCCAGGCCTTAAGCCTAGCCTGCACTTGTGCCCAGGCCTTAAGCCTAGCCCGCACTTGTGCCCAGGCCTTAAGCCTAGCCCGCACTTGTGCCCAGGCCTTAAGCCTAGCCCGCACTTGTGCCCAGGCCTGAAGCCTAGCCCGCACTTGTGCCCAGGCCTTAAGCCTAGCCCGCACTTGTGCCCAGGCCTTAAGCCTAGCCCGCACTTGTGCCCCTGCCTTGATCCTAGCCAGCACTTGTGCCCAGGCCTTAAGCCTAGCCCGCACTTGTGCCCAGGCCTTAAGCCTAGCCCGCACTTGTGCCCCCTGCCTTGATCCTAGCCAGCACTTGTGCCCAGGCCTTAAGCCTAGCCCGCACTTGTGCCCCTGCCTTAAGCCTAGCCCGCACTTGTGCCCCTGCCTTAAGCCTAGCCCGCACTTGTGCCCCCTGCCTTGATCCTAGCCAGCACTTGTGCCCCGGCTTTAAGCTTAGCCCGCACTTGTGCCCAGGCTTTAAGCTTAGCCCGCACTTGTGCCCAGGCCTTAAGCCGAGCCCGCACTTGTGCCCCGGCCTTAAGCCGAGCCCGCACTTGTGCCCCGGCCTTAAGCCGAGCCCGCACTTGTGCCCCGGCCTTAAGCCGAGCCCGCACTTGTGCCCCGGCCTTAAGCCGAGCCCGCACTTGTGCCCCTGCCTTAAGCCGAGCCCGCACTTGTGCCCCTGCCTTAAGCCGAGCCCGCACTTGTGCCCCTGCCTTAAGCCTAGCCCGCACTTGTGCCCAGGCCTTAAGCCTAGCCCGCACTTGTGCCCCTGCCTAAAGCCTAGCCCGCACTTGTGCCCCTGCCTAAAGCCTAGCCCGCACTTGTGCCCAGGCCTTAAGCCTAGCCCGCACTTGTGCCCAGGCCTTAAGCCTAGCCCGCACTTGTGCCCAGGCCTTAAGCCTAGCCCGCACTTGTGCCCAGGCCTTAAGCCTAGCCCGCACTTGTGCCCAGGCCTTAAGCCTAGCCCGCACTTGTGCCCAGGCCTTAAGCCTAGCCCGCACTTGTGCCCAGGCCTTAAGCCTAGCCCGCACTTGTGCCCAGGCCTTAAGCCTAGCCCGCACTTGTGCCCAGGCCTTAAGCCTAGCCCGCACTTGTGCCCAGGCCTTAAGCCTAGCCCGCACTTGTGCCCAGGCCTTAAGCCTAGCCCGCACTTGTGCCCAGGCCTTAAGCCTAGCCCGCACTTGTGCCCAGGCCTTAAGCCTAGCCCGCACTTGTGCCCAGGCCTTAAGCCTAGCCCGCACTTGTGCCCCCTGCCTTGATCCTAGCCAGCACTTGTGCCCAGGCCTTAAGCCGAGCCCGCACTTGTGCCCAGGCCTTAAGCCGAGCCCGCACTTGTGCCCAGGCCTTAAGCCGAGCCCGCACTTGTGCCCCTGCCTTAAGCCGAGCCCGCACTTGTGCCCCTGCCTTAAGCCGAGCCCGCACTTGTGCCCCTGCCTTAAGCCGAGCCCGCACTTGTGCCCCTGCCTTAAGCCGAGCCCGCACTTGTGCCCCTGCCTTGATCCTAGCCAGCACTTGTGCCCAGGCCTTAAGCCTAGCCCGCACTTGTGCCCAGGCCTTAAGCCTAGCCTGCACTTTTGAGCCCCTTGAATGCTTGTTTGTTTGTTTTTGTCTTCAGCTTCATGTTGGTTATGCACATAGGGCCAGCTTTACGCTCTTCGCTCTTGTCCCGTCTGAATGCGCATGCACGACTGTAATTGGGGAAGAAGGCATTACCCATTTACGGAGGACAGACAAGAAGTGCCTGGTCGCTTGGAGCATGGGGTTATGGAGAGGCTCCGCACTGTACAACAAAGGATCTAGTCCTAAATGTCCAAGTACAGAGTAGAGGGGTGAAAGCTAGCTCTTCACCCCTATGGGTGCCTAACCCTTTATGCAAAGAGTGCAAAGAGTTAGCTGAATGCCTTAAGCCTAGCCAGCACTTGTGCCCCCTGCCTTGATCCTGGCCAGCACTGCACTTGTGCCCATGCCGTAAGCCTAGCCCGCACTTGTGCCCAGGCCTTAAGCCTGGCTGGCACTTGTGCCCATGCCTTAAGCCTAGCCGGCACTTGTGGCCCCTGCCTTGATCCTAGCCAGCACTGCACTTGTGCCCAGGCCTTAAGCCTAGCCTGCACTTGTGCCCCGGCCTTAAGCCTAGCCCGCACTTGTGCCCCGGCCTTAAGCCTAACCCGCACTTGTGCCCCGGCCTTAAGCCTAGCCCGCACTTGGGCCCAGGCCTTAAGCCTAGCCCGCACTTGTGCCCCCTGCCTTGATCCTAGCCAGCACTTGTGCCCAGGCCTTAAGCCTAGCCTGCACTTGTGCCCTGGCCTTAAGCCTAGCCTGCACTTGTGCCCTGGCCTTAAGCCTAGCCCGCACTTGTGCCCCGGCCTTAAGCCTAGCCCGCACTTGTGCCCAGGCCTTAAGCCTAGCCCGCACTTGGGCCCAGGCCTTAAGCCTAGCCCGCACTTGTGCCCCCTGCCTTGATCCTAGCCAGCACTTGTGCCCAGGCCTTAAGCCTAGCCTGCACTTGTGCCCTGGCCTTAAGCCTAGCCCGCACTTGTGCCCCGGCCTTAAGCCTAGCCCGCACTTGTGCCCCGGCCTTAAGCCTAACCCGCACTTGTGCCCAGGCCTTAAGCCTAGCCCGCACTTGTGCCCAGGCCTTAAGCCTAGCCCGCACTTGTGCCCCGGCTTTAAGCTTAGCCCGCACTTGTGCCCCGGCTTTAAGCTTAGCCCGCACTTGTGCCCCGGCTTTAAGCTTAGCCCGCACTTGTGCCCAGGCCTTAAGCCTAGCCCGCACTTGTGCCCCGGCCTTAAGCCGAGCCCGCACTTGTGCCCTGGCCTTAAGCCGAGCCCGCACTTGTGCCCCGGCCTTAAGCCGAGCCCGCACTTGTGCCCCTGCCTTAAGTCGAGCCCGCACTTGTGCCCCTGCCTTAAGCCGAGCCCGCACTTGTGCCCCTGCCTTAAGCCGAGCCCGCACTTGTGCCCCTGCCTTAAGCCTAGCCCGCACTTGTGCCCCTGCCTTAAGCCTAGCCCGCACTTGTGCCCAGGCCTTAAGCCTAGCCCGCACTTGTGCCCCTGCCTTAAGCCTAGCCTGCACTTGTGCCCCTGCCTTAAGCCTAGCCCGCACTTGTGCCCAGGCCTTAAGCCTAGCCCGCACTTGTGCCCAGGCCTTAAGCCTAGCCCGCACTTGTGCCCAGGCCTTAAGCCTAGCCCGCACTTGTGCCCAGGCCTTAAGCCTAGCCCGCTCTTGTGCCCAGGCCTTAAGCCTAGCCCGCACTTGTGCCCAGGCCTTAAGCCTAGCCCGCACTTGTGCCCCCTGCCTTGATCCTAGCCAGCACTTGTGCCCAGGCCTTAAGCCAAGCCCGCACTTGTGCCCCTGCCTTAAGCCTAGCCCGCACTTGTGCCCAGGCCTTAAGCCTAGCCTGCACTTGTGCCCAGGCCTTAAGCCTAGCCCGCACTTGTGCCCTGGCCTTAAGCCTAGCCCGCACTTGTGCCCTGGCCTTAAGCCTAGCCCGCACTTGTGCCCAGGCCTTAAGCCTAGCCCGCACTTGTCCTCAGGCCATAAGCCTAGCCCGCACTTGTGCCCCGGCCATAAGCCTAGCCTGCACTTGTGCCCCGGCCTTAAGCCTAGCCCGCACTTGTGCCCCGGCCTTAAGCCTAGCCCGCACTTGTGCCCAGGCCTTAAGCCTAGCCCGCACTTGTGCCCAGGCCTTAAGCCTAGCCCGCACTTGTGCCCCGGCCTTAAGCCGAGCCCGCACTTGTGCCCCGGCCTTAAGCCGAGCCCGCACTTGTGCCCCGGCCTTAAGCCGAGCCCGCACTTGTGCCCCTGCCTTAAGCCGAGCCCGCACTTGTGCCCCTGCCTTAAGCCGAGCCCGCACTTGTGCCCCTGCCTTAAGCCTAGCCCGCACTTGTGCCCAGGCCTTAAGCCTAGCCCGCACTTGTGCCCAGGCCTTAAGCCTAGCCCGCACTTGTGCCCAGGCCTAAAGCCTAGCCCGCACTTGTGCCCAGGCCTTAAGCCTAGCCCGCACTTGTGCCCAGGCCTTAAGCCTAGCCCGCACTTGTGCCCAGGCCTTAAGCCTAGCCCGCACTTGTGCCCAGGCCTTAAGCCTAGCCCGCACTTGTGCCCAGGCCTTAAGCCTAGCCCGCACTTGTGCCCAGGCCTTAAGCCTAGCCCGCACTTGTGCCCAGGCCTTAAGCCTAGCCCGCACTTGTGCCCAGGCCATAAGCCTAGCCCGCACTTGTGCCCCGGCCTTAAGCCTAGCCCGCACTTGTGCCCCGGCCTTAAGCCTAGCCCGCACTTGTGCCCCGGCCTTAAGCCTAGCCCGCACTTGTGCCCAGGCCTTAAGCCTAGCCCGCACTTGTGCCCAGGCCTTAAGCCTAGCCCGCACTTGTGCCCAGGCCTTAAGCCTAGCCTGCACTTTTGAGCCCCTTGAATGCTTGTTTGTTTGTTTTTGTCTTCAGCTTCATGTTGGTTATGCACATAGGGCCAGCTTTACGCTCTTCGCTCTTGTCCCGTCTGAATGCGCATGCACGACTGTAATTGGGGAAGAAGGCATTACCCATTTACGGAGGACAGACAAGAAGTGCCTGGTCGCTTGGAGCATGGGGTTATGGAGAGGCTCCGCACTGTACAACAAAGGATCTAGTCCTAAATGTCCAAGTACAGAGTAGAGGGGTGAAAGCTAGCTCTTCACCCCTATGGGTGCCTAACCCTTTATGCAAAGAGTGCAAAGAGTTAGCTGAATGCCTTAAGCCTAGCCAGCACTTGTGCCCCCTGCCTTGATCCTGGCCAGCACTGCACTTGTGCCCATGCCTTAAGCCTGGCTGGCACTTGTGCCCATGCCTTAAGCCTAGCCGGCACTTGTGGCCCCTGCCTTGATCCTAGCCAGCACTGCACTTGTGCCCAGGCCTTAAGCCTAGCCTGCACTTGTGCCCCGGCCTTAAGCCTAGCCCGCACTTGTGCCCATGCCTTAAGCCGAGCCCGCACTTGTGCCCCTGCCTTGATCCTAGCCAGCACTTGTGCCCAGGCCTTAAGCCTAGCCCGCACTTGTGCCCAGGCCTTAAGCCTAGCCCGCACTTGTGCCCAGGCCTTAAGCCTAGCCCGCACTTGTGCCCAGGCCTTAAGCCTAGCCCGCACTTGTGCCCAGGCCTTAAGCCTAGCCCGCACTTGTGCCCCGGCCTTAAGCCTAACCCGCACTTGTGCCCAGGCCTTAAGCCTAGCCCGCACTTGTGCCCAGGCCTTAAGCCTAGCCCGCACTTGTGCCCAGGCCTTAAGCCGAGCCCGCACTTGTGCCCCTGCCTTAAGCCGAGCCCGCACTTGTGCCCCTGCCTTAAGCCGAGCCCGCACTTGTGCCCCTGCCTTGATCCTAGCCAGCACTTGTGCCCAGGCCTTAAGCCTAGCCCGCACTTGTGCCCAGGCCTTAAGCCTAGCCCGCACTTGTGCCCCCTGCCTTGATCCTAGCCAGCACTGCACTTATGCCCAGGCCTTAAGCCTAGCCTGCACTTGTGCCCAGGCCTTAAGCCTAGCCCGCACTTGTGCCCAGGCCTTAAGCCTAGCCCGCACTTGTGCCCAGGCCTTAAGCCTAGCCCGCACTTGTGCCCAGGCCTGAAGCCTAGCCCGCACTTGTGCCCAGGCCTTAAGCCTAGCCCGCACTTGTGCCCAGGCCTTAAGCCTAGCCCGCACTTGTGCCCCTGCCTTGATCCTAGCCAGCACTTGTGCCCAGGCCTTAAGCCTAGCCCGCACTTGTGCCCAGGCCTTAAGCCTAGCCCGCACTTGTGCCCCCTGCCTTGATCCTAGCCAGCACTTGTGCCCAGGCCTTAAGCCTAGCCCGCACTTGTGCCCCTGCCTTAAGCCTAGCCCGCACTTGTGCCCCTGCCTTAAGCCTAGCCCGCACTTGTGCCCCCTGCCTTGATCCTAGCCAGCACTTGTGCCCCGGCTTTAAGCTTAGCCCGCACTTGTGCCCAGGCTTTAAGCTTAGCCCGCACTTGTGCCCAGGCCTTAAGCCGAGCCCGCACTTGTGCCCCGGCCTTAAGCCGAGCCCGCACTTGTGCCCCGGCCTTAAGCCGAGCCCGCACTTGTGCCCCGGCCTTAAGCCGAGCCCGCACTTGTGCCCCGGCCTTAAGCCGAGCCCGCACTTGTGCCCCTGCCTTAAGCCGAGCCCGCACTTGTGCCCCTGCCTTAAGCCGAGCCCGCACTTGTGCCCCTGCCTTAAGCCTAGCCCGCACTTGTGCCCAGGCCTTAAGCCTAGCCCGCACTTGTGCCCCTGCCTTAAGCCTAGCCCGCACTTGTGCCCCTGCCTAAAGCTTAGCCCGCACTTGTGCCCAGGCCTTAAGCCTAGCCCGCACTTGTGCCCAGGCCTTAAGCCTAGCCCGCACTTGTGCCCAGGCCTTAAGCCTAGCCCGCACTTGTGCCCAGGCCTTAAGCCTAGCCCGCATTTGTGCCCAGGCCTTAAGCCTAGCCCGCACTTGTGCCCAGGCCTTAAGCCTAGCCCGCACTTGTGCCCAGGCCTTAAGCCTAGCCCGCACTTGTGCCCAGGCCTTAAGCCTAGCCCGCACTTGTGCCCAGGCCTTAAGCCGAGCCCGCACTTGTGCCCCTGCCTTAAGCCGAGCCCGCACTTGTGCCCCTGCCTTAAGCCGAGCCCGCACTTGTGCCCCTGCCTTAAGCCGAGCCCGCACTTGTGCCCCTGCCTTAAGCCGAGCCCGCACTTGTGCCCCTGCCTTGATCCTAGCCAGCACTTGTGCCCAGGCCTTAAGCCTAGCCCGCACTTGTGCCCAGGCCTTAAGCCTAGCCCGCACTTGTGCCCCCTGCCTTGATCCTAGCCAGCACTGCACTTATGCCCAGGCCTTAAGCCTAGCCCGCACTTGTGCCCAGGCCTTAAGCCTAGCCCGCACTTGTGCCCAGGCCTTAAGCCTAGCCCGCACTTGTGCCCAGGCCTTAAACCTAGCCCGCACTTGTGCCCAGGCCTTAAGCCTAGCCCGCACTTGTGCCCAGGCCTTAAGCCTAGCCCGCACTTGTGCCCAGGCCTTAAGCCTAGCCCGCACTTGTGCCCAGGCCTTAAGCCTAGCCCGCACTTGTGCCCAGGCCTTAAGCCTAGCCCGCACTTGTGCCCCTGCCTTGATCCTAGCCAGCACTTGTGCCCAGGCCTTAAGCCTAGCCCGCACTTGTGCCCAGGCCTTAAGCCTAGCCCGCACTTGTGCCCAGGCCTTAAGCCTAGCCCGCACTTGTGCCCAGGCCTTAAGCCTAGCCCGCACTTGTGCCCAGGCCTTAAGCCTAGCCCGCACTTGTGCCCAGGCCTAAAGCCTAGCCCGCACTTGTGCCCAGGCCTTAAGCCTAGCCCGCACTTGTGCCCCGGCCTTAAGCCTAGCCCGCACTTGTGCCCCGGCCTTAAGCCTAGCCCGCACTTGTGCCCCGGCCTTAAGCCTAGCCCGCACTTGTGCCCAGGCCTTAAGCCTAGCCCGCACTTGTCCTCAGGCCATAAGCCTAGCCCGCACTTGTGCCCCTGCCTTAAGCCTAGCCCGCACTTGTGCCCAGGCCTTAAGCCTAGCCCGCACTTGTGCCCCGGCCTTAAGCCTAGCCCGCACTTGTGCCCCGGCCTTAAGCCTAGCCCGCACTTGTGCCCCGGCCTTAAGCCTAGCCTGCACTTGTGCCCAGGCCTTAAGCCTAGCCCGCACTTGTGCCCAGGCCTTAAGCCTAGCCCGCACTTGTGCCCAGGCCTTAAGCCTAGCCTGCACTTGTGCCCCCTGCCTTGATCCTAGCCAGCACTTGTGCCCAGGCCTTAAGCCTAGCCCGCACTTGTGCCCAGGCCTTAAGCCTAGCCTGCACTTTTGAGCCCCTTGAATGCTTGTTTGTTTGTTTTTGTCTTCAGCTTCATGTTGGTTATGCACATAGGGCCAGCTTTACGCTCTTCGCTCTTGTCCCGTCTGAATGCGCATGCACGACTGTAATTGGGGAAGAAGGCATTACCCATTTACGGAGGACAGACAAGAAGTGCCTGGTCGCTTGGAGCATGGGGTTATGGAGAGGCTCCGCACTGTACAACAAAGGATCTAGTCCTAAATGTCCAAGTACAGAGTAGAGGGGTGAAAGCTAGCTCTTCACCCCTATGGGTGCCTAACCCTT
This sequence comes from Ranitomeya imitator, assembly GCF_032444005.1. Classification (NCBI taxonomy): domain Eukaryota; kingdom Metazoa; phylum Chordata; class Amphibia; order Anura; family Dendrobatidae; genus Ranitomeya; species Ranitomeya imitator. The sequence continues at coordinate 389,004 of NW_027194543.1, forward strand.
TATGCAAAGAGTGCAAAGAGTTAGCTGAATGCCTTAAGCCTAGCCAGCACTTGTGCCCCCTGCCTTGATCCTGGCCAGCACTGCACTTGTGCCCATGCCGTAAGCCTAGCCCGCACTTGTGCCCAGGCCTTAAGCCTGGCTGGCACTTGTGCCCATGCCTTAAGCCTAGCCGGCACTTGTGGCCCCTGCCTTGATCCTAGCCAGCACTGCACTTGTGCCCAGGCCTTAAGCCTAGCCTGCACTTGTGCCCCGGCCTTAAGCCTAGCCCGCACTTGTGCCCCGGCCTTAAGCCTAACCCGCACTTGTGCCCCGGCCTTAAGCCTAGCCCGCACTTGGGCCCAGGCCTTAAGCCTAGCCCGCACTTGTGCCCCCTGCCTTGATCCTAGCCAGCACTTGTGCCCAGGCCTTAAGCCTAGCCTGCACTTGTGCCCTGGCCTTAAGCCTAGCCTGCACTTGTGCCCTGGCCTTAAGCCTAGCCCGCACTTGTGCCCCGGCCTTAAGCCTAGCCCGCACTTGTGCCCAGGCCTTAAGCCTAGCCCGCACTTGGGCCCAGGCCTTAAGCCTAGCCCGCACTTGTGCCCCCTGCCTTGATCCTAGCCAGCACTTGTGCCCAGGCCTTAAGCCTAGCCTGCACTTGTGCCCTGGCCTTAAGCCTAGCCCGCACTTGTGCCCCGGCCTTAAGCCTAGCCCGCACTTGTGCCCCGGCCTTAAGCCTAACCCGCACTTGTGCCCAGGCCTTAAGCCTAGCCCGCACTTGTGCCCAGGCCTTAAGCCTAGCCCGCACTTGTGCCCCGGCTTTAAGCTTAGCCCGCACTTGTGCCCCGGCTTTAAGCTTAGCCCGCACTTGTGCCCCGGCTTTAAGCTTAGCCCGCACTTGTGCCCAGGCCTTAAGCCTAGCCCGCACTTGTGCCCCGGCCTTAAGCCGAGCCCGCACTTGTGCCCTGGCCTTAAGCCGAGCCCGCACTTGTGCCCCGGCCTTAAGCCGAGCCCGCACTTGTGCCCCTGCCTTAAGTCGAGCCCGCACTTGTGCCCCTGCCTTAAGCCGAGCCCGCACTTGTGCCCCTGCCTTAAGCCGAGCCCGCACTTGTGCCCCTGCCTTAAGCCGAGCCCGCACTTGTGCCCCTGCCTTAAGCCTAGCCCGCACTTGTGCCCAGGCCTTAAGCCTAGCCCGCACTTGTGCCCCTGCCTTAAGCCTAGCCTGCACTTGTGCCCCTGCCTTAAGCCTAGCCCGCACTTGTGCCCAGGCCTTAAGCCTAGCCCGCACTTGTGCCCAGGCCTTAAGCCTAGCCCGCACTTGTGCCCAGGCCTTAAGCCTAGCCCGCACTTGTGCCCAGGCCTTAAGCCTAGCCCGCACTTGTGCCCAGGCCTTAAGCCTAGCCCGCTCTTGTGCCCAGGCCTTAAGCCTAGCCCGCACTTGTGCCCAGGCCTTAAGCCTAGCCCGCACTTGTGCCCCCTGCCTTGATCCTAGCCAGCACTTGTGCCCAGGCCTTAAGCCAAGCCCGCACTTGTGCCCCTGCCTTAAGCCTAGCCCGCACTTGTGCCCAGGCCTTAAGCCTAGCCTGCACTTTTGAGCCCCTTGAATGCTTGTTTGTTTGTTTTTGTCTTCAGCTTCATGTTGGTTATGCACATAGGGCCAGCTTTACGCTCTTCGCTCTTGTCCCGTCTGAATGCGCATGCACGACTGTAATTGGGGAAGAAGGCATTACCCATTTACGGAGGACAGACAAGAAGTGCCTGGTCGCTTGGAGCATGGGGTTATGGAGAGGCTCCGCACTGTACAACAAAGGATCTAGTCCTAAATGTCCAAGTACAGAGTAGAGGGGTGAAAGCTAGCTCTTCACCCCTATGGGTGCCTAACCCTTTATGCAAAGAGTGCAAAGAGTTAGCTGAATGCCTTAAGCCTAGCCAGCACTTGTGCCCCCTGCCTTGATCCTGGCCAGCACTGCACTTGTGCCCATGCCTTAAGCCTGGCTGGCACTTGTGCCCATGCCTTAAGCCTAGCCGGCACTTGTGGCCCCTGCCTTGATCCTAGCCAGCACTGCACTTGTGCCCAGGCCTTAAGCCTAGCCTGCACTTGTGCCCCGGCCTTAAGCCTAGCCTGCACTTGTGCCCAGGCCTTAAGCCTAGCCCGCACTTGTGCCCAGGCCTTAAGCCTAGCCCGCACTTGTGCCCAGGCCTTAAGCCTAGCCCGCACTTGTGCCCAGGCCTTAAGCCTAGCCCGCACTTGTGCCCCGGCCTTAAGCCTAACCCGCACTTGTGCCCAGGCCTTAAGCCTAGCCCGCACTTGTGCCCCGGCCTTAAGCCTAGCCCGCACTTGTGCCCCGGCTTTAAGCTTAGCCCGCACTTGTGCCCAGGCCTTAAGCTTGGCTGGCACTTGTGCCCATGCCTTAAGCCTAGCCGGCACTTGTGGCCCCTGCCTTGATCCTAGCCAGCACTGCACTTGTGCCCAGGCCTTAAGCCTAGCCTGCACTTGTGCCCCGGCCTTAAGACTAGCCTGCACTTGTGCCCTGGCCTTAAGCCTAGCCCGCACTTGTGCCCCGGCCTTAAGCCTAACCCGCACTTGTGCCCAGGCCTTAAGCCTAGCCCGCACTTGTGCCCAGGCCTTAAGCCTAGCCCGCACTTGTGCCCCCTGCCTTGATCCTAGCCAGCACTGCACTTGTGCCCAGGCCTTAAGCCTAGCCTGCACTTGTGCCCAGGCCTTAAGCCTAGCCCGCACTTGTGCCCAGGCCTTAAGCCTAGCCCGCACTTGTGCCCAGGCCTTAAGCCTAGCCCGCACTTGTGCCCAGGCCTTAAGCCTAGCCCGCACTTGTGCCCAGGCCTTAAGCCTAGCCCGCACTTGTTCCCCCTGCCTTGATCCTAGCCAGCACTTGTGCCCAGGCCTTAAGCCTAGCCTGCACTTGTGCCCTGGCCTTAAGCCTAGCCCGCACTTGTGCCCCGGCCTTAAGCCTAGCCCGCACTTGTGCCCCGGCCTTAAGCCTAACCCGCACTTGTGCCCAGGCCTTAAGCCTAGCCCGCACTTGTGCCCAGGCCTTAAGCCTAGCCCGCACTTGTGCCCCGGCTTTAAGCTTAGCCCGCACTTGTGCCCCGGCTTTAAGCTTAGCCCGCACTTGTGCCCAGGCCTTAAGCCTAGCCCGCACTTGTGCCCAGGCCTTAAGCCTAGCCCGCACTTGTGCCCCTGCCTTAAGCCTAGCCCGCACTTGTGCCCCTGCCTTAAGCCTAGCCCGCACTTGTGCCCAGGTCTTAAGCCTAGCCCGCACTTGTGCCCAGGCCTTAAGCCTAGCCCGCACTTGTGCCCAGGCCTAAAGCCTAGCCCGCACTTGTGCCCAGGCCTTAAGCCTAGCCCGCACTTGTGCCCCGGCCTTAAGCCTAGCCCGCACTTGTGCCCCGGCCTTAAGCCTAGCCTGCACTTGTCCTCAGGCCATAAGCCTAGCCCGCACTTGTGCCCCGGCCTTAAGCCTAGCCCGCACTTGTGCCCCGGCCTTAAGCCTAGCCCGCACTTGTGCCCAGGCCTTAAGCCTAGCCCGCACTTGTGCCCAGGCCTTAAGCCTAGCCCGCACTTGTGCCCAGGCCTTAAGCCTAGCCTGCACTTGTGCCCCCTGCCTTGATCCTAGCCAGCACTTGTGCCCAGGCCTTAAGCCTAGCCCGCACTTGTGCCCAGGCCTTAAGCCTAGCCTGCACTTTTGAGCCCCTTGAATGCTTGTTTGTTTGTTTTTGTCTTCAGCTTCATGTTGGTTATGCACATAGGGCCAGCTTTACGCTCTTCGCTCTTGTCCCGTCTGAATGCGCATGCACGACTGTAATTGGGGAAGAAGGCATTACCCATTTACGGAGGACAGACAAGAAGTGCCTGGTCGCTTGGAGCATGGGGTTATGGAGAGGCTCCGCACTGTACAACAAAGGATCTAGTCCTAAATGTCCAAGTACAGAGTAGAGGGGTGAAAGCTAGCTCTTCACCCCTATGGGTGCCTAACCCTTTATGCAAAGAGTGCAAAGAGTTAGCTGAATGCCTTAAGCCTAGCCAGCACTTGTGCCCCCTGCCTTGATCCTGGCCAGCACTGCACTTGTGCCCAGGCCGTAAGCCTGGCTGGCACTTGTGCCCAGGCCTTAAGCCTGGCTGGCACTTGTGCCCATGCCTTAAGCCTAGCCGACACTTGTGGCCCCTGCCTTGATCCTAGCCAGCACTGCACTTGTGCCCAGGCCTTAAGCCTAGCCCGCACTTGTCCTCAGGCCATAAGCCTAGCCCGCACTTGTGCCCCGGCCATAAGCCTAGCCCGCACTTGTGCCCCGGCCTTAAGCCTAGCCCGCACTTGTGCCCCGGCCTTAAGCCTAGCCCGCACTTGTGCCCAGGCCTTAAGCCTAGCCCGCACTTGTGCCCAGGCCTTAAGCCGAGCCCGCACTTGTGCCCCGGCCTTAAGCCGAGCCCGCACTTGTGCCCCGGCCTTAAGCCGAGCCCGCACTTGTGCCCCGGCCTTAAGCCGAGCCCGCACTTGTGCCCCTGCCTTAAGCCGAGCCCGCACTTGTGCCCCTGCCTTAAGCCGAGCCCGCACTTGTGCCCCTGCCTTAAGCCTAGCCCGCACTTGTGCCCAGGCCTTAAGCCTAGCCCGCACTTGTGCCCAGGCCTTAAGCCTAGCCCGCACTTGTGCCCAGGCCTTAAGCCTAGCCCGCACTTGTGCCCAGGCCTTAAGCCTAGCCCGCACTTGTGCCCCCTGCCTTGATCCTAGCCAGCACTTGTGCCCAGGCCTTAAGCCTGGCCCGCACTTGTGCCCAGGCCTTAAGCCTAGCCCGCACTTGTGCCCCGGCCTTAAGCCGAGCCCGCACTTGTGCCCCGGCCTTAGCCGAGCCCGCACTTGTGCCCCGGCCTTAAGCCGAGCCCGCACTTGTGCCCCGGCCTTAAGCCGAGCCCGCACTTGTGCCCCGGCCTTAAGCCGAGCCCGCACTTGTGCCCCTGCCTTAAGCCGAGCCCGCACTTGTGCCCCTGCCTTAAGCCGAGCCCGCACTTGTGCCCCTGCCTTAAGCCGAGCCCGCACTTGTGCCCCTGCCTTAAGCCTAGCCCGCACTTGTGCCCAGGCCTTAAGCCTAGCCCGCACTTGTGCCCAGGCCTTAAGCCTAGCCCGCACTTGTGCCCAGGCCTTAAGCCTAGCCCGCACTTGTGCCCCCTGCCTTGATCCTAGCCAGCACTTGTGCCCAGGCCTTAAGCCTAGCCCGCACTTGTGCCCAGGCCTTAAGCCAAGCCCGCACTTGTGCCCCTGCCTTAAGCCTAGCCCGCACTTGTGCCCCTGCCTTAAGCCTAGCCCGCACTTGTGCCCAGGCCTTAAGCCTTGCCCGCACTTGTGCCCAGGCCTTAAGCCTAGCCCGCACTTGTGCCCAGGCCTAAAGCCTAGCCCGCACTTGTGCCCAGGCCTTAAGCCTAGCCCGCACTTGTGCCCTGGCCTTAAGCCTAGCCCGCACTTGTGCCCTGGCCTTAAGCCTAGCCCGCACTTGTGCCCAGGCCTTAAGCCTAGCCCGCACTTGTCCTCAGGCCATAAGCCTAGCCCGCACTTGTGCCCCGGCCTTAAGCCTAGCCCGCACTTGTGCCCCGGCCTTAAGCCTAGCCCGCACTTGTGCCCCGGCCTTAAGCCTAGCCCGCACTTGTGCCCCGGCCTTAAGCCTAGCCCGCACTTGTGCCCCGGCCTTAAGCCTAGCCCGCACTTTTGCCCCGGCCTTAAGCCTAGCCCGCACTTGTGCCCAGGCCTTAAGCCTAGCCCGCACTTGTGCCCAGGCCTTAAGCCTAGCCCGCACTTGTGCCCAGGCCTTAAGCCTAGCCCGCACTTGTGCCCAGGCCTTAAGCCTAGCCCGCACTTGTGCCCAGGCCTTAAGCCTAGCCTGCACTTGTGCCCCCTGCCTTGATCCTAGCCAGCACTTGTGCCAAGGCCTTAAGCCTAGCCCGCACTTGTGCCCAGGCCTTAAGCCTAGCCTGCACTTTTGAGCCCCTTGAATGCTTGTTTGTTTGTTTTTGTCTTCAGCTTCATGTTGGTTATGCACATAGGGCCAGCTTTACGCTCTTCGCTTTTGTCCCGTCTGAATGCGCATGCACGACTGTAATTGGGGAAGAAGGCATTACCCATTTACGGAGGACAGACAAGAAGTGCCTGGTCGCTTGGAGCATGGGGTTATGGAGAGGCTCCGCACTGTACAACAAAGGATCTAGTCCTAAATGTCCAAGTACAGAGTAGAGGGGTGAAAGCTAGCTCTTCACCCCTATGGGTGCCTAACCCTTTATGCAAAGAGTGCAAAGAGTTAGCTGAATGCCTTAAGCCTAGCCAGCACTTGTGCCCCCTGCCTTGATCCTGGCCAGCACTGCACTTGTGCCCATGCCGTAAGCCTAGCCCGCACTTGTGCCCAGGCCTTAAGCCTGGCTGGCACTTGTGCCCATGCCTTAAGCCTAGCCGGCACTTGTGGCCCCTGCCTTGATCCTAGCCAGCACTGCACTTGTGCCCAGGCCTTAAGCCTAGCCTGCACTTGTGCCCCGGCCTTAAGCCTAGCCCGCACTTGTGCCCCGGCCTTAAGCCTAGCCCGCACTTGTGCCCCGGCCTTAAGCCTAACCCGCACTTGTGCCCAGGCCTTAAGCCTAGCCCGCACTTGTGCCCAGGCCTTAAGCTTAGCCCACACTTGTGCCCCGGCTTTAAGCTTAGCCCACACTTGTGCCCCGGCTTTAAGCTTAGCCCGCACTTGTGCCCAGGCCTTAAGCCTAGCCCGCACTTGTGCCCCGGCCTTAAGCCGAGCCCGCACTTGTGCCCCGGCCTTAAGCCGAGCCCGCACTTGTGCCCCTGCCTTAAGCCGAGCCCGCACTTGTGCCTCTGCCTTAAGCCGAGCCCGCACTTGTGCCCCTGCCTTAAGCCGAGCCCGCACTTGTGCCCCTGCCTTAAGCCGAGCCCGCACTTGTGCCCCTGCCTTAAGCCGAGCCCGCACTTGTGCCCAGGCCTTAAGCCTAGCCCGCACTTGTGCCCAGGCCTTAAGCCTAGCCCGCACTTGTGCCCCGGCCTTAAGCCGAGCCCGCACTTGTGCCCCGGCCTTAAGCCGAGCCCGCACTTGTGCCCCGGCCTTAAGCCGAGCCCGCACTTGTGCCCCGGCCTTAAGCCGAGCCCGCACTTGTGCCCCGGCCTTAAGCTTAGCCCGCACTTGTGCCCAGGCCTTAAGCCTAGCCCGCACTTGTGCCCCGGCCTTAAGCCTAGCCTGCACTTGTGCCCCTGCCTTAAGCCGAGCCCGCACTTGTGCCCCTGCCTTAAGCCGAGCCCGCACTTGTGCCCCTGCCTTAAGCCGAGCCCGCACTTGTGCCCCTGCCTTAAGCCTAGCCCGCACTTGTGCCCAGGCCTTAAGCCTAGCCCGCACTTGTGCCCAGGCCTTAAGCCTAGCCCGCACTTGTGCCCAGGCCTTAAGCCTAGCCCGCACTTGTGCCCAGGCCTTAAGCCTAGCCCGCACTTGTGCCCAGGCCTAAAGCCTAGCCCGCACTTGTGCCCAGGCCTTAAGCCTAGCCCGCACTTGTGCCCAGGCCTTAAGCCTAGCCCGCACTTGTGCCCAGGCCTTAAGCCTAGCCCGCACTTGTGCCCCGGCCTTAAGCCTAGCCCGCACTTGTGCCCAGGCCTTAAGCCTAGCCCGCACTTGTGCCCAGGCCTTAAGCCTAGCCCGCACTTGTGCCCAGGCCTTAAGCCTAGCCCGCACTTGTGCCCAGGCCTTAAGCCTAGCCCGCACTTGTGCCCCCTGCCTTGATCCTAGCCAGCACTTGTGCCCAGGCCTTAAGCCTAGCCCGCACTTGTGCCCAGGCCTTAAGCCAAGCCCGCACTTGTGCCCCTGCCTTAAGCCTAGCCCGCACTTGTGCCCCTGCCTTAAGCCTAGCCCGCACTTGTGCCCAGGCCTTAAGCCTAGCCCGCACTTGTGCCCAGGCCTTAAGCCTAGCCCGCACTTGTGCCCAGGCCTAAAGCCTAGCCCGCACTTGTGCCCAGGCCTTAAGCCTAGCCCGCACTTGTGCCCAGGCCTTAAGCCTAGCCCGCACTTGTGCCCAGGCCTTAAGCCTAGCCCGCACTTGTGCCCCGGCCTTAAGCCTAGCCCGCACCTGTGCCCAGGCCTTAAGCCTAGCCCGCACTTGTGCCCAGGCCTTAAGCCTAGCCCGCACTTGTGCCCAGGCCTTAAGCCTAGCCCGCACTTGTGCCCAGGCCTTAAGCCTAGCCCGCACTTGTGCCCAGGCCTTAAGCCTAGCCCGCACTTGTGCCCCCTGCCTTGATCCTAGCCAGCACTTGTGCCCCGGCCTTAAGCCTAGCCCGCACTTGTGCCCAGGCCTTAAGCCGAGCCCGCACTTGTGCCCCGGCCTTAAGCCGAGCCCGCACTTGTGCCCCTGCCTTAAGCCGAGCCCGCACTTGTGCCCCTGCCTTAAGCCGAGCCCGCACTTGTGCCCCTGCCTTAAGCCTAGCCCGCACTTGTGTCCAGGCCTTAAGCCTAGCCCGCACTTGTGCCCAGGCCTTAAGCCTAGCCCGCACTTGTGCCCAGGCCTTAAGCCTAGCCCGCACTTGTGCCCAGGCCTTAAGCCTAGCCCGCACTTGTGCCCTGGCCTTAAGCCTAGCCCGCACTTGTGCCCTGGCCTTAAGCCTAGCCCGCACTTGTGCCCAGGCCTTAAGCCTAGCCCGCACTTGTCCTCAGGCCATAAGCCTAGCCCGCACTTGTGCCCCGGCCATAAGCCTAGCCCGCACTTGTGCCCCGGCCTTAAGCCTAGCCCGCACTTGTGCCCCGGCCTTAAGCCTAGCCCGCACTTGTGCCCAGGCCTTAAGCCTAGCCCGCACTTGTGCCCAGGCCTTAAGCCTAGCCCGCACTTGTGCCCCGGCCTTAAGCCGAGCCCGCACTTGTGCCCCGGCCTTAAGCCGAGCCCGCACTTGTGCCCCGGCCTTAAGCCGAGCCCGCACTTGTGCCCCTGCCTTAAGCCGAGCCCGCACTTGTGCCCCTGCCTTAAGCCGAGCCCGCACTTGTGCCCCTGCCTTAAGCCTAGCCCGCACTTGTGCCCAGGCCTTAAGCCTAGCCCGCACTTGTGCCCAGGCCTTAAGCCTAGCCCGCACTTGTGCCCAGGCCTTAAGCCTAGCCCGCACTTGTGCCCAGGCCTAAAGCCTAGCCCACACTTGTGCCCAGGCCTTAAGCCTAGCCCGCACTTGTGCCCAGGCCTTAAGCCTAGCCCGCACTTGTGCCCAGGCCTTAAGCCTAGCCCGCACTTGTGCCCAGGCCTTAAGCCTAGCCCGCACTTGTGCCCAGGCCTTAAGCCTAGCCCGCACTTGTGCCCAGGCCTTAAGCCTAGCCCGCACTTGTGCCCAGGCCTTAAGCCTAGCCCGCACTTGTGCCCAGGCCATAAGCCTAGCCCGCACTTGTGCCCCGGCCTTAAGCCTAGCCCGCACTTGTGCCCCGGCCTTAAGCCTAGCCCGCACTTGTGCCCCAGCCTTAAGCCTAGCCCGCACTTGTGCCCAGGCCTTAAGCCTAGCCCGCACTTGTGCCCAGGCCTTAAGCCTAGCCCGCACTTGTGCCCAGGCCTTAAGCCTAGCCTGCACTTTTGAGCCCCTTGAATGCTTGTTTGTTTGTTTTTGTCTTCAGCTTCATGTTGGTTATGCACATAGGGCCAGCTTTACGCTCTTCGCTCTTGTCCCGTCTGAATGCGCATGCACGACTGTAATTGGGGAAGAAGGCATTACCCATTTACGGAGGACAGACAAGAAGTGCCTGGTCGCTTGGAGCATGGGGTTATGGAGAGGCTCCGCACTGTACAACAAAGGATCTAGTCCTAAATGTCCAAGTACAGAGTAGAGGGGTGAAAGCTAGCTCTTCACCCCTATGGGTGCCTAACCCTTTATGCAAAGAGTGCAAAGAGTTAGCTGAATGCCTTAAGCCTAGCCAGCACTTGTGCCCCCTGCCTTGATCCTGGCCAGCACTGCACTTGTGCCCATGCCTTAAGCCTGGCTGGCACTTGTGCCCATGCCTTAAGCCTAGCCGGCACTTGTGGCCCCTGCCTTGATCCTAGCCAGCACTGCACTTGTGCCCAGGCCTTAAGCCTAGCCTGCACTTGTGCCCCGGCCTTAAGCCTAGCCCGCACTTGTGCCCATGCCTTAAGCCGAGCCCGCACTTGTGCCCCTGCCTTGATCCTAGCCAGCACTTGTGCCCAGGCCTTAAGCCTAGCCCGCACTTGTGCCCAGGCCTTAAGCCTAGCCCGCACTTGTGCCCAGGCCTTAAGCCTAGCCCGCACTTGTGCCCAGGCCTTAAGCCTAGCCCGCACTTGTGCCCAGGCCTTAAGCCTAGCCCGCACTTGTGCCCCGGCCTTAAGCCTAACCCGCACTTGTGCCCAGGCCTTAAGCCTAGCCCGCACTTGTGCCCAGGCCTTAAGCCTAGCCCGCACTTGTGCCCAGGCCTTAAGCCGAGCCCGCACTTGTGCCCCTGCCTTAAGCCGAGCCCGCACTTGTGCCCCTGCCTTAAGCCGAGCCCGCACTTGTGCCCCTGCCTTGATCCTAGCCAGCACTTGTGCCCAGGCCTTAAGCCTAGCCCGCACTTGTGCCCAGGCCTTAAGCCTAGCCCGCACTTGTGCCCCCTGCCTTGATCCTAGCCAGCACTGCACTTATGCCCAGGCCTTAAGCCTAGCCTGCACTTGTGCCCAGGCCTTAAGCCTAGCCCGCACTTGTGCCCAGGCCTTAAGCCTAGCCCGCACTTGTGCCCAGGCCTTAAGCCTAGCCCGCACTTGTGCCCAGGCCTGAAGCCTAGCCCGCACTTGTGCCCAGGCCTTAAGCCTAGCCCGCACTTGTGCCCAGGCCTTAAGCCTAGCCCGCACTTGTGCCCCTGCCTTGATCCTAGCCAGCACTTGTGCCCAGGCCTTAAGCCTAGCCCGCACTTGTGCCCAGGCCTTAAGCCTAGCCCGCACTTGTGCCCCCTGCCTTGATCCTAGCCAGCACTTGTGCCCAGGCCTTAAGCCTAGCCCGCACTTGTGCCCCTGCCTTAAGCCTAGCCCGCACTTGTGCCCCTGCCTTAAGCCTAGCCCGCACTTGTGCCCCCTGCCTTGATCCTAGCCAGCACTTGTGCCCCGGCTTTAAGCTTAGCCCGCACTTGTGCCCAGGCTTTAAGCTTAGCCCGCACTTGTGCCCAGGCCTTAAGCCGAGCCCGCACTTGTGCCCCGGCCTTAAGCCGAGCCCGCACTTGTGCCCCGGCCTTAAGCCGAGCCCGCACTTGTGCCCCGGCCTTAAGCCGAGCCCGCACTTGTGCCCCGGCCTTAAGCCGAGCCCGCACTTGTGCCCCTGCCTTAAGCCGAGCCCGCACTTGTGCCCCTGCCTTAAGCCGAGCCCGCACTTGTGCCCCTGCCTTAAGCCTAGCCCGCACTTGTGCCCCTGCCTTAAGCCTAGCCCGCACTTGTGCCCCCTGCCTTGATCCTAGCCAGCACTTGTGCCCCGGCTTTAAGCTTAGCCCGCACTTGTGCCCAGGCTTTAAGCTTAGCCCGCACTTGTGCCCAGGCCTTAAGCCGAGCCCGCACTTGTGCCCCGGCCTTAAGCCGAGCCCGCACTTGTGCCCCGGCCTTAAGCCGAGCCCGCACTTGTGCCCCGGCCTTAAGCCTAGCCCGCACTTGTGCCCTGGCCTTAAGCCTAGCCCGCACTTGTGCCCAGGCCTTAAGCCTAGCCCGCACTTGTCCTCAGGCCATAAGCCTAGCCCGCACTTGTGCCCCGGCCATAAGCCTAGCCCGCACTTGTGCCCCGGCCTTAAGCCTAGCCCGCACTTGTGCCCCGGCCTTAAGCCTAGCCCGCACTTGTGCCCCGGCCTTAAGCCTAGCCCGCACTTGTGCCCCGGCCTTAAGCCTAGCCCGCACTTGTGCCCAGGCCTTAAGCCTAGCCCGCACTTGTGCCCAGGCCTTAAGCCGAGCCCGCACTTGTGCCCCGGCCTTAAGCCGAGCCCGCACTTGTGCCCCGGCCTTAAGCCGAGCCCGCACTTGTGCCCCGGCCTTAAGCCGAGCCCGCACTTGTGCCCCTGCCTTAAGCCGAGCCCGCACTTGTGCCCCTGCCTTAAGCCGAGCCCGCACTTGTGCCCCTGCCTTAAGCCTAGCCCGCACTTGTGCCCAGGCCTTAAGCCTAGCCCGCACTTGTGCCCAGGCCTTAAGCCTAGCCCGCACTTGTGCCCAGGCCTTAAGCCTAGCCCGCACTTGTGCCCAGGCCTAAAGCCTAGCCCGCACTTGTGCCCAGGCCTTAAGCCTAGCCCGCACTTGTGCCCAGGCCTTAAGCCTAGCCCGCACTTGTGCCCAGGCCTTAAGCCTAGCCCGCACTTGTGCCCAGGCCTTAAGCCTAGCCCGCACTTGTGCCCAGGCCTTAAGCCTAGCCCGCACTTGTGCCCAGGCCTTAAGCCTAGCCCGCACTTGTGCCCAGGCCTTAAGCCTAGCCCGCACTTGTGCCCAGGCCATAAGCCTAGCCCGCACTTGTGCCCCGGCCTTAAGCCTAGCCCGCACTTGTGCCCCGGCCTTAAGCCTAGCCCGCACTTGTGCCCCGGCCTTAAGCCTAGCCCGCACTTGTGCCCAGGCCTTAAGCCTAGCCCGCACTTGTGCCCAGGCCTTAAGCCTAGCCCGCACTTGTGCCCAGGCCTTAAGCCTAGCCTGCACTTTTGAGCCCCTTGAATGCTTGTTTGTTTGTTTTTGTCTTCAGCTTCATGTTGGTTATGCACATAGGGCCAGCTTTACGCTCTTCGCTCTTGTCCCGTCTGAATGCGCATGCACGACTGTAATTGGGGAAGAAGGCATTACCCATTTACGGAGGACAGACAAGAAGTGCCTGGTCGCTTGGAGCATGGGGTTATGGAGAGGCTCCGCACTGTACAACAAAGGATCTAGTCCTAAATGTCCAAGTACAGAGTAGAGGGGTGAAAGCTAGCTCTTCACCCCTATGGGTGCCTAACCCTTTATGCAAAGAGTGCAAAGAGTTAGCTGAATGCCTTAAGCCTAGCCAGCACTTGTGCCCCCTGCCTTGATCCTGGCCAGCACTGCACTTGTGCCCATGCCTTAAGCCTGGCTGGCACTTGTGCCCATGCCTTAAGCCTAGCCGGCACTTGTGGCCCCTGCCTTGATCCTAGCCAGCACTGCACTTGTGCCCAGGCCTTAAGCCTAGCCTGCACTTGTGCCCCGGCCTTAAGCCTAGCCCGCACTTGTGCCCATGCCTTAAGCCGAGCCCGCACTTGTGCCCCTGCCTTGATCCTAGCCAGCACTTGTGCCCAGGCCTTAAGCCTAGCCCGCACTTGTGCCCAGGCCTTAAGCCTAGCCCGCACTTGTGCCCAGGCCTTAAGCCTAGCCCGCACTTGTGCCCAGGCCTTAAGCCTAGCCCGCACTTGTGCCCAGGCCTTAAGCCTAGCCCGCACTTGTGCCCCGGCCTTAAGCCTAACCCGCACTTGTGCCCAGGCCTTAAGCCTAGCCCGCACTTGTGCCCAGGCCTTAAGCCTAGCCCGCACTTGTGCCCAGGCCTTAAGCCGAGCCCGCACTTGTGCCCCTGCCTTAAGCCGAGCCCGCACTTGTGCCCCTGCCTTAAGCCGAGCCCGCACTTGTGCCCCTGCCTTGATCCTAGCCAGCACTTGTGCCCAGGCCTTAAGCCTAGCCCGCACTTGTGCCCAGGCCTTAAGCCTAGCCCGCACTTGTGCCCCCTGCCTTGATCCTAGCCAGCACTGCACTTATGCCCAGGCCTTAAGCCTAGCCTGCACTTGTGCCCAGGCCTTAAGCCTAGCCCGCACTTGTGCCCAGGCCTTAAGCCTAGCCCGCACTTGTGCCCAGGCCTAAAGCCTAGCCCGCACTTGTGCCCAGGCCTGAAGCCTAGCCCGCACTTGTGCCCAGGCCTTAAGCCTAGCCCGCACTTGTGCCCAGGCCTTAAGCCTAGCCCGCACTTGTGCCCCTGCCTTGATCCTAGCCAGCACTTGTGCCCAGGCCTTAAGCCTAGCCCGCACTTGTGCCCCCTGCCTTGATCCTAGCCAGCACTTGTGCCCAGGCCTTAAGCCTAGCCCGCACTTGTGCCCCTGCCTTAAGCCTAGCCCGCACTTGTGCCCCTGCCTTAAGCCTAGCCCGCACTTGTGCCCCCTGCCTTGATCCTAGCCAGCACTTGTGCCCCGGCTTTAAGCTTAGCCCGCACTTGTGCCCAGGCCTTAAGCCTAGCCCGCACTTGTGCCCAGGCCTTAAGCCTAGCCCGCACTTGTGCCCCGGCCTTAAGCCTAGCCCGCACTTGTGCCCAGGCCTTAAGCCTAGCCCGCACTTGTGCCCAGGCCTTAAGCCTAGCCCGCACTTGTGCCCAGGCCTAAAGCCTAGCCCGCACTTGTGCCCAGGCCTTAAGCCTAGCCCGCACTTGTGCCCAGGCCTTAAGCCTAGCCCGCACTTGTGCCCAGGCCTTAAGCCTAGCCCGCACTTGTGCCCCGGCCTTAAGCCTAGCCCGCACTTGTGCCCAGGCCTTAAGCCTAGCCCGCACTTGTGCCCAGGCCTTAAGCCTAGCCCGCACTTGTGCCCAGGCCTTAAGCCTAGCCCGCACTTGTGCCCAGGCCTTAAGCCTAGCCCGCACTTGTGCCCAGGCCTTAAGCCTAGCCCGCACTTGTGCCCCCTGCCTTGATCCTAGCCAGCACTTGTGCCCCGGCCTTAAGCCTAGCCCGCACTTGTGCCCAGGCCTTAAGCCGAGCCCGCACTTGTGCCCCGGCCTTAAGCCGAGCCCGCACTTGTGCCCCTGCCTTAAGCCGAGCCCGCACTTGTGCCCCTGCCTTAAGCCGAGCCCGCACTTGTGCCCCTGCCTTAAGCCTAGCCCGCACTTGTGTCCAGGCCTTAAGCCTAGCCCGCACTTGTGCCCAGGCCTTAAGCCTAGCCCGCACTTGTGCCCAGGCCTTAAGCCTAGCCCGCACTTGTGCCCAGGCCTTAAGCCTAGCCCGCACTTGTGCCCAGGCCTTAAGCCTAGCCCGCACTTGTGCCCAGGCCTTAAGCCTAGCCCGCACTTGTCCTCAGGCCATAAGCCTAGCCCGCACTTGTGCCCCGGCCATAAGCCTAGCCCGCACTTGTGCCCCGGCCTTAAGCCTAGCCCGCACTT
This sequence comes from Ranitomeya imitator, assembly GCF_032444005.1. NCBI lineage: Eukaryota > Metazoa > Chordata > Amphibia > Anura > Dendrobatidae > Ranitomeya > Ranitomeya imitator. The sequence goes on from NW_027194543.1 coordinate 404,072, forward strand.
GTGCCCCGGCCTTAAGCCTAGCCCGCACTTGTGCCCAGGCCTTAAGCCTAGCCCGCACTTGTGCCCAGGCCTTAAGCCTAGCCCGCACTTGTGCCCCGGCCTTAAGCCGAGCCCGCACTTGTGCCCCGGCCTTAAGCCGAGCCCGCACTTGTGCCCCGGCCTTAAGCCGAGCCCGCACTTGTGCCCCTGCCTTAAGCCGAGCCCGCACTTGTGCCCCTGCCTTAAGCCGAGCCCGCACTTGTGCCCCTGCCTTAAGCCTAGCCCGCACTTGTGCCCAGGCCTTAAGCCTAGCCCGCACTTGTGCCCAGGCCTTAAGCCTAGCCCGCACTTGTGCCCAGGCCTAAAGCCTAGCCCGCACTTGTGCCCAGGCCTTAAGCCTAGCCCGCACTTGTGCCCAGGCCTTAAGCCTAGCCCGCACTTGTGCCCAGGCCTTAAGCCTAGCCCGCACTTGTGCCCAGGCCTTAAGCCTAGCCCGCACTTGTGCCCAGGCCTTAAGCCTAGCCCGCACTTGTGCCCAGGCCTTAAGCCTAGCCCGCACTTGTGCCCAGGCCTTAAGCCTAGCCCGCACTTGTGCCCAGGCCATAAGCCTAGCCCGCACTTGTGCCCCGGCCTTAAGCCTAGCCCGCACTTGTGCCCCGGCCTTAAGCCTAGCCCGCACTTGTGCCCCGGCCTTAAGCCTAGCCCGCACTTGTGCCCAGGCCTTAAGCCTAGCCCGCACTTGTGCCCAGGCCTTAAGCCTAGCCCGCACTTGTGCCCAGGCCTTAAGCCTAGCCTGCACTTTTGAGCCCCTTGAATGCTTGTTTGTTTGTTTTTGTCTTCAGCTTCATGTTGGTTATGCACATAGGGCCAGCTTTACGCTCTTCGCTCTTGTCCCGTCTGAATGCGCATGCACGACTGTAATTGGGGAAGAAGGCATTACCCATTTACGGAGGACAGACAAGAAGTGCCTGGTCGCTTGGAGCATGGGGTTATGGAGAGGCTCCGCACTGTACAACAAAGGATCTAGTCCTAAATGTCCAAGTACAGAGTAGAGGGGTGAAAGCTAGCTCTTCACCCCTATGGGTGCCTAACCCTTTATGCAAAGAGTGCAAAGAGTTAGCTGAATGCCTTAAGCCTAGCCAGCACTTGTGCCCCCTGCCTTGATCCTGGCCAGCACTGCACTTGTGCCCATGCCTTAAGCCTGGCTGGCACTTGTGCCCATGCCTTAAGCCTAGCCGGCACTTGTGGCCCCTGCCTTGATCCTAGCCAGCACTGCACTTGTGCCCAGGCCTTAAGCCTAGCCTGCACTTGTGCCCCGGCCTTAAGCCTAGCCCGCACTTGTGCCCATGCCTTAAGCCGAGCCCGCACTTGTGCCCCTGCCTTGATCCTAGCCAGCACTTGTGCCCAGGCCTTAAGCCTAGCCCGCACTTGTGCCCAGGCCTTAAGCCTAGCCCGCACTTGTGCCCAGGCCTTAAGCCTAGCCCGCACTTGTGCCCAGGCCTTAAGCCTAGCCCGCACTTGTGCCCAGGCCTTAAGCCTAGCCCGCACTTGTGCCCCGGCCTTAAGCCTAACCCGCACTTGTGCCCAGGCCTTAAGCCTAGCCCGCACTTGTGCCCAGGCCTTAAGCCTAGCCCGCACTTGTGCCCAGGCCTTAAGCCGAGCCCGCACTTGTGCCCCTGCCTTAAGCCGAGCCCGCACTTGTGCCCCTGCCTTAAGCCGAGCCCGCACTTGTGCCCCTGCCTTGATCCTAGCCAGCACTTGTGCCCAGGCCTTAAGCCTAGCCCGCACTTGTGCCCAGGCCTTAAGCCTAGCCCGCACTTGTGCCCCCTGCCTTGATCCTAGCCAGCACTGCACTTATGCCCAGGCCTTAAGCCTAGCCTGCACTTGTGCCCAGGCCTTAAGCCTAGCCCGCACTTGTGCCCAGGCCTTAAGCCTAGCCCGCACTTGTGCCCAGGCCTTAAGCCTAGCCCGCACTTGTGCCCAGGCCTGAAGCCTAGCCCGCACTTGTGCCCAGGCCTTAAGCCTAGCCCGCACTTGTGCCCAGGCCTTAAGCCTAGCCCGCACTTGTGCCCCTGCCTTGATCCTAGCCAGCACTTGTGCCCAGGCCTTAAGCCTAGCCCGCACTTGTGCCCAGGCCTTAAGCCTAGCCCGCACTTGTGCCCCCTGCCTTGATCCTAGCCAGCACTTGTGCCCAGGCCTTAAGCCTAGCCCGCACTTGTGCCCCTGCCTTAAGCCTAGCCCGCACTTGTGCCCCTGCCTTAAGCCTAGCCCGCACTTGTGCCCCCTGCCTTGATCCTAGCCAGCACTTGTGCCCCGGCTTTAAGCTTAGCCCGCACTTGTGCCCCGGCCTTAAGCCTAGCCCGCACTTGTGCCCCGGCCTTAAGCCTAGCCCGCACTTGTGCCCCGGCCTTAAGCCTAGCCCGCACTTGTGCCCCGGCCTTAAGCCTAGCCCGCACTTGTGCCCAGGCCTTAAGCCTAGCCCGCACTTGTGCCCAGGCCTTAAGCCTAGCCCGCACTTGTGCCCAGGCCTTAAGCCTAGCCTGCACTTTTGAGCCCCTTGAATGCTTGTTTGTTTGTTTTTGTCTTCAGCTTCATGTTGGTTATGCACATAGGGCCAGCTTTACGCTCTTCGCTCTTGTCCCGTCTGAATGCGCATGCACGACTGTAATTGGGGAAGAAGGCATTACCCATTTACGGAGGACAGACAAGAAGTGCCTGGTCGCTTGGAGCATGGGGTTATGGAGAGGCTCCGCACTGTACAACAAAGGATCTAGTCCTAAATGTCCAAGTACAGAGTAGAGGGGTGAAAGCTAGCTCTTCACCCCTATGGGTGCCTAACCCTTTATGCAAAGAGTGCAAAGAGTTAGCTGAATGCCTTAAGCCTAGCCAGCACTTGTGCCCCCTGCCTTGATCCTGGCCAGCACTGCACTTGTGCCCATGCCTTAAGCCTGGCTGGCACTTGTGCCCATGCCTTAAGCCTAGCCGGCACTTGTGGCCCCTGCCTTGATCCTAGCCAGCACTGCACTTGTGCCCAGGCCTTAAGCCTAGCCTGCACTTGTGCCCCGGCCTTAAGCCTAGCCCGCACTTGTGCCCATGCCTTAAGCCGAGCCCGCACTTGTGCCCCTGCCTTGATCCTAGCCAGCACTTGTGCCCAGGCCTTAAGCCTAGCCCGCACTTGTGCCCAGGCCTTAAGCCTAGCCCGCACTTGTGCCCAGGCCTTAAGCCTAGCCCGCACTTGTGCCCAGGCCTTAAGCCTAGCCCGCACTTGTGCCCAGGCCTTAAGCCTAGCCCGCACTTGTGCCCCGGCCTTAAGCCTAACCCGCACTTGTGCCCAGGCCTTAAGCCTAGCCCGCACTTGTGCCCAGGCCTTAAGCCGAGCCCGCACTTGTGCCCCTGCCTTAAGCCGAGCCCGCACTTGTGCCCCTGCCTTAAGCCGAGCCCGCACTTGTGCCCCTGCCTTGATCCTAGCCAGCACTTGTGCCCAGGCCTTAAGCCTAGCCCGCACTTGTGCCCAGGCCTTAAGCCTAGCCCGCACTTGTGCCCCCTGCCTTGATCCTAGCCAGCACTGCACTTATGCCCAGGCCTTAAGCCTAGCCTGCACTTGTGCCCAGGCCTTAAGCCTAGCCCGCACTTGTGCCCAGGCCTTAAGCCTAGCCCGCACTTGTGCCCAGGCCTTAAGCCTAGCCCGCACTTGTGCCCAGGCCTGAAGCCTAGCCCGCACTTGTGCCCAGGCCTTAAGCCTAGCCCGCACTTGTGCCCAGGCCTTAAGCCTAGCCCGCACTTGTGCCCCTGCCTTGATCCTAGCCAGCACTTGTGCCCAGGCCTTAAGCCTAGCCCGCACTTGTGCCCCCTGCCTTGATCCTAGCCAGCACTTGTGCCCAGGCCTTAAGCCTAGCCCGCACTTGTGCCCCTGCCTTAAGCCTAGCCCGCACTTGTGCCCCTGCCTTAAGCCTAGCCCGCACTTGTGCCCCCTGCCTTGATCCTAGCCAGCACTTGTGCCCCGGCTTTAAGCTTAGCCCGCACTTGTGCCCAGGCCTTAAGCCTAGCCCGCACTTGTGCCCAGGCCTTAAGCCTAGCCCGCACTTGTGCCCCGGCCTTAAGCCTAGCCCGCACTTGTGCCCAGGCCTTAAGCCTAGCCCGCACTTGTGCCCAGGCCTTAAGCCTAGCCCGCACTTGTGCCCAGGCCTTAAGCCTAGCCCGCACTTGTGCCCAGGCCTTAAGCCTAGCCCGCACTTGTGCCCCCTGCCTTGATCCTAGCCAGCACTTGTGCCCAGGCCTTAAGCCTAGCCCGCACTTGTGCCCAGGCCTTAAGCCAAGCCCGCACTTGTGCCCCTGCCTTAAGCCTAGCCCGCACTTGTGCCCCTGCCTTAAGCCTAGCCCGCACTTGTGTCCAGGCCTTAAGCCTAGCCGCACTTGTGCCCAGGCCTTAAGCCTAGCCCGCACTTGTGCCCTGGCCTTAAGCCTAGCCCGCACTTGTGCCCAGGCCTTAAGCCTAGCCCGCAATTGTCCTCAGGCCATAAGCCTAGCCCGCACTTGTGCCCCGGCCTTAAGTCTAGCCCGCACTTGTGCCCCGGCCTTAAGCCTAGCCCGCACTTGTGCCCCGGCCTTAAGCCTAGCCCGCACTTGTGCCCAGGCCTTAAGCCTAGCCCGCACTTGTGCCCAGGCCTTAAGCCTAGCCCGCACTTGTGCCCCGGCCTTAAGCCGAGCCCGCACTTGTGCCCCGGCCTTAAGCCGAGCCCGCACTTGTGCCCCGGCCTTAAGCTTAGCCCGCACTTGTGCCCAGGCCTTAAGCCTATCCCGCACTTGTCCTCAGGCCATAAGCCTAGCCCGCACTTGTGCCCCGGCCTTAAGCCTAGCCCGCACTTGTGCCCCGGCCTTAAGCCTAGCCTGCACTTGTGCCCCTGCCTTAAGCCGAGCCCGCACTTGTGCCCCTGCCTTAAGCCGAGCCCGCACTTGTGCCCCTGCCTTAAGCCTAGCCAGCACTTGTGCCCAGGCCTTAAGCCTAGCCCGCACTTGTGCCCAGGCCTTAAGCCTAGCCCGCACTTGTGCCCAGGCCTTAAGCCGAGCCCGCACTTGTGCCCAGGCCTTAAGCCTAGCCTGCACTTTTGAGCCCCTTGAATGCTTGTTTGTTTGTTTTTGTCTTCAGCTTCATGTTGGTTATGCACATAGGGCCAGCTTTACGCTCTTCGCTCTTGTCCCGTCTGAATGCGCATGCACGACTGTAATTGGGGAAGAAGGCATTACCCATTTACGGAGGACAGACAAGAAGTGCCTGGTCGCTTGGAGCATGGGGTTATGGAGAGGCTCCGCACTGTACAACAAAGGATCTAGTCCTAAATGTCCAAGTACAGAGTAGAGGGGTGAAAGCTAGCTCTTCACCCCTATGGGTGCCTAACCCTTTATGCAAAGAGTGCAAAGAGTTAGCTGAATGCCTTAAGCCTAGCCAGCACTTGTGCCCCCTGCCTTGATCCTGGCCAGCACTGCACTTGTGCCCATGCCTTAAGCCTGGCTGGCACTTGTGCCCATGCCTTAAGCCTAGCCGGCACTTGTGGCCCCTGCCTTGATCCTAGCCAGCACTGCACTTGTGCCCAGGCCTTAAGCCTAGCCTGCACTTGTGCCCCGGCCTTAAGCCTAGCCCGCACTTGTGCCCATGCCTTAAGCCGAGCCCGCACTTGTGCCCCTGCCTTGATCCTAGCCAGCACTTGTGCCCAGGCCTTAAGCCTAGCCCGCACTTGTGCCCAGGCCTTAAGCCTAGCCCGCACTTGTGCCCAGGCCTTAAGCCTAGCCCGCACTTGTGCCCAGGCCTTAAGCCTAGCCCGCACTTGTGCCCAGGCCTTAAGCCTAGCCCGCACTTGTGCCCAGGCCTTAAGCCTAGCCCGCACTTGTGCCCCGGCCTTAAGCCTAACCCGCACTTGTGCCCAGGCCTTAAGCCTAGCCCGCACTTGTGCCCAGGCCTTAAGCCTAGCCCGCACTTGTGCCCAGGCCTTAAGCCGAGCCCGCACTTGTGCCCCTGCCTTAAGCCGAGCCCGCACTTGTGCCCCTGCCTTAAGCCGAGCCCGCACTTGTGCCCCTGCCTTGATCCTAGCCAGCACTTGTGCCCAGGCCTTAAGCCTAGCCCGCACTTGTGCCCAGGCCTTAAGCCTAGCCCGCACTTGTGCCCCCTGCCTTAAGCCGAGCCCGCACTTGTGCCCCTGCCTTAAGCCTAGCCCGCACTTGTGCCCCTGCCTTAAGCCTAGCCCGCACTTGTGCCCCCTGCCTTGATCCTAGCCAGCACTTGTGCCCCTGCCTTAAGCTGAGCCCGCACTTGTGCCCCTGCCTTAAGCCTAGCCCGCACTTGTGCCCCTGCCTTAAGCCTAGCCCGCACTTGTGCCCCCTGCCTTGATCCTAGCCAGCACTTGTGCCCCGGCTTTAAGCTTAGCCCGCACTTGTGCCCAGGCTTTAAGCTTAGCCCGCACTTGTGCCCAGGCCTTAAGCCGAGCCCGCACTTGTGCCCCGGCCTTAAGCCTAGCCCGCACTTGTCCTCAGGCCATAAGCCTAGCCCGCACTTGTGCCCCGGCCATAAGCCTAGCCCGCACTTGTGCCCCGGCCTTAAGCCTAGCCCGCACTTGTGCCCCGGCCTTAAGCCTAGCCCGCACTTGTGCCCCGGCCTTAAGCCTAGCCCGCACTTGTGCCCCGGCCTTAAGCCTAGCCCGCACTTGTGCCCCGGCCTTAAGCCTAGCCCGCACTTGTGCCCAGGCCTTAAGCCTAGCCCGCACTTGTGCCCCGGCCTTAAGCCGAGCCCGCACTTGTGCCCCGGCCTTAAGCCGAGCCCGCACTTGTGCCCCGGCCTTAAGCCGAGCCCGCACTTGTGCCCCTGCCTTAAGCCGAGCCCGCACTTGTGCCCCTGCCTTAAGCCTAGCCCGCACTTGTGCCCCTGCCTTAAGCCTAGCCCGCACTTGTGCCCAGGCCTTAAGCCTAGCCCGCACTTGTGCCCAGGCCTTAAGCCTAGCCCGCACTTGTGCCCAGGCCTTAAGCCTAGCCCGCACTTGTGCCCAGGCCTAAAGCCTAGCCCGCACTTGTGCCCAGGCCTTAAGCCTAGCCCGCACTTGTGCCCAGGCCTTAAGCCTAGCCCGCACTTGTGCCCAGGCCTTAAGCCTAGCCCGCACTTGTGCCCAGGCCTTAAGCCTAGCCCGCACTTGTGCCCAGGCCTTAAGCCTAGCCCGCACTTGTGCCCAGGCCTTAAGCCTAGCCCGCACTTGTGCCCAGGCCTTAAGCCTAGCCCGCACTTGTGCCCAGGCCATAAGCCTAGCCCGCACTTGTGCCCCGGCCTTAAGCCTAGCCCGCACTTGTGCCCCGGCCTTAAGCCTAGCCCGCACTTGTGCCCCGGCCTTAAGCCTAGCCCGCACTTGTGCCCAGGCCTTAAGCCTAGCCCGCACTTGTGCCCAGGCCTTAAGCCTAGCCCGCACTTGTGCCCAGGCCTTAAGCCTAGCCTGCACTTTTGAGCCCCTTGAATGCTTGTTTGTTTGTTTTTGTCTTCAGCTTCATGTTGGTTATGCACATAGGGCCAGCTTTACGCTCTTCGCTCTTGTCCCGTCTGAATGCGCATGCACGACTGTAATTGGGGAAGAAGGCATTACCCATTTACGGAGGACAGACAAGAAGTGCCTGGTCGCTTGGAGCATGGGGTTATGGAGAGGCTCCGCACTGTACAACAAAGGATCTAGTCCTAAATGTCCAAGTACAGAGTAGAGGGGTGAAAGCTAGCTCTTCACCCCTATGGGTGCCTAACCCTTTATGCAAAGAGTGCAAAGAGTTAGCTGAATGCCTTAAGCCTAGCCAGCACTTGTGCCCCCTGCCTTGATCCTGGCCAGCACTGCACTTGTGCCCATGCCTTAAGCCTGGCTGGCACTTGTGCCCATGCCTTAAGCCTAGCCGGCACTTGTGGCCCCTGCCTTGATCCTAGCCAGCACTGCACTTGTGCCCAGGCCTTAAGCCTAGCCTGCACTTGTGCCCCGGCCTTAAGCCTAGCCCGCACTTGTGCCCATGCCTTAAGCCGAGCCCGCACTTGTGCCCCTGCCTTGATCCTAGCCAGCACTTGTGCCCAGGCCTTAAGCCTAGCCCGCACTTGTGCCCAGGCCTTAAGCCTAGCCCGCACTTGTGCCCAGGCCTTAAGCCTAGCCCGCACTTGTGCCCAGGCCTTAAGCCTAGCCCGCACTTGTGCCCAGGCCTTAAGCCTAGCCCGCACTTGTGCCCCGGCCTTAAGCCTAACCCGCACTTGTGCCCAGGCCTTAAGCCTAGCCCGCACTTGTGCCCAGGCCTTAAGCCTAGCCCGCACTTGTGCCCAGGCCTTAAGCCGAGCCCGCACTTGTGCCCCTGCCTTAAGCCGAGCCCGCACTTGTGCCCCTGCCTTAAGCCGAGCCCGCACTTGTGCCCCTGCCTTGATCCTAGCCAGCACTTGTGCCCAGGCCTTAAGCCTAGCCCGCACTTGTGCCCAGGCCTTAAGCCTAGCCCGCACTTGTGCCCCCTGCCTTGATCCTAGCCAGCACTGCACTTATGCCCAGGCCTTAAGCCTAGCCTGCACTTGTGCCCAGGCCTTAAGCCTAGCCCGCACTTGTGCCCAGGCCTTAAGCCTAGCCCGCACTTGTGCCCAGGCCTTAAGCCTAGCCCGCACTTGTGCCCAGGCCTGAAGCCTAGCCCGCACTTGTGCCCAGGCCTTAAGCCTAGCCCGCACTTGTGCCCAGGCCTTAAGCCTAGCCCGCACTTGTGCCCCTGCCTTGATCCTAGCCAGCACTTGTGCCCAGGCCTTAAGCCTAGCCCGCACTTGTGCCCAGGCCTTAAGCCTAGCCCGCACTTGTGCCCCCTGCCTTGATCCTAGCCAGCACTTGTGCCCAGGCCTTAAGCCTAGCCCGCACTTGTGCCCCTGCCTTAAGCCTAGCCCGCACTTGTGCCCCTGCCTTAAGCCTAGCCCGCACTTGTGCCCCCTGCCTTGATCCTAGCCAGCACTTGTGCCCCGGCTTTAAGCTTAGCCCGCACTTGTGCCCAGGCTTTAAGCTTAGCCCGCACTTGTGCCCAGGCCTTAAGCCGAGCCCGCACTTGTGCCCCGGCCTTAAGCCGAGCCCGCACTTGTGCCCCGGCCTTAAGCCGAGCCCGCACTTGTGCCCCGGCCTTAAGCCGAGCCCGCACTTGTGCCCCGGCCTTAAGCCGAGCCCGCACTTGTGCCCCTGCCTTAAGCCGAGCCCGCACTTGTGCCCCTGCCTTAAGCCGAGCCCGCACTTGTGCCCCTGCCTTAAGCCTAGCCCGCACTTGTGCCCCTGCCTTAAGCCTAGCCCGCACTTGTGCCCCCTGCCTTGATCCTAGCCAGCACTTGTGCCCCGGCTTTAAGCTTAGCCCGCACTTGTGCCCAGGCTTTAAGCTTAGCCCGCACTTGTGCCCAGGCCTTAAGCCGAGCCCGCACTTGTGCCCCGGCCTTAAGCCGAGCCCGCACTTGTGCCCCGGCCTTAAGCCGAGCCCGCACTTGTGCCCCGGCCTTAAGCCGAGCCCGCACTTGTGCCCCGGCCTTAAGCCTAGCCCGCACTTGTGCCCTGGCCTTAAGCCTAGCCCGCACTTGTGCCCAGGCCTTAAGCCTAGCCCGCACTTGTCCTCAGGCCATAAGCCTAGCCCGCACTTGTGCCCCGGCCATAAGCCTAGCCCGCACTTGTGCCCCGGCCTTAAGCCTAGCCCGCACTTGTGCCCCGGCCTTAAGCCTAGCCCGCACTTGTGCCCCGGCCTTAAGCCTAGCCCGCACTTGTGCCCCGGCCTTAAGCCTAGCCCGCACTTGTGCCCAGGCCTTAAGCCTAGCCCGCACTTGTGCCCAGGCCTTAAGCCTAGCCCGCACTTGTGCCCCGGCCTTAAGCCGAGCCCGCACTTGTGCCCCGGCCTTAAGCCGAGCCCGCACTTGTGCCCCGGCCTTAAGCCGAGCCCGCACTTGTGCCCCGGCCTTAAGCCGAGCCCGCACTTGTGCCCCTGCCTTAAGCCGAGCCCGCACTTGTGCCCCTGCCTTAAGCCTAGCCCGCACTTGTGCCCAGGCCTTAAGCCTAGCCCGCACTTGTGCCCAGGCCTTAAGCCTAGCCCGCACTTGTGCCCAGGCCTTAAGCCTAGCCCGCACTTGTGCCCAGGCCTAAAGCCTAGCCCGCACTTGTGCCCAGGCCTTAAGCCTAGCCCGCACTTGTGCCCAGGCCTTAAGCCTAGCCCGCACTTGTGCCCAGGCCTTAAGCCTAGCCCGCACTTGTGCCCAGGCCTTAAGCCTAGCCCGCACTTGTGCCCAGGCCTTAAGCCTAGCCCGCACTTGTGCCCAGGCCTTAAGCCTAGCCTGCACTTTTGAGCCCCTTGAATGCTTGTTTGTTTGTTTTTGTCTTCAGCTTCATGTTGGTTATGCACATAGGGCCAGCTTTACGCTCTTCGCTCTTGTCCCGTCTGAATGCGCATGCACGACTGTAATTGGGGAAGAAGGCATTACCCATTTACGGAGGACAGACAAGAAGTGCCTGGTCGCTTGGAGCATGGGGTTATGGAGAGGCTCCGCACTGTACAACAAAGGATCTAGTCCTAAATGTCCAAGTACAGAGTAGAGGGGTGAAAGCTAGCTCTTCACCCCTATGGGTGCCTAACCCTTTATGCAAAGAGTGCAAAGAGTTAGCTGAATGCCTTAAGCCTAGCCAGCACTTGTGCCCCCTGCCTTGATCCTGGCCAGCACTGCACTTGTGCCCATGCCTTAAGCCTGGCTGGCACTTGTGCCCATGCCTTAAGCCTAGCCGGCACTTGTGGCCCCTGCCTTGATCCTAGCCAGCACTGCACTTGTGCCCAGGCCTTAAGCCTAGCCTGCACTTGTGCCCCGGCCTTAAGCCTAGCCCGCACTTGTGCCCATGCCTTAAGCCGAGCCCGCACTTGTGCCCCTGCCTTGATCCTAGCCAGCACTTGTGCCCAGGCCTTAAGCCTAGCCCGCACTTGTGCCCAGGCCTTAAGCCTAGCCCGCACTTGTGCCCAGGCCTTAAGCCTAGCCCGCACTTGTGCCCAGGCCTTAAGCCTAGCCCGCACTTGTGCCCAGGCCTTAAGCCTAGCCCGCACTTGTGCCCCGGCCTTAAGCCTAACCCGCACTTGTGCCCAGGCCTTAAGCCTAGCCCGCACTTGTGCCCAGGCCTTAAGCCTAGCCCGCACTTGTGCCCAGGCCTTAAGCCGAGCCCGCACTTGTGCCCCTGCCTTAAGCCGAGCCCGCACTTGTGCCCCTGCCTTAAGCCGAGCCCGCACTTGTGCCCCTGCCTTGATCCTAGCCAGCACTTGTGCCCAGGCCTTAAGCCTAGCCCGCACTTGTGCCCAGGCCTTAAGCCTAGCCCGCACTTGTGCCCCCTGCCTTGATCCTAGCCAGCACTGCACTTATGCCCAGGCCTTAAGCCTAGCCTGCACTTGTGCCCAGGCCTTAAGCCTAGCCCGCACTTGTGCCCAGGCCTTAAGCCTAGCCCGCACTTGTGCCCAGGCCTTAAGCCTAGCCCGCACTTGTGCCCAGGCCTGAAGCCTAGCCCGCACTTGTGCCCAGGCCTTAAGCCTAGCCCGCACTTGTGCCCAGGCCTTAAGCCTAGCCCGCACTTGTGCCCCTGCCTTGATCCTAGCCAGCACTTGTGCCCAGGCCTTAAGCCTAGCCCGCACTTGTGCCCAGGCCTTAAGCCTAGCCCGCACTTGTGCCCCCTGCCTTGATCCTAGCCAGCACTTGTGCCCAGGCCTTAAGCCTAGCCCGCACTTGTGCCCCTGCCTTAAGCCTAGCCCGCACTTGTGCCCCTGCCTTAAGCCTAGCCCGCACTTGTGCCCCCTGCCTTGATCCTAGCCAGCACTTGTGCCCCGGCTTTAAGCTTAGCCCGCACTTGTGCCCAGGCTTTAAGCTTAGCCCGCACTTGTGCCCAGGCCTTAAGCCGAGCCCGCACTTGTGCCCCGGCCTTAAGCCGAGCCCGCACTTGTGCCCCGGCCTTAAGCCGAGCCCGCACTTGTGCCCCGGCCTTAAGCCGAGCCCGCACTTGTGCCCCGGCCTTAAGCCGAGCCCGCACTTGTGCCCCTGCCTTAAGCCGAGCCCGCACTTGTGCCCCTGCCTTAAGCCGAGCCCGCACTTGTGCCCCTGCCTTAAGCCTAGCCCGCACTTGTGCCCAGGCCTTAAGCCTAGCCCGCACTTGTGCCCCTGCCTAAAGCCTAGCCCGCACTTGTGCCCCTGCCTAAAGCCTAGCCCGCACTTGTGCCCAGGCCTTAAGCCTAGCCCGCACTTGTGCCCAGGCCTTAAGCCTAGCCCGCACTTGTGCCCAGGCCTTAAGCCTAGCCCGCACTTGTGCCCAGGCCTTAAGCCTAGCCCGCACTTGTGCCCAGGCCTTAAGCCTAGCCCGCACTTGTGCCCAGGCCTTAAGCCTAGCCCGCACTTGTGCCCAGGCCTTAAGCCTAGCCCGCACTTGTGCCCAGGCCTTAAGCCTAGCCCGCACTTGTGCCCAGGCCTTAAGCCTAGCCCGCACTTGTGCCCAGGCCTTAAGCCTAGCCCGCACTTGTGCCCAGGCCTTAAGCCTAGCCCGCACTTGTGCCCAGGCCTTAAGCCTAGCCCGCACTTGTGCCCAGGCCTTAAGCCTAGCCCGCACTTGTGCCCAGGCCTTAAGCCTAGCCCGCACTTGTGCCCCCTGCCTTGATCCTAGCCAGCACTTGTGCCCAGGCCTTAAGCCGAGCCCGCACTTGTGCCCAGGCCTTAAGCCGAGCCCGCACTTGTGCCCAGGCCTTAAGCCGAGCCCGCACTTGTGCCCCTGCCTTAAGCCGAGCCCGCACTTGTGCCCCTGCCTTAAGCCGAGCCCGCACTTGTGCCCCTGCCTTAAGCCGAGCCCGCACTTGTGCCCCTGCCTTAAGCCGAGCCCGCACTTGTGCCCCTGCCTTGATCCTAGCCAGCACTTGTGCCCAGGCCTTAAGCCTAGCCCGCACTTGTGCCCAGGCCTTAAGCCTAGCCTGCACTTTTGAGCCCCTTGAATGCTTGTTTGTTTGTTTTTGTCTTCAGCTTCATGTTGGTTATGCACATAGGGCCAGCTTTACGCTCTTCGCTCTTGTCCCGTCTGAATGCGCATGCACGACTGTAATTGGGGAAGAAGGCATTACCCATTTACGGAGGACAGACAAGAAGTGCCTGGTCGCTTGGAGCATGGGGTTATGGAGAGGCTCCGCACTGTACAACAAAGGATCTAGTCCTAAATGTCCAAGTACAGAGTAGAGGGGTGAAAGCTAGCTCTTCACCCCTATGGGTGCCTAACCCTTTATGCAAAGAGTGCAAAGAGTTAGCTGAATGCCTTAAGCCTAGCCAGCACTTGTGCCCCCTGCCTTGATCCTGGCCAGCACTGCACTTGTGCCCATGCCGTAAGCCTAGCCCGCACTTGTGCCCAGGCCTTAAGCCTGGCTGGCACTTGTGCCCATGCCTTAAGCCTAGCCGGCACTTGTGGCCCCTGCCTTGATCCTAGCCAGCACTGCACTTGTGCCCAGGCCTTAAGCCTAGCCTGCACTTGTGCCCCGGCCTTAAGCCTAGCCCGCACTTGTGCCCCGGCCTTAAGCCTAACCCGCACTTGTGCCCCGGCCTTAAGCCTAGCCCGCACTTGGGCCCAGGCCTTAAGCCTAGCCCGCACTTGTGCCCCCTGCCTTGATCCTAGCCAGCACTTGTGCCCAGGCCTTAAGCCTAGCCTGCACTTGTGCCCTGGCCTTAAGCCTAGCCTGCACTTGTGCCCTGGCCTTAAGCCTAGCCCGCACTTGTGCCCCGGCCTTAAGCCTAGCCCGCACTTGTGCCCAGGCCTTAAGCCTAGCCCGCACTTGGGCCCAGGCCTTAAGCCTAGCCCGCACTTGTGCCCCCTGCCTTGATCCTAGCCAGCACTTGTGCCCAGGCCTTAAGCCTAGCCTGCACTTGTGCCCTGGCCTTAAGCCTAGCCCGCACTTGTGCCCCGGCCTTAAGCCTAGCCCGCACTTGTGCCCCGGCCTTAAGCCTAACCCGCACTTGTGCCCAGGCCTTAAGCCTAGCCCGCACTTGTGCCCAGGCCTTAAGCCTAGCCCGCACTTGTGCCCCGGCTTTAAGCTTAGCCCGCACTTGTGCCCCGGCTTTAAGCTTAGCCCGCACTTGTGCCCCGGCTTTAAGCTTAGCCCGCACTTGTGCCCAGGCCTTAAGCCTAGCCCGCACTTGTGCCCCGGCCTTAAGCCGAGCCCGCACTTGTGCCCTGGCCTTAAGCCGAGCCCGCACTTGTGCCCCGGCCTTAAGCCGAGCCCGCACTTGTGCCCCTGCCTTAAGTCGAGCCCGCACTTGTGCCCCTGCCTTAAGCCGAGCCCGCACTTGTGCCCCTGCCTTAAGCCGAGCCCGCACTTGTGCCCCTGCCTTAAGCCTAGCCCGCACTTGTGCCCCTGCCTTAAGCCTAGCCCGCACTTGTGCCCAGGCCTTAAGCCTAGCCCGCACTTGTGCCCCTGCCTTAAGCCTAGCCTGCACTTGTGCCCCTGCCTTAAGCCTAGCCCGCACTTGTGCCCAGGCCTTAAGCCTAGCCCGCACTTGTGCCCAGGCCTTAAGCCTAGCCCGCACTTGTGCCCAGGCCTTAAGCCTAGCCCGCACTTGTGCCCAGGCCTTAAGCCTAGCCCGCTCTTGTGCCCAGGCCTTAAGCCTAGCCCGCACTTGTGCCCAGGCCTTAAGCCTAGCCCGCACTTGTGCCCCCTGCCTTGATCCTAGCCAGCACTTGTGCCCAGGCCTTAAGCCAAGCCCGCACTTGTGCCCCTGCCTTAAGCCTAGCCCGCACTTGTGCCCAGGCCTTAAGCCTAGCCTGCACTTGTGCCCAGGCCTTAAGCCTAGCCCGCACTTGTGCCCTGGCCTTAAGCCTAGCCCGCACTTGTGCCCTGGCCTTAAGCCTAGCCCGCACTTGTGCCCAGGCCTTAAGCCTAGCCCGCACTTGTCCTCAGGCCATAAGCCTAGCCCGCACTTGTGCCCCGGCCATAAGCCTAGCCCGCACTTGTGCCCCGGCCTTAAGCCTAGCCCGCACTTGTGCCCCGGCCTTAAGCCTAGCCCGCACTTGTGCCCAGGCCTTAAGCCTAGCCCGCACTTGTGCCCAGGCCTTAAGCCTAGCCCGCACTTGTGCCCCGGCCTTAAGCCGAGCCCGCACTTGTGCCCCGGCCTTAAGCCGAGCCCGCACTTGTGCCCCGGCCTTAAGCCGAGCCCGCACTTGTGCCCCTGCCTTAAGCCGAGCCCGCACTTGTGCCCCTGCCTTAAGCCGAGCCCGCACTTGTGCCCCTGCCTTAAGCCTAGCCCGCACTTGTGCCCAGGCCTTAAGCCTAGCCCGCACTTGTGCCCAGGCCTTAAGCCTAGCCCGCACTTGTGCCCAGGCCTAAAGCCTAGCCCGCACTTGTGCCCAGGCCTTAAGCCTAGCCCGCACTTGTGCCCAGGCCTTAAGCCTAGCCCGCACTTGTGCCCAGGCCTTAAGCCTAGCCCGCACTTGTGCCCAGGCCTTAAGCCTAGCCCGCACTTGTGCCCAGGCCTTAAGCCTAGCCCGCACTTGTGCCCAGGCCTTAAGCCTAGCCCGCACTTGTGCCCAGGCCTTAAGCCTAGCCCGCACTTGTGCCCAGGCCATAAGCCTAGCCCGCACTTGTGCCCCGGCCTTAAGCCTAGCCCGCACTTGTGCCCCGGCCTTAAGCCTAGCCCGCACTTGTGCCCCGGCCTTAAGCCTAGCCCGCACTTGTGCCCAGGCCTTAAGCCTAGCCCGCACTTGTGCCCAGGCCTTAAGCCTAGCCCGCACTTGTGCCCAGGCCTTAAGCCTAGCCTGCACTTTTGAGCCCCTTGAATGCTTGTTTGTTTGTTTTTGTCTTCAGCTTCATGTTGGTTATGCACATAGGGCCAGCTTTACGCTCTTCGCTCTTGTCCCGTCTGAATGCGCATGCACGACTGTAATTGGGGAAGAAGGCATTACCCATTTACGGAGGACAGACAAGAAGTGCCTGGTCGCTTGGAGCATGGGGTTATGGAGAGGCTCCGCACTGTACAACAAAGGATCTAGTCCTAAATGTCCAAGTACAGAGTAGAGGGGTGAAAGCTAGCTCTTCACCCCTATGGGTGCCTAACCCTTTATGCAAAGAGTGCAAAGAGTTAGCTGAATGCCTTAAGCCTAGCCAGCACTTGTGCCCCCTGCCTTGATCCTGGCCAGCACTGCACTTGTGCCCATGCCTTAAGCCTGGCTGGCACTTGTGCCCATGCCTTAAGCCTAGCCGGCACTTGTGGCCCCTGCCTTGATCCTAGCCAGCACTGCACTTGTGCCCAGGCCTTAAGCCTAGCCTGCACTTGTGCCCCGGCCTTAAGCCGAGCCCGCACTTGTGCCCCGGCCTTAAGCCGAGCCCGCACTTGTGCCCCTGCCTTAAGCCGAGCCCGCACTTGTGCCCCTGCCTTAAGCCGAGCCCGCACTTGTGCCCCTGCCTTAAGCCTAGCCCGCACTTGTGCCCCTGCCTTAAGCCTAGCCCGCACTTGTGCCCCCTGCCTTGATCCTAGCCAGCACTTGTGCCCCGGCTTTAAGCTTAGCCCGCACTTGTGCCCAGGCTTTAAGCTTAGCCCGCACTTGTGCCCAGGCCTTAAGCCGAGCCCGCACTTGTGCCCCGGCCTTAAGCCGAGCCCGCACTTGTGCCCCGGCCTTAAGCCGAGCCCGCACTTGTGCCCCGGCCTTAAGCCGAGCCCGCACTTGTGCCCCGGCCTTAAGCCTAGCCCGCACTTGTGCCCTGGCCTTAAGCCTAGCCCGCACTTGTGCCCAGGCCTTAAGCCTAGCCCGCACTTGTCCTCAGGCCATAAGCCTAGCCCGCACTTGTGCCCCGGCCATAAGCCTAGCCCGCACTTGTGCCCCGGCCTTAAGCCTAGCCCGCACTTGTGCCCCGGCCTTAAGCCTAGCCCGCACTTGTGCCCCGGCCTTAAGCCTAGCCCGCACTTGTGCCCCGGCCTTAAGCCTAGCCCGCACTTGTGCCCAGGCCTTAAGCCTAGCCCGCACTTGTGCCCAGGCCTTAAGCCTAGCCCGCACTTGTGCCCCGGCCTTAAGCCGAGCCCGCACTTGTGCCCCGGCCTTAAGCCGAGCCCGCACTTGTGCCCCGGCCTTAAGCCGAGCCCGCACTTGTGCCCCGGCCTTAAGCCGAGCCCGCACTTGTGCCCCTGCCTTAAGCCGAGCCCGCACTTGTGCCCCTGCCTTAAGCCTAGCCCGCACTTGTGCCCAGGCCTTAAGCCTAGCCCGCACTTGTGCCCAGGCCTTAAGCCTAGCCCGCACTTGTGCCCAGGCCTTAAGCCTAGCCCGCACTTGTGCCCAGGCCTAAAGCCTAGCCCGCACTTGTGCCCAGGCCTTAAGCCTAGCCCGCACTTGTGCCCAGGCCTTAAGCCTAGCCCGCACTTGTGCCCAGGCCTTAAGCCTAGCCCGCACTTGTGCCCAGGCCTTAAGCCTAGCCCGCACTTGTGCCCAGGCCTTAAGCCTAGCCCGCACTTGTGCCCAGGCCTTAAGCCTAGCCTGCACTTTTGAGCCCCTTGAATGCTTGTTTGTTTGTTTTTGTCTTCAGCTTCATGTTGGTTATGCACATAGGGCCAGCTTTACGCTCTTCGCTCTTGTCCCGTCTGAATGCGCATGCACGACTGTAATTGGGGAAGAAGGCATTACCCATTTACGGAGGACAGACAAGAAGTGCCTGGTCGCTTGGAGCATGGGGTTATGGAGAGGCTCCGCACTGTACAACAAAGGATCTAGTCCTAAATGTCCAAGTACAGAGTAGAGGGGTGAAAGCTAGCTCTTCACCCCTATGGGTGCCTAACCCTTTATGCAAAGAGTGCAAAGAGTTAGCTGAATGCCTTAAGCCTAGCCAGCACTTGTGCCCCCTGCCTTGATCCTGGCCAGCACTGCACTTGTGCCCATGCCTTAAGCCTGGCTGGCACTTGTGCCCATGCCTTAAGCCTAGCCGGCACTTGTGGCCCCTGCCTTGATCCTAGCCAGCACTGCACTTGTGCCCAGGCCTTAAGCCTAGCCTGCACTTGTGCCCCGGCCTTAAGCCTAGCCCGCACTTGTGCCCATGCCTTAAGCCGAGCCCGCACTTGTGCCCCTGCCTTGATCCTAGCCAGCACTTGTGCCCAGGCCTTAAGCCTAGCCCGCACTTGTGCCCAGGCCTTAAGCCTAGCCCGCACTTGTGCCCAGGCCTTAAGCCTAGCCCGCACTTGTGCCCAGGCCTTAAGCCTAGCCCGCACTTGTGCCCAGGCCTTAAGCCTAGCCCGCACTTGTGCCCCGGCCTTAAGCCTAACCCGCACTTGTGCCCAGGCCTTAAGCCTAGCCCGCACTTGTGCCCAGGCCTTAAGCCTAGCCCGCACTTGTGCCCAGGCCTTAAGCCGAGCCCGCACTTGTGCCCCTGCCTTAAGCCGAGCCCGCACTTGTGCCCCTGCCTTAAGCCGAGCCCGCACTTGTGCCCCTGCCTTGATCCTAGCCAGCACTTGTGCCCAGGCCTTAAGCCTAGCCCGCACTTGTGCCCAGGCCTTAAGCCTAGCCCGCACTTGTGCCCCCTGCCTTGATCCTAGCCAGCACTGCACTTATGCCCAGGCCTTAAGCCTAGCCTGCACTTGTGCCCAGGCCTTAAGCCTAGCCCGCACTTGTGCCCAGGCCTTAAGCCTAGCCCGCACTTGTGCCCAGGCCTTAAGCCTAGCCCGCACTTGTGCCCAGGCCTGAAGCCTAGCCCGCACTTGTGCCCAGGCCTTAAGCCTAGCCCGCACTTGTGCCCAGGCCTTAAGCCTAGCCCGCACTTGTGCCCCTGCCTTGATCCTAGCCAGCACTTGTGCCCAGGCCTTAAGCCTAGCCCGCACTTGTGCCCAGGCCTTAAGCCTAGCCCGCACTTGTGCCCCCTGCCTTGATCCTAGCCAGCACTTGTGCCCAGGCCTTAAGCCTAGCCCGCACTTGTGCCCCTGCCTTAAGCCTAGCCCGCACTTGTGCCCCTGCCTTAAGCCTAGCCCGCACTTGTGCCCCCTGCCTTGATCCTAGCCAGCACTTGTGCCCCGGCTTTAAGCTTAGCCCGCACTTGTGCCCAGGCTTTAAGCTTAGCCCGCACTTGTGCCCAGGCCTTAAGCCGAGCCCGCACTTGTGCCCCGGCCTTAAGCCGAGCCCGCACTTGTGCCCCGGCCTTAAGCCGAGCCCGCACTTGTGCCCCGGCCTTAAGCCGAGCCCGCACTTGTGCCCCGGCCTTAAGCCGAGCCCGCACTTGTGCCCCTGCCTTAAGCCGAGCCCGCACTTGTGCCCCTGCCTTAAGCCGAGCCCGCACTTGTGCCCCTGCCTTAAGCCTAGCCCGCACTTGTGCCCAGGCCTTAAGCCTAGCCCGCACTTGTGCCCCTGCCTAAAGCCTAGCCCGCACTTGTGCCCCTGCCTAAAGCCTAGCCCGCACTTGTGCCCAGGCCTTAAGCCTAGCCCGCACTTGTGCCCAGGCCTTAAGCCTAGCCCGCACTTGTGCCCAGGCCTTAAGCCTAGCCCGCACTTGTGCCCAGGCCTTAAGCCTAGCCCGCACTTGTGCCCAGGCCTTAAGCCTAGCCCGCACTTGTGCCCAGGCCTTAAGCCTAGCCCGCACTTGTGCCCAGGCCTTAAGCCTAGCCCGCACTTGTGCCCAGGCCTTAAGCCTAGCCCGCACTTGTGCCCAGGCCTTAAGCCTAGCCCGCACTTGTGCCCAGGCCTTAAGCCTAGCCCGCACTTGTGCCCAGGCCTTAAGCCTAGCCCGCACTTGTGCCCAGGCCTTAAGCCTAGCCCGCACTTGTGCCCAGGCCTTAAGCCTAGCCCGCACTTGTGCCCAGGCCTTAAGCCTAGCCCGCACTTGTGCCCCCTGCCTTGATCCTAGCCAGCACTTGTGCCCAGGCCTTAAGCCGAGCCCGCACTTGTGCCCAGGCCTTAAGCCGAGCCCGCACTTGTGCCCAGGCCTTAAGCCGAGCCCGCACTTGTGCCCCTGCCTTAAGCCGAGCCCGCACTTGTGCCCCTGCCTTAAGCCGAGCCCGCACTTGTGCCCCTGCCTTAAGCCGAGCCCGCACTTGTGCCCCTGCCTTAAGCCGAGCCCGCACTTGTGCCCCTGCCTTGATCCTAGCCAGCACTTGTGCCCAGGCCTTAAGCCTAGCCCGCACTTGTGCCCAGGCCTTAAGCCTAGCCTGCACTTTTGAGCCCCTTGAATGCTTGTTTGTTTGTTTTTGTCTTCAGCTTCATGTTGGTTATGCACATAGGGCCAGCTTTACGCTCTTCGCTCTTGTCCCGTCTGAATGCGCATGCACGACTGTAATTGGGGAAGAAGGCATTACCCATTTACGGAGGACAGACAAGAAGTGCCTGGTCGCTTGGAGCATGGGGTTATGGAGAGGCTCCGCACTGTACAACAAAGGATCTAGTCCTAAATGTCCAAGTACAGAGTAGAGGGGTGAAAGCTAGCTCTTCACCCCTATGGGTGCCTAACCCTTTATGCAAAGAGTGCAAAGAGTTAGCTGAATGCCTTAAGCCTAGCCAGCACTTGTGCCCCCTGCCTTGATCCTGGCCAGCACTGCACTTGTGCCCATGCCGTAAGCCTAGCCCGCACTTGTGCCCAGGCCTTAAGCCTGGCTGGCACTTGTGCCCATGCCTTAAGCCTAGCCGGCACTTGTGGCCCCTGCCTTGATCCTAGCCAGCACTGCACTTGTGCCCAGGCCTTAAGCCTAGCCTGCACTTGTGCCCCGGCCTTAAGCCTAGCCCGCACTTGTGCCCCGGCCTTAAGCCTAACCCGCACTTGTGCCCCGGCCTTAAGCCTAGCCCGCACTTAGGCCCAGGCCTTAAGCCTAGCCCGCACTTGTGCCCCCTGCCTTGATCCTAGCCAGCACTTGTGCCCAGGCCTTAAGCCTAGCCTGCACTTGTGCCCTGGCCTTAAGCCTAGCCTGCACTTGTGCCCTGGCCTTAAGCCTAGCCCGCACTTGTGCCCCGGCCTTAAGCCTAGCCCGCACTTGTGCCCAGGCCTTAAGCCTAGCCCGCACTTGGGCCCAGGCCTTAAGCCTAGCCCGCACTTGTGCCCCCTGCCTTGATCCTAGCCAGCACTTGTGCCCAGGCCTTAAGCCTAGCCTGCACTTGTGCCCTGGCCTTAAGCCTAGCCCGCACTTGTGCCCCGGCCTTAAGCCTAGCCCGCACTTGTGCCCCGGCCTTAAGCCTAACCCGCACTTGTGCCCAGGCCTTAAGCCTAGCCCGCACTTGTGCCCAGGCCTTAAGCCTAGCCCGCACTTGTGCCCCGGCTTTAAGCTTAGCCCGCACTTGTGCCCCGGCTTTAAGCTTAGCCCGCACTTGTGCCCCGGCTTTAAGCTTAGCCCGCACTTGTGCCCAGGCCTTAAGCCTAGCCCGCACTTGTGCCCCGGCCTTAAGCCGAGCCCGCACTTGTGCCCTGGCCTTAAGCCGAGCCCGCACTTGTGCCCCGGCCTTAAGCCGAGCCCGCACTTGTGCCCCTGCCTTAAGTCGAGCCCGCACTTGTGCCCCTGCCTTAAGCCGAGCCCGCACTTGTGCCCCTGCCTTAAGCCGAGCCCGCACTTGTGCCCCTGCCTTAAGCCTAGCCCGCACTTGTGCCCCTGCCTTAAGCCTAGCCCGCACTTGTGCCCAGGCCTTAAGCCTAGCCCGCACTTGTGCCCCTGCCTTAAGCCTAGCCTGCACTTGTGCCCCTGCCTTAAGCCTAGCCCGCACTTGTGCCCAGGCCTTAAGCCTAGCCCGCACTTGTGCCCAGGCCTTAAGCCTAGCCCGCACTTGTGCCCAGGCCTTAAGCCTAGCCCGCACTTGTGCCCAGGCCTTAAGCCTAGCTCGCACTTGTGCCCAGGCCTTAAGCCTAGCCCGCTCTTGTGCCCAGGCCTTAAGCCTAGCCCGCACTTGTGCCCAGGCCTTAAGCCTAGCCCGCACTTGTGCCCCCTGCCTTGATCCTAGCCAGCACTTGTGCCCAGGCCTTAAGCCAAGCCCGCACTTGTGCCCCTGCCTTAAGCCTAGCCCGCACTTGTGCCCAGGCCTTAAGCCTAGCCTGCACTTGTGCCCAGGCCTTAAGCCTAGCCCGCACTTGTGCCCTGGCCTTAAGCCTAGCCCGCACTTGTGCCCTGGCCTTAAGCCTAGCCCGCACTTGTGCCCAGGCCTTAAGCCTAGCCCGCACTTGTCCTCAGGCCATAAGCCTAGCCCGCACTTGTGCCCCGGCCATAAGCCTAGCCCGCACTTGTGCCCCGGCCTTAAGCCTAGCCCGCACTTGTGCCCCGGCCTTAAGCCTAGCCCGCACTTGTGCCCAGGCCTTAAGCCTAGCCCGCACTTGTGCCCAGGCCTTAAGCCTAGCCCGCACTTGTGCCCCGGCCTTAAGCCGAGCCCGCACTTGTGCCCCGGCCTTAAGCCGAGCCCGCACTTGTGCCCCGGCCTTAAGCCGAGCCCGCACTTGTGCCCCTGCCTTAAGCCGAGCCCGCACTTGTGCCCCTGCCTTAAGCCGAGCCCGCACTTGTGCCCCTGCCTTAAGCCTAGCCCGCACTTGTGCCCAGGCCTTAAGCCTAGCCCGCACTTGTGCCCAGGCCTTAAGCCTAGCCCGCACTTGTGCCCAGGCCTAAAGCCTAGCCCGCACTTGTGCCCAGGCCTTAAGCCTAGCCCGCACTTGTGCCCAGGCCTTAAGCCTAGCCCGCACTTGTGCCCAGGCCTTAAGCCTAGCCCGCACTTGTGCCCAGGCCTTAAGCCTAGCCCGCACTTGTGCCCAGGCCTTAAGCCTAGCCCGCACTTGTGCCCAGGCCTTAAGCCTAGCCCGCACTTGTGCCCAGGCCTTAAGCCTAGCCCGCACTTGTGCCCAGGCCATAAGCCTAGCCCGCACTTGTGCCCCGGCCTTAAGCCTAGCCCGCACTTGTGCCCCGGCCTTAAGCCTAGCCCGCACTTGTGCCCCGGCCTTAAGCCTAGCCCGCACTTGTGCCCAGGCCTTAAGCCTAGCCCGCACTTGTGCCCAGGCCTTAAGCCTAGCCCGCACTTGTGCCCAGGCCTTAAGCCTAGCCTGCACTTTTGAGCCCCTTGAATGCTTGTTTGTTTGTTTTTGTCTTCAGCTTCATGTTGGTTATGCACATAGGGCCAGCTTTACGCTCTTCGCTCTTGTCCCGTCTGAATGCGCATGCACGACTGTAATTGGGGAAGAAGGCATTACCCATTTACGGAGGACAGACAAGAAGTGCCTGGTCGCTTGGAGCATGGGGTTATGGAGAGGCTCCGCACTGTACAACAAAGGATCTAGTCCTAAATGTCCAAGTACAGAGTAGAGGGGTGAAAGCTAGCTCTTCACCCCTATGGGTGCCTAACCCTTTATGCAAAGAGTGCAAAGAGTTAGCTGAATGCCTTAAGCCTAGCCAGCACTTGTGCCCCCTGCCTTGATCCTGGCCAGCACTGCACTTGTGCCCATGCCTTAAGCCTGGCTGGCACTTGTGCCCATGCCTTAAGCCTAGCCGGCACTTGTGGCCCCTGCCTTGATCCTAGCCAGCACTGCACTTGTGCCCAGGCCTTAAGCCTAGCCTGCACTTGTGCCCCGGCCTTAAGCCTAGCCCGCACTTGTGCCCATGCCTTAAGCCGAGCCCGCACTTGTGCCCCTGCCTTGATCCTAGCCAGCACTTGTGCCCAGGCCTTAAGCCTAGCCCGCACTTGTGCCCAGGCCTTAAGCCTAGCCCGCACTTGTGCCCAGGCCTTAAGCCTAGCCCGCACTTGTGCCCAGGCCTTAAGCCTAGCCCGCACTTGTGCCCAGGCCTTAAGCCTAGCCCGCACTTGTGCCCCGGCCTTAAGCCTAACCCGCACTTGTGCCCAGGCCTTAAGCCTAGCCCGCACTTGTGCCCAGGCCTTAAGCCTAGCCCGCACTTGTGCCCAGGCCTTAAGCCGAGCCCGCACTTGTGCCCCTGCCTTAAGCCGAGCCCGCACTTGTGCCCCTGCCTTAAGCCGAGCCCGCACTTGTGCCCCTGCCTTGATCCTAGCCAGCACTTGTGCCCAGGCCTTAAGCCTAGCCCGCACTTGTGCCCAGGCCTTAAGCCTAGCCCGCACTTGTGCCCCCTGCCTTGATCCTAGCCAGCACTGCACTTATGCCCAGGCCTTAAGCCTAGCCTGCACTTGTGCCCAGGCCTTAAGCCTAGCCCGCACTTGTGCCCAGGCCTTAAGCCTAGCCCGCACTTGTGCCCAGGCCTTAAGCCTAGCCCGCACTTGTGCCCAGGCCTGAAGCCTAGCCCGCACTTGTGCCCAGGCCTTAAGCCTAGCCCGCACTTGTGCCCAGGCCTTAAGCCTAGCCCGCACTTGTGCCCCTGCCTTGATCCTAGCCAGCACTTGTGCCCAGGCCTTAAGCCTAGCCCGCACTTGTGCCCAGGCCTTAAGCCTAGCCCGCACTTGTGCCCCCTGCCTTGATCCTAGCCAGCACTTGTGCCCAGGCCTTAAGCCTAGCCCGCACTTGTGCCCCTGCCTTAAGCCTAGCCCGCACTTGTGCCCCTGCCTTAAGCCTAGCCCGCACTTGTGCCCCCTGCCTTGATCCTAGCCAGCACTTGTGCCCCGGCTTTAAGCTTAGCCCGCACTTGTGCCCAGGCTTTAAGCTTAGCCCGCACTTGTGCCCAGGCCTTAAGCCGAGCCCGCACTTGTGCCCCGGCCTTAAGCCGAGCCCGCACTTGTGCCCCGGCCTTAAGCCGAGCCCGCACTTGTGCCCCGGCCTTAAGCCGAGCCCGCACTTGTGCCCCGGCCTTAAGCCGAGCCCGCACTTGTGCCCCTGCCTTAAGCCGAGCCCGCACTTGTGCCCCTGCCTTAAGCCGAGCCCGCACTTGTGCCCCTGCCTTAAGCCTAGCCCGCACTTGTGCCCAGGCCTTAAGCCTAGCCCGCACTTGTGCCCCTGCCTTAAGCCTAGCCCGCACTTGTGCCCCTGCCTAAAGCTTAGCCCGCACTTGTGCCCAGGCCTTAAGCCTAGCCCGCACTTGTGCCCAGGCCTTAAGCCTAGCCCGCACTTGTGCCCAGGCCTTAAGCCTAGCCCGCACTTGTGCCCAGGCCTTAAGCCTAGCCCGCATTTGTGCCCAGGCCTTAAGCCTAGCCCGCACTTGTGCCCAGGCCTTAAGCCTAGCCCGCACTTGTGCCCAGGCCTTAAGCCTAGCCCGCACTTGTGCCCAGGCCTTAAGCCTAGCCCGCACTTGTGCCCAGGCCTTAAGCCGAGCCCGCACTTGTGCCCCTGCCTTAAGCCGAGCCCGCACTTGTGCCCCTGCCTTAAGCCGAGCCCGCACTTGTGCCCCTGCCTTAAGCCGAGCCCGCACTTGTGCCCCTGCCTTAAGCCGAGCCCGCACTTGTGCCCCTGCCTTGATCCTAGCCAGCACTTGTGCCCAGGCCTTAAGCCTAGCCCGCACTTGTGCCCAGGCCTTAAGCCTAGCCCGCACTTGTGCCCCCTGCCTTGATCCTAGCCAGCACTGCACTTATGCCCAGGCCTTAAGCCTAGCCCGCACTTGTGCCCAGGCCTTAAGCCTAGCCCGCACTTGTGCCCAGGCCTTAAGCCTAGCCCGCACTTGTGCCCAGGCCTTAAACCTAGCCCGCACTTGTGCCCAGGCCTTAAGCCTAGCCCGCACTTGTGCCCAGGCCTTAAGCCTAGCCCGCACTTGTGCCCAGGCCTTAAGCCTAGCCCGCACTTGTGCCCAGGCCTTAAGCCTAGCCCGCACTTGTGCCCAGGCCTTAAGCCTAGCCCGCACTTGTGCCCCTGCCTTGATCCTAGCCAGCACTTGTGCCCAGGCCTTAAGCCTAGCCCGCACTTGTGCCCAGGCCTTAAGCCTAGCCCGCACTTGTGCCCAGGCCTTAAGCCTAGCCCGCACTTGTGCCCCTGCCTTAAGCCTAGCCCGCACTTGTGCCCAGGCCTTAAGCCTAGCCCGCACTTGTGCCCAGGCCTTAAGCCTAGCCCGCACTTGTGCCCAGGCCTAAAGCCTAGCCCGCACTTGTGCCCAGGCCTTAAGCCTAGCCCGCACTTGTGCCCCGGCCTTAAGCCTAGCCCGCACTTGTGCCCCGGCCTTAAGCCTAGCCCGCACTTGTGCCCCGGCCTTAAGCCTAGCCCGCACTTGTGCCCAGGCCTTAAGCCTAGCCCGCACTTGTCCTCAGGCCATAAGCCTAGCCCGCACTTGTGCCCCTGCCTTAAGCCTAGCCCGCACTTGTGCCCAGGCCTTAAGCCTAGCCCGCACTTGTGCCCCGGCCTTAAGCCTAGCCCGCACTTGTGCCCCGGCCTTAAGCCTAGCCCGCACTTGTGCCCCGGCCTTAAGCCTAGCCTGCACTTGTGCCCAGGCCTTAAGCCTAGCCCGCACTTGTGCCCAGGCCTTAAGCCTAGCCCGCACTTGTGCCCAGGCCTTAAGCCTAGCCTGCACTTGTGCCCCCTGCCTTGATCCTAGCCAGCACTTGTGCCCAGGCCTTAAGCCTAGCCCGCACTTGTGCCCAGGCCTTAAGCCTAGCCTGCACTTTTGAGCCCCTTGAATGCTTGTTTGTTTGTTTTTGTCTTCAGCTTCATGTTGGTTATGCACATAGGGCCAGCTTTACGCTCTTCGCTCTTGTCCCGTCTGAATGCGCATGCACGACTGTAATTGGGGAAGAAGGCATTACCCATTTACGGAGGACAGACAAGAAGTGCCTGGTCGCTTGGAGCATGGGGTTATGGAGAGGCTCCGCACTGTACAACAAAGGATCTAGTCCTAAATGTCCAAGTACAGAGTAGAGGGGTGAAAGCTAGCTCTTCACCCCTATGGGTGCCTAACCCTTTATGCAAAGAGTGCAAAGAGTTAGCTGAATGCCTTAAGCCTAGCCAGCACTTGTGCCCCCTGCCTTGATCCTGGCCAGCACTGCACTTGTGCCCATGCCGTAAGCCTAGCCCGCACTTGTGCCCAGGCCTTAAGCCTGGCTGGCACTTGTGCCCATGCCTTAAGCCTAGCCGGCACTTGTGGCCCCTGCCTTGATCCTAGCCAGCACTGCACTTGTGCCCAGGCCTTAAGCCTAGCCTGCACTTGTGCCCCGGCCTTAAGCCTAGCCCGCACTTGTGCCCCGGCCTTAAGCCTAACCCGCACTTGTGCCCCGGCCTTAAGCCTAGCCCGCACTTGGGCCCAGGCCTTAAGCCTAGCCCGCACTTGTGCCCCCTGCCTTGATCCTAGCCAGCACTTGTGCCCAGGCCTTAAGCCTAGCCTGCACTTGTGCCCTGGCCTTAAGCCTAGCCTGCACTTGTGCCCTGGCCTTAAGCCTAGCCCGCACTTGTGCCCCGGCCTTAAGCCTAGCCCGCACTTGTGCCCAGGCCTTAAGCCTAGCCCGCACTTGGGCCCAGGCCTTAAGCCTAGCCCGCACTTGTGCCCCCTGCCTTGATCCTAGCCAGCACTTGTGCCCAGGCCTTAAGCCTAGCCTGCACTTGTGCCCTGGCCTTAAGCCTAGCCCGCACTTGTGCCCCGGCCTTAAGCCTAGCCCGCACTTGTGCCCCGGCCTTAAGCCTAACCCGCACTTGTGCCCAGGCCTTAAGCCTAGCCCGCACTTGTGCCCAGGCCTTAAGCCTAGCCCGCACTTGTGCCCCGGCTTTAAGCTTAGCCCGCACTTGTGCCCCGGCTTTAAGCTTAGCCCGCACTTGTGCCCCGGCTTTAAGCTTAGCCCGCACTTGTGCCCAGGCCTTAAGCCTAGCCCGCACTTGTGCCCCGGCCTTAAGCCGAGCCCGCACTTGTGCCCTGGCCTTAAGCCGAGCCCGCACTTGTGCCCCGGCCTTAAGCCGAGCCCGCACTTGTGCCCCTGCCTTAAGTCGAGCCCGCACTTGTGCCCCTGCCTTAAGCCGAGCCCGCACTTGTGCCCCTGCCTTAAGCCGAGCCCGCACTTGTGCCCCTGCCTTAAGCCGAGCCCGCACTTGTGCCCCTGCCTTAAGCCTAGCCCGCACTTGTGCCCAGGCCTTAAGCCTAGCCCGCACTTGTGCCCCTGCCTTAAGCCTAGCCTGCACTTGTGCCCCTGCCTTAAGCCTAGCCCGCACTTGTGCCCAGGCCTTAAGCCTAGCCCGCACTTGTGCCCAGGCCTTAAGCCTAGCCCGCACTTGTGCCCAGGCCTTAAGCCTAGCCCGCACTTGTGCCCAGGCCTTAAGCCTAGCCCGCACTTGTGCCCAGGCCTTAAGCCTAGCCCGCTCTTGTGCCCAGGCCTTAAGCCTAGCCCGCACTTGTGCCCAGGCCTTAAGCCTAGCCCGCACTTGTGCCCCCTGCCTTGATCCTAGCCAGCACTTGTGCCCAGGCCTTAAGCCAAGCCCGCACTTGTGCCCCTGCCTTAAGCCTAGCCCGCACTTGTGCCCAGGCCTTAAGCCTAGCCTGCACTTTTGAGCCCCTTGAATGCTTGTTTGTTTGTTTTTGTCTTCAGCTTCATGTTGGTTATGCACATAGGGCCAGCTTTACGCTCTTCGCTCTTGTCCCGTCTGAATGCGCATGCACGACTGTAATTGGGGAAGAAGGCATTACCCATTTACGGAGGACAGACAAGAAGTGCCTGGTCGCTTGGAGCATGGGGTTATGGAGAGGCTCCGCACTGTACAACAAAGGATCTAGTCCTAAATGTCCAAGTACAGAGTAGAGGGGTGAAAGCTAGCTCTTCACCCCTATGGGTGCCTAACCCTTTATGCAAAGAGTGCAAAGAGTTAGCTGAATGCCTTAAGCCTAGCCAGCACTTGTGCCCCCTGCCTTGATCCTGGCCAGCACTGCACTTGTGCCCATGCCTTAAGCCTGGCTGGCACTTGTGCCCATGCCTTAAGCCTAGCCGGCACTTGTGGCCCCTGCCTTGATCCTAGCCAGCACTGCACTTGTGCCCAGGCCTTAAGCCTAGCCTGCACTTGTGCCCCGGCCTTAAGCCTAGCCTGCACTTGTGCCCAGGCCTTAAGCCTAGCCCGCACTTGTGCCCAGGCCTTAAGCCTAGCCCGCACTTGTGCCCAGGCCTTAAGCCTAGCCCGCACTTGTGCCCAGGCCTTAAGCCTAGCCCGCACTTGTGCCCCGGCCTTAAGCCTAACCCGCACTTGTGCCCAGGCCTTAAGCCTAGCCCGCACTTGTGCCCCGGCCTTAAGCCTAGCCCGCACTTGTGCCCCGGCTTTAAGCTTAGCCCGCACTTGTGCCCAGGCCTTAAGCTTGGCTGGCACTTGTGCCCATGCCTTAAGCCTAGCCGGCACTTGTGGCCCCTGCCTTGATCCTAGCCAGCACTGCACTTGTGCCCAGGCCTTAAGCCTAGCCTGCACTTGTGCCCCGGCCTTAAGACTAGCCTGCACTTGTGCCCTGGCCTTAAGCCTAGCCCGCACTTGTGCCCCGGCCTTAAGCCTAACCCGCACTTGTGCCCAGGCCTTAAGCCTAGCCCGCACTTGTGCCCAGGCCTTAAGCCTAGCCCGCACTTGTGCCCCCTGCCTTGATCCTAGCCAGCACTGCACTTGTGCCCAGGCCTTAAGCCTAGCCTGCACTTGTGCCCAGGCCTTAAGCCTAGCCCGCACTTGTGCCCAGGCCTTAAGCCTAGCCCGCACTTGTGCCCAGGCCTTAAGCCTAGCCCGCACTTGTGCCCAGGCCTTAAGCCTAGCCCGCACTTGTGCCCAGGCCTTAAGCCTAGCCCGCACTTGTTCCCCCTGCCTTGATCCTAGCCAGCACTTGTGCCCAGGCCTTAAGCCTAGCCTGCACTTGTGCCCTGGCCTTAAGCCTAGCCCGCACTTGTGCCCCGGCCTTAAGCCTAGCCCGCACTTGTGCCCCGGCCTTAAGCCTAACCCGCACTTGTGCCCAGGCCTTAAGCCTAGCCCGCACTTGTGCCCAGGCCTTAAGCCTAGCCCGCACTTGTGCCCCGGCTTTAAGCTTAGCCCGCACTTGTGCCCCGGCTTTAAGCTTAGCCCGCACTTGTGCCCAGGCCTTAAGCCTAGCCCGCACTTGTGCCCAGGCCTTAAGCCTAGCCCGCACTTGTGCCCCTGCCTTAAGCCTAGCCCGCACTTGTGCCCCTGCCTTAAGCCTAGCCCGCACTTGTGCCCAGGTCTTAAGCCTAGCCCGCACTTGTGCCCAGGCCTTAAGCCTAGCCCGCACTTGTGCCCAGGCCTAAAGCCTAGCCCGCACTTGTGCCCAGGCCTTAAGCCTAGCCCGCACTTGTGCCCCGGCCTTAAGCCTAGCCCGCACTTGTGCCCCGGCCTTAAGCCTAGCCTGCACTTGTCCTCAGGCCATAAGCCTAGCCCGCACTTGTGCCCCGGCCTTAAGCCTAGCCCGCACTTGTGCCCCGGCCTTAAGCCTAGCCCGCACTTGTGCCCAGGCCTTAAGCCTAGCCCGCACTTGTGCCCAGGCCTTAAGCCTAGCCCGCACTTGTGCCCAGGCCTTAAGCCTAGCCTGCACTTGTGCCCCCTGCCTTGATCCTAGCCAGCACTTGTGCCCAGGCCTTAAGCCTAGCCCGCACTTGTGCCCAGGCCTTAAGCCTAGCCTGCACTTTTGAGCCCCTTGAATGCTTGTTTGTTTGTTTTTGTCTTCAGCTTCATGTTGGTTATGCACATAGGGCCAGCTTTACGCTCTTCGCTCTTGTCCCGTCTGAATGCGCATGCACGACTGTAATTGGGGAAGAAGGCATTACCCATTTACGGAGGACAGACAAGAAGTGCCTGGTCGCTTGGAGCATGGGGTTATGGAGAGGCTCCGCACTGTACAACAAAGGATCTAGTCCTAAATGTCCAAGTACAGAGTAGAGGGGTGAAAGCTAGCTCTTCACCCCTATGGGTGCCTAACCCTTTATGCAAAGAGTGCAAAGAGTTAGCTGAATGCCTTAAGCCTAGCCAGCACTTGTGCCCCCTGCCTTGATCCTGGCCAGCACTGCACTTGTGCCCAGGCCGTAAGCCTGGCTGGCACTTGTGCCCAGGCCTTAAGCCTGGCTGGCACTTGTGCCCATGCCTTAAGCCTAGCCGACACTTGTGGCCCCTGCCTTGATCCTAGCCAGCACTGCACTTGTGCCCAGGCCTTAAGCCTAGCCTGCACTTGTGCCCCGGCCTTAAGACTAGCCTGCACTTGTGCCCTGGCCTTAAGCCTAGCCCGCACTTGTGCCCCGGCCTTAAGCCTAACCCGCACTTGTGCCCAGGCCTTAAGCCTAGCCCGCACTTGTGCCCAGGCCTTAAGCCTAGCCCGCACTTGTGCCCCCTGCCTTGATCCTAGCCAGCACTGCACTTGTGCCCAGGCCTTAAGCCTAGCCTGCACTTGTGCCCAGGCCTTAAGCCTAGCCCGCACTTGTGCCCAGGCCTTAAGCCTAGCCCGCACTTGTGCCCAGGCCTTAAGCCTAGCCCGCACTTGTGCCCAGGCCTTAAGCCTAGCCCGCACTTGTTCCCCCTGCCTTGATCCTAGCCAGCACTTGTGCCCAGGCCTTAAGCCTAGCCCGCACTTGTGCCCCGGCTTTAAGCTTAGCCCGCACTTGTGCCCCGGCTTTAAGCTTAGCCCGCACTTGTGCCCAGGCCTTAAGCCTAGCCCGCACTTGTGCCCAGGCCTTAAGCCTAGCCCGCACTTGTGCCCCCTGCCTTGATCCTAGCCAGCACTTGTGCCCAGGCCTTAAGCCTAGCCCGCACTTGTGCCCAGGCCTTAAGCCAAGCCCGCACTTGTGCCCCTGCCTTAAGCCTAGCCCGCACTTGTGCCCAGGCCGCACTTGTGCCCAGGCCTTAAGCCTAGCCCGCACTTGTGGCCAGGCCTTATGCCTAGCCCGCACTTGTGCCCAGGCCTTAAGCCTAGCCCGCACTTGTGCCCCGGCCTTAAGCCTAGCCCGCACTTGTCCTCAGGCCATAAGCCTAGCCCGCACTTGTGCCCCGGCCTTAAGCCTAGCCCGCACTTGTGCCCCGGCCTTAAGCCTAGCCCGCACTTGTGCCCCGGCCTTAAGCCTAGCCCGCACTTGTGCCCCGGCCTTAAGCCTAGCCCGCACTTGTGCCCCGGCCTTAAGCCTAGCCCGCACTTGTGCCCAGGCCTTAAGCCTAGCCCGCACTTGTGCCCAGGCCTTAAGCCTAGCCCGCACTTGTGCCCAGGCCTTAAGCCTAGCCTGCACTTGTGCCCCCTGCCTTGATCCTAGCCAGCACTTGTGCCCAGGCCTTAAGCCTAGCCCGCACTTGTGCCCAGGCCTTAAGCCTAGCCTGCACTTTTGAGCCCCTTGAATGCTTGTTTGTTTGTTTTTGTCTTCAGCTTCATGTTGGTTATGCACATAGGGCCAGCTTTACGCTCTTCACTCTTGTCCCGTCTGAATGCGCATGCACGACTTTAATTGGGGAAGAAGGCATTACCCATTTACGGAGGACAGACAAGAAGTGCCTGGTCGCTTGGAGCATGGGGTTATGGAGAGGCTCCGCACTGTACAACAAAGGATCTAGTCCTAAATGTCCAAGTACAGAGTAGAGGGGTGAAAGCTAGCTCTTCACCCCTATGGGTGCCTAACCCTTTATGCAAAGAGTGCAAAGAGTTAGCTGAATGCCTTAAGCCTAGCCAGCACTTGTGCCCCCTGCCTTGATCCTGGCCAGCACTGCACTTGTGCCCATGCCGTAAGCCTAGCCCACACTTGTGCCCAGGCCTTAAGCCTAGCCCGCACTTGTGCCCAGGCCTTAAGCCTGGCTGGCACTTGTGCCCATGCCTTAAGCCTAGCCGGCACTTGTGGCCCCTGCCTTGATCCTAGCCAGCACTGCACTTGTGCCCAGGCCTTAAGCCTAGCCTGCACTTGTGCCCAGGCCTTAAGCCTAGCCCGCACTTGTGCCCCGGCCTTAAGCCTAGCCCGCACTTGTGCCCCGGCCTTAAGCCTAGCCCGCACTTGTGCCCCGGCCTTAAGCCTAGCCCGCACTTGTGCCCCGGCCTTAAGCCTAGCCCGCACTTGTGCCCCGGCCTTAAGTCTAACCCCCACTTGTGCCCAGGCCTTAAGCCTAGCCCGCACTTGTACCCAGGCCTTAAGCCTAGCCCGCACTTGTGCCCCGGCCTTAAGCCTAGCCCGCACTTGTGCCCCGGCCTTAAGCCTAGCCCGCACTTGTGCCCCGGCCTTAAGCCTAGCCCGCACTTGTGCCCATGCCTTAAGCCTAACCCGCACTTGTGCCCAGGCCTTAAGCCTAGCCCGCACTTGTGCCCCGGCTTTAAGCTTAGCCCGCACTTGTGCCCAGGCCTTAAGCCTAGCCCGCACTTGTGCCCAGGCCTTAAGCCTAGCCCGCACTTGTGCCCAGGCCTTAAGCCTAGCCTGCACTTGTGCCCCCTGCCTTGATCCTAGCCAGCACTTGTGCCCAGGCCTTAAGCCTAGCCCGCACTTGTGCCCAGGCCTTAAGCCTAGCCTGCACTTTTGAGCCCCTTGAATGCTTGTTTGTTTGTTTTTGTCTTCAGCTTCATGTTGGTTATGCACATAGGGCCAGCTTTACGCTCTTCGCTCTTGTCCCGTCTGAATGCGCATGCACGACTGTAATTGGGGAAGAAGGCATTACCCATTTACGGAGGACAGACAAGAAGTGCCTGGTCGCTTGGAGCATGGGGTTATGGAGAGGCTCCGCACTGTACAACAAAGGATCTAGTCCTAAATGTCCAAGTACAGAGTAGAGGAGTGAAAGCTAGCTCTTCACCCCTATGGGTGCCTAACCCTTTATGCAAAGAGTGCAAAGAGTTAGCTGAATGCCTTAAGCCTAGCCAGCACTTGTGCCCCCTGCCTTGATCCTGGCCAGCACTGCACTTGTGCCCATGCCGTAAGCCTAGCCCGCACTTGTGCCCAGGCCTTAAGCCTGGCTGGCACTTGTGCCCATGCCTTAAGCCTAGCCGGCACTTGTGGCCCCTGCCTTGATCCTAGCCAGCACTGCACTTGTGCCCAGGCCTTAAGCCTAGCCTGCACTTGTGCCCCGGCCTTAAGACTAGCCTGCACTTGTGCCCTGGCCTTAAGCCTAGCCCGCACTTGTGCCCCGGCCTTAAGCCTAACCCGCACTTGTGCCCAGGCCTTAAGCCTAGCCCGCACTTGTGCCCAGGCCTTAAGCCTAGCCCGCACTTGTGCCCCCTGCCTTGATCCTAGCCAGCACTGCACTTGTGCCCAGGCCTTAAGCCTAGCCTGCACTTGTGCCCAGGCCTTAAGCCTAGCCCGCACTTGTGCCCAGGCCTTAAGCCTAGCCCGCACTTGTGCCCAGGCCTTAAGCCTAGCCCGCACTTGTGCCCAGGCCTTAAGCCTAGCCCGCACTTGTTCCCCCTGCCTTGATCCTAGCCAGCACTTGTGCCCAGGCCTTAAGCCTAGCCTGCACTTGTGCCCTGGCCTTAAGCCTAGCCCGCACTTGTGCCCCGGCCTTAAGCCTAGCCCGCACTTGTGCCCCGGCCTTAAGCCTAACCCGCACTTGTGCCCAGGCCTTAAGCCTAGCCCGCACTTGTGCCCCGGCTTTAAGCTTAGCCCGCACTTGTGCCCCGGCCTTAAGCTTAGCCCGCACTTGTGCCCAGGCCTTAAGCCTAGCCCGCACTTGTGCCCAGGCCTTAAGCCTAGCCCGCACTTGTGCCCCCTGCCTTGATCCTAGCCAGCACTTGTGCCCAGGCCTTAAGCCTAGCCCGCACTTGTGCCCAGGCCTTAAGCCAAGCCCGCACTTGTGCCCCTGCCTTAAGCCTAGCCCGCACTTGTGCCCAGGCCGCACTTGTGCCCAGGCCTTAAGCCTAGCCCGCACTTGTGGCCAGGCCTTAAGCCTAGCCCGCACTTGTGCCCAGGCCTTAAGCCTAGCCCGCACTTGTGCCCCGGCCTTAAGCCTAGCCCGCACTTGTCCTCAGGCCATAAGCCTAGCCCGCACTTGTGCCCCGGCCTTAAGCCTAGCCCGCACTTGTGCCCCGGCCTTAAGCCTAGCCCGCACTTGTGCCCCGGCCTTAAGCCTAGCCCGCACTTGTGCCCCGGCCTTAAGCCTAGCCCGCACTTGTGCCCCGGCCTTAAGCCTAGCCCGCACTTGTGCCCAGGCCTTAAGCCTAGCCCGCACTTGTGCCCAGGCCTTAAGCCTAGCCCGCACTTGTGCCCAGGCCTTAAGCCTAGCCCGCACTTGTGCCCCCTGCCTTGATCCTAGCCAGCACTTGTGCCCAGGCCTTAAGCCTAGCCCGCACTTGTGCCCAGGCCTTAAGCCTAGCCTGCACTTTTGAGCCCCTTGAATGCTTGTTTGTTTGTTTTTGTCTTCAGCTTCATGTTGGTTATGCACATAGGGCCAGCTTTACGCTCTTCGCTCTTGTCCCGTCTGAATGCGCATGCACGACTTTAATTGGGGAAGAAGGCATTACCCATTTACGGAGGACAGAGAAGAAGTGCCTGGTCGCTTGGAGCATGGGGTTATGGAGAGGCTCCGCACTGTACAACAAAGGATCTAGTCCTAAATGTCCAAGTACAGAGTAGAGGGGTGAAAGCTAGCTCTTCACCCCTATGGGTGCCTAACCCTTTATGCAAAGAGTGCAAAGAGTTAGCTGAATGCCTTAAGCCTAGCCAGCACTTGTGCCCCCTGCCTTGATCCTGGCCAGCACTGCACTTGTGCCCATGCCGTAAGCCTAGCCCACACTTGTGCCCAGGCCTTAAGCCTAGCCCGCACTTGTGCCCAGGCCTTAAGCCTGGCTGGCACTTGTGCCCATGCCTTAAGCCTAGCCGGCACTTGTGGCCCCTGCCTTGATCCTAGCCAGCACTGCACTTGTGCCCAGGCCTTAAGCCTAGCCTGCACTTGTGCCCAGGCCTTAAGCCTAGCCCGCACTTGTGCCCCGGCCTTAAGCCTAGCCCGCACTTGTGCCCCGGCCTTAAGCCTAGCCCGCACTTGTGCCCCGGCCTTAAGCCTAGCCCGCACTTGTGCCCCGGCCTTAAGCCTAGCCCGCACTTGTGCCCCGGCCTTAAGTCTAACCCCCACTTGTGCCCAGGCCTTAAGCCTAGCCCGCACTTGTACCCAGGCCTTAAGCCTAGCCCGCACTTGTGCCCCGGCCTTAAGCCTAGCCCGCACTTGTGCCCCGGCCTTAAGCCTAGCCCGCACTTGTGCCCCGGCCTTAAGCCTAGCCCGCACTTGTGCCCATGCCTTAAGCCTAACCCGCACTTGTGCCCAGGCCTTAAGCCTAGCCCGCACTTGTGCCCCGGCTTTAAGCTTAGCCCGCACTTGTGCCCAGGCCTTAAGCCTAGCCCGCACTTGTGCCCAGGCCTTAAGCCTAGCCCGCACTTGTGCCCAGGCCTTAAGCCTAGCCTGCACTTGTGCCCCCTGCCTTGATCCTAGCCAGCACTTGTGCCCAGGCCTTAAGCCTAGCCCGCACTTGTGCCCAGGCCTTAAGCCTAGCCTGCACTTTTGAGCCCCTTGAATGCTTGTTTGTTTGTTTTTGTCTTCAGCTTCATGTTGGTTATGCACATAGGGCCAGCTTTACGCTCTTCGCTCTTGTCCCGTCTGAATGCGCATGCACGACTGTAATTGGGGAAGAAGGCATTACCCATTTACGGAGGACAGACAAGAAGTGCCTGGTCGCTTGGAGCATGGGGTTATGGAGAGGCTCCGCACTGTACAACAAAGGATCTAGTCCTAAATGTCCAAGTACAGAGTAGAGGAGTGAAAGCTAGCTCTTCACCCCTATGGGTGCCTAACCCTTTATGCAAAGAGTGCAAAGAGTTAGCTGAATGCCTTAAGCCTAGCCAGCACTTGTGCCCCCTGCCTTGATCCTGGCCAGCACTGCACTTGTGCCCATGCCGTAAGCCTAGCCCGCACTTGTGCCCAGGCCTTAAGCCTGGCTGGCACTTGTGCCCATGCCTTAAGCCTAGCCGGCACTTGTGGCCCCTGCCTTGATCCTAGCCAGCACTGCACTTGTGCCCAGGCCTTAAGCCTAGCCTGCACTTGTGCCCCGGCCTTAAGACTAGCCTGCACTTGTGCCCTGGCCTTAAGCCTAGCCCGCACTTGTGCCCCGGCCTTAAGCCTAACCCGCACTTGTGCCCAGGCCTTAAGCCTAGCCCGCACTTGTGCCCAGGCCTTAAGCCTAGCCCGCACTTGTGCCCCCTGCCTTGATCCTAGCCAGCACTGCACTTGTGCCCAGGCCTTAAGCCTAGCCTGCACTTGTGCCCAGGCCTTAAGCCTAGCCCGCACTTGTGCCCAGGCCTTAAGCCTAGCCCGCACTTGTGCCCAGGCCTTAAGCCTAGCCCGCACTTGTGCCCAGGCCTTAAGCCTAGCCCGCACTTGTTCCCCCTGCCTTGATCCTAGCCAGCACTTGTGCCCAGGCCTTAAGCCTAGCCTGCACTTGTGCCCTGGCCTTAAGCCTAGCCCGCACTTGTGCCCCGGCCTTAAGCCTAGCCCGCACTTGTGCCCCGGCCTTAAGCCTAACCCGCACTTGTGCCCAGGCCTTAAGCCTAGCCCGCACTTGTGCCCCGGCTTTAAGCTTAGCCCGCACTTGTGCCCCGGCCTTAAGCTTAGCCCGCACTTGTGCCCAGGCCTTAAGCCTAGCCCGCACTTGTGCCCAGGCCTTAAGCCTAGCCCGCACTTGTGCCCCCTGCCTTGATCCTAGCCAGCACTTGTGCCCAGGCCTTAAGCCTAGCCCGCACTTGTGCCCAGGCCTTAAGCCAAGCCCGCACTTGTGCCCCTGCCTTAAGCCTAGCCCGCACTTGTGCCCAGGCCGCACTTGTGCCCAGGCCTTAAGCCTAGCCCGCACTTGTGGCCAGGCCTTAAGCCTAGCCCGCACTTGTGCCCAGGCCTTAAGCCTAGCCCGCACTTGTGCCCCGGCCTTAAGCCTAGCCCGCACTTGTCCTCAGGCCATAAGCCTAGCCCGCACTTGTGCCCCGGCCTTAAGCCTAGCCCGCACTTGTGCCCCGGCCTTAAGCCTAGCCCGCACTTGTGCCCCGGCCTTAAGCCTAGCCCGCACTTGTGCCCCGGCCTTAAGCCTAGCCCGCACTTGTGCCCCGGCCTTAAGCCTAGCCCGCACTTGTGCCCAGGCCTTAAGCCTAGCCCGCACTTGTGCCCAGGCCTTAAGCCTAGCCCGCACTTGTGCCCAGGCCTTAAGCCTAGCCCGCACTTGTGCCCCCTGCCTTGATCCTAGCCAGCACTTGTGCCCAGGCCTTAAGCCTAGCCCGCACTTGTGCCCAGGCCTTAAGCCTAGCCTGCACTTTTGAGCCCCTTGAATGCTTGTTTGTTTGTTTTTGTCTTCAGCTTCATGTTGGTTATGCACATAGGGCCAGCTTTACGCTCTTCGCTCTTGTCCCGTCTGAATGCGCATGCACGACTTTAATTGGGGAAGAAGGCATTACCCATTTACGGAGGACAGAGAAGAAGTGCCTGGTCGCTTGGAGCATGGGGTTATGGAGAGGCTCCGCACTGTACAACAAAGGATCTAGTCCTAAATGTCCAAGTACAGAGTAGAGGGGTGAAAGCTAGCTCTTCACCCCTATGGGTGCCTAACCCTTTATGCAAAGAGTGCAAAGAGTTAGCTGAATGCCTTAAGCCTAGCCAGCACTTGTGCCCCCTGCCTTGATCCTGGCCAGCACTGCACTTGTGCCCATGCCGTAAGCCTAGCCCACACTTGTGCCCAGGCCTTAAGCCTAGCCCGCACTTGTGCCCAGGCCTTAAGCCTGGCTGGCACTTGTGCCCATGCCTTAAGCCTAGCCGGCACTTGTGGCCCCTGCCTTGATCCTAGCCAGCACTGCACTTGTGCCCAGGCCTTAAGCCTAGCCTGCACTTGTGCCCAGGCCTTAAGCCTAGCCCGCACTTGTGCCCCGGCCTTAAGCCTAGCCCGCACTTGTGCCCCGGCCTTAAGCCTAGCCCGCACTTGTGCCCCGGCCTTAAGCCTAGCCCGCACTTGTGCCCCGGCCTTAAGCCTAGCCCGCACTTGTGCCCCGGCCTTAAGCCTAGCCCGCACTTGTGCCCCGGCCTTAAGCCTAGCCCGCACTTGTGCCCCGGCCTTAAGTCTAACCCCCACTTGTGCCCAGGCCTTAAGCCTAGCCCGCACTTGTGCCCAGGCCTTAAGCCTAGCCCGCACTTGTGCCCCGGCCTTAAGCCTAGCCCGCACTTGTGCCCCGGCCTTAAGCCTAGCCCGCACTTGTGCCCCGGCCTTAAGCCTAGCCCGCACTTGTGCCCCGGCCTTAAGCCTAGCCCGCACTTGTGCCCAGGCCTTAAGCCTAGCCCGCACTTGTGCCCCGGCTTTAAGCTTAGCCCGCACTTGTGCCCCGGCTTTAAGCTTAGCCCGCACTTGTGCCCCGGCTTTAAGCTTAGCCCGCACTTGTGCCCCGGCTTTAAGCTTAGCCCGCACTTGTGCCCCGGCTTTAAGCTTAGCCCGCACTTGTGCCCAGGCCTTAAGCCTAGCCAGCACTTGTGCCCAGGCCTTAAGCCTAGCCCGCACTTGTGCCCAGGCCTTAAGCCTAGCCTGCACTTTTGAGCCCCTTGAATGCTTGTTTGTTTGTTTTTGTCTTCAGCTTCATGTTGGTTATGCACATAGGGCCAGCTTTACGCTCTTCGCTCTTGTCCCGTCTGAATGCGCATGCACGACTGTAATTGGGGAAGAAGGCATTACCCATTTACGGAGGACAGACAAGAAGTGCCTGGTCGCTTGGAGCATGGGGTTATGGAGAGGCTCCGCACTGTACAACAAAGGATCTAGTCCTAAATGTCCAAGTACAGAGTAGAGGGGTGAAAGCTAGCTCTTCACCCCTATGGGTGCCTAACCCTTTATGCAAAGAGTGCAAAGAGTTAGCTGAATGCCTTAAGCCTAGCCAGCACTTGTGCCCCCTGCCTTGATCCTGGCCAGCACTGCACTTGTGCCCATGCCTTAAGCCTGGCTGGCACTTGTGCCCATGCCTTAAGCCTAGCCGGCACTTGTGGCCCCTGCCTTGATCCTAGCCAGCACTGCACTTGTGCCCAGGCCTTAAGCCTAGCCTGCACTTGTGCCCCGGCCTTAAGCCTAGCCCGCACTTGTGTCCAGGCCTTAAGCCTAGCCCGCACTTGTGCCCAGGCCTTAAGCCTAGCCCGCACTTGTGCCCAGGCCTTAAGCCTAGCCCGCACTTGTGCCCAGGCCTTAAGCCTAGCCCGCACTTGTGCCCCGGCCTTAAGCCTAACCCGCACTTGTGCCCAGGCCTTAAGCCTAGCCCGCACTTGTGCCCAGGCCTTAAGCCTAGCCCGCACTTGTGCCCAGGCCTTAAGCCGAGCCCGCACTTGTGCCCCTGCCTTAAGCCGAGCCCGCACTTGTGCCCCTGCCTTAAGCCGAGCCCGCACTTGTGCCCCTGCCTTGATCCTAGCCAGCACTTGTGCCCAGGCCTTAAGCCTAGCCCGCACTTGTGCCCAGGCCTTAAGCCTAGCCCACACTTGTGCCCAGGCCTTAAGCCTAGCCCGCACTTGTGCCCAGGCCTTAAGCCTAGCCCGCACTTGTGCCCCTGCCTTGATCCTAGCCAGCACTTGTGCCCAGGCCTTAAGCCTAGCCCGCACTTGTGCCCAGGCCTTAAGCCTAGCCCGCACTTGTGCCCCCTGCCTTGATCCTAGCCAGCACTTGTGCCCAGGCCTTAAGCCTAGCCCGCACTTTTGCCCCTGCCTTAAGCCTAGCCCGCACTTGTGCCCCCTGCCTTGATCCTAGCCAGCACTTGTGCCCAGGCCTTAAGCCTAGCCCGCACTTGTGCCCAGGCCTTAAGCCTAGCCTGCACTTTTGAGCCCCTTGAATGCTTGTTTGTTTTTGTCTTCAGCTTCATGTTGGTTATGCACATAGGGCCAGCTTTACGCTCTTCGCTCTTGTCCCGTCTGAATGCGCATGCACGACTGTAATTGGGGAAGAAGGCATTACCCATTTACGGAGGACAGACAAGAAGTGCCTGGTCGCTTGGAGCATGGGGTTATGGAGAGGCTCCGCACTGTACAACAAAGGATCTAGTCCTAAATGTCCAAGTACAGAGTAGAGGGGTGAAAGCTAGCTCTTCACCCCTATGGGTGCCTAACCCTTTATGCAAAGAGTGCAAAGAGTTAGCTGAATGCCTTAAGCCTAGCCAGCACTTGTGCCCCCTGCCTTGATCCTGGCCAGCACTGCACTTGTGCCCATGCCTTAAGCC
Organism: Ranitomeya imitator; assembly: GCF_032444005.1. Taxonomy (NCBI): domain Eukaryota; kingdom Metazoa; phylum Chordata; class Amphibia; order Anura; family Dendrobatidae; genus Ranitomeya; species Ranitomeya imitator. Next base: position 444,997 of record NW_027194543.1, read on the forward strand.
TGGCTGGCACTTGTGCCCATGCCTTAAGCCTAGCCGGCACTTGTGGCCCCTGCCTTGATCCTAGCCAGCACTGCACTTGTGCCCAGGCCTTAAGCCTAGCCTGCACTTGTGCCCCGGCCTTAAGCCTAGCCCGCACTTGTGTCCAGGCCTTAAGCCTAGCCCGCACTTGTGCCCAGGCCTTAAGCCTAGCCCGCACTTGTGCCCAAGCCTAAAGACTAGCCCGCACTTGTGCCCAGGCCTTAAGCCTAGCCCGCACTTGTGCCCCGGCCTTAAGCCTAACCCGCACTTGTGCCCAGGCCTTAAGCCTAGCCCGCACTTGTGCCCAGGCCTTAAGCCTAGCCCGCACTTGTGCCCCGGCTTTAAGCTTAGCCCGCACTTGTGCCCCGGCTTTAAGCTTAGCCCGCACTTGTGCCCAGGCCTTAAGCCGAGCCCGCACTTGTGCCCCGGCCTTAAGCCGAGCCCGCACTTGTGCCCCGGCCTTAAGCCGAGCCCGCACTTGTGCCCCGGCCTTAAGCCGAGCCCGCACTTGTGCCCCGGCCTTAAGCCGAGCCCGCACTTGTGCCCCTGCCTTAAGCCGAGCCCGCACTTGTGCCCCTGCCTTAAGCCGAGCCCGCACTTGTGCCCCTGCCTTAAGCCTAGCCCGCACTTGTGCCCAGGCCTTAAGCCTAGCCCGCACTTGTGCCCAGGCCTTAAGCCTAGCCCGCACTTGTGCCCCTGCCTTAAGCCTAGCCCGCACTTGTGCCCCTGCCTAAAGCCTAGCCCGCACTTGTGCCCAGGCCTAAAGCCTAGCCCGCACTTGTGCCCAGGCCTTAAGCCTAGCCCGCACTTGTGCCCAGGCCTTAAGCCTAGCCCGCACTTGTGCCCAGGCCTTAAGCCTAGCCCGCACTTGTGCCCAGGCCTTAAGCCTAGCCCGCACTTGTGCCCAGGCCTTAAGCCTAGCCCGCACTTGTGCCCAGGCCTTAAGCCTAGCCCGCACTTGTGCCCAGGCCTTAAGCCTAGCCCGCACTTGTGCCCAGGCCTTAAGCCTAGCCCGCACTTGTGCCCAGGCCTTAAGCCTAGCCCGCACTTGTGCCCAGGCCTTAAGCCTAGCCCGCACTTGTGCCCAGGCCTTAAGCCTAGCCCGCACTTGTGCCCAGGCCTTAAGCCTAGCCCGCACTTGTGCCCAGGCCTTAAGCCTAGCCCGCACTTGTGCCCCCTGCCTTGATCCTAGCCAGCACTTGTGCCCAGGCCTTAAGCCTAGCCCGCACTTGTGCCCAGGCCTTAAGCCTAGCCCGCACTTGTGCCCAGGCCTTAAGCCTAGCCCGCACTTGTGCCCAGGCCTTAAGCCTAGCCCGCACTTGTGCCCCCTGCCTTGATCCTAGCCAGCACTTGTGCCCAGGCCTTAAGCCTAGCCCGCACTTGTGCCCAGGCCTTAAGCCGAGCCCGCACTTGTGCCCAGGCCTTAAGCCGAGCCCGCACTTGTGCCCCTGCCTTCAGCCGAGCCCGCACTTGTGCCCCTGCCTTAAGCCGAGCCCGCACTTGTGCCCCTGCCTTAAGCCGAGCCCGCACTTGTGCCCCTGCCTTAAGCCGAGCCCGCACTTGTGCCCCTGCCTTGATCCTAGCCAGCACTTGTGCCCAGGCCTTAAGCCTAGCCCGCACTTGTGCCCAGGCCTTAAGCCTAGCCAGCACTTGTGCCCCCTGCCTTGATCCTAGCCAGCACTGCACTTGTGCCCATGCCGTAAGCCTAGCCCGCACTTGTGCCCCGGCCTTAAGCCTAGCCCGCACTTGTGCCCCGGCCTTAAGCCTAGCCCGCATTTGTGCCCAGGCCTTAAGCCTAGCCCGCACTTGTCCTCAGGCCATAAGCCTAGCCCGCACTTGTGCCCCGGCCTTAAGCCTAGCCCGCACTTGTGCCCCGGCCTTAAGCCTAGCCCGCACTTGTGCCCCGGCCTTAAGCCTAGCCCGCACTTGTGCCCAGGCCTTAAGCCTAGCCCGCACTTGTGCCCAGGCCTTAAGCCTAGCCCGCACTTGTGCCCAGGCCTTAAGCCTAGCCCGCACTTGTGCCCCCTGCCTTGATCCTAGCCAGCACTTGTGCCCAGGCCTTAAGCCTAGCCCGCACTTGTGCCCAGGCCTTAAGCCTAGCCTGCACTTTTGAGCCCCTTGAATGCTTGTTTGTTTGTTTTTGTCTTCAGCTTCATGTTGGTTATGCACATAGGGCCAGCTTTACGCTCTTCGCTCTTGTCCCGTCTGAATGCGCATGCACGACTGTAATTGGGGAAGAAGGCATTACCCATTTACGGAGGACAGACAAGAAGTGCCTGGTCGCTTGGAGCATGGGGTTATGGAGAGGCTCCGCACTGTACAACAAAGGATCTAGTCCTAAATGTCCAAGTACAGAGTAGAGGGGTGAAAGCTAGCTCTTCACCCCTATGGGTGCCTAACCCTTTATGCAAAGAGTGCAAAGAGTTAGCTGAATGCCTTAAGCCTAGCCCGCACTTGTGCCCCCTGCCTTGATCCTAGCCAGCACTTGTGCCCAGGCCTTAAGCCTAGCCCGCACTTGTGCCCAGGCCTTAAGCCTAGCCCGCACTTGTGCCCCCTGCCTTGATCCTAGCCAGCACTGCACTTATGCCCAGGCCTTAAGCCTAGCCTGCACTTGTGCCCAGGCCTTAAGCCTAGCCCGCACTTGTGCCCAGGCCTTAAGCCTAGCCCGCACTTGTGCCCAGGCCTTAAGCCTAGCCCGCACTTGTGCCCAGGCCTTAAGCCTAGCCCGCACTTGTGCCCAGGCCTTAAGCCTAGCCCGCACTTGTGCCCAGGCCTTAAGCCTAGCCCGCACTTGTGCCCCTGCCTTGATCCTAGCCAGCACTTGTGCCCAGGCCTTAAGCCTAGCCCGCACTTGTGCCCAGGCCTTAAGCCTAGCCCGCACTTGTGCCCCCTGCCTTGATCCTAGCCAGCACTTGTGCCCAGGCCTTAAGCCTAGCCCGCACTTGTGCCCCTGCCTTAAGCCTAGCCCGCACTTGTGCCCCTGCCTTAAGCCTAGCCCGCACTTGTGCCCCCTGCCTTGATCCTAGCCAACACTTGTGCCCAGGCCTTAAGCCTAGCCCGCACTTGTGCCCAGGCCTTAAGCCTAGCCTGCACTTTTGAGCCCCTTGAATGCTTGTTTGTTTGTTTTTGTCTTCAGCTTCATGTTGGTTATGCACATAGGGCCAGCTTTACGCTCTTCGCTCTTGTCCCGTCTGAATGCGCATGCACGACTGTAATTGGGGAAGAAGGCATTACCCATTTACGGAGGACAGACAAGAAGTGCCTGGTCGCTTGGAGCATGGGGTTATGGAGAGGCTCCGCACTGTACAACAAAGGATCTAGTCCTAAATGTCCAAGTACAGAGTAGAGGGGTGAAAGCTAGCTCTTCACCCCTATGGGTGCCTAACCCTTTATGCAAAGAGTGCAAAGAGTTAGCTGAATGCCTTAAGCCTAGCCAGCACTTGTGCCCCCTGCCTTGATCCTGGCCAGCACTGCACTTGTGCCCATGCCGTAAGCCTAGCCCGCACTTGTGCCCAGGCCTTAAGCCTGGCTGGCACTTGTGCCCATGCCTTAAGCCTAGCCGGCACTTTTGGCCCCTGCCTTGATCCTAGCCAGCACTGCACTTGTGCCCAGGCCTTAAGCCTAGCCTGCACTTGTGCCCCGGCCTTAAGCCTAGCCTGCACTTGTGCCCCGGCCTTAAGCCTAGCCCGCACTTGTGCCCCGGCCTTAAGCCTAACCCGCACTTGTGCCCAGGCCTTAAGCCTAGCCCGCACTTGTGCCCAGGCCTTAAGCCTAGCCCGCACTTGTGCCCCCTGCCTTGATCCTAGCCAGCACTGAACTTGTGCCCAGGCCTTAAGCCTAGCCTGCACTTGTGCCCAGGCCTTAAGCCTAGCCCGCACTTGTGCCCAGGCCTTAAGCCTAGCCCGCACTTGTGCCCCCTGCCTTGATCCTAGCCAGCACTTGTGCCCAGGCCTTAAGCCTAGCCTGCACTTGTGCCCTGGCCTTAAGCCTAGCCCGCACTTGTGCCCCGGCCTTAAGCCTAGCCCGCACTTGTGCCCAGGCCTTAAGCCTAGCCTGCACTTGTGCCCAGGCCTTAAGCCTAGCCCGCACTTGTGCCCCGGCTTTAAGCTTAGCCCGCACTTGTGCCCCGGCTTTAAGCTTAGCCCGCACTTGTGCCCAGGCCTTAAGCCTAGCCCGCACTTGTGCCCCGGCCTTAAGCCGAGCCCGCACTTGTGCCCCGGCCTTAAGCCGAGCCCGCACTTGTGCCCCTGCCTTAAGCCGAGCCCGCACTTGTGCCCCTGCCTTAAGCCGAGCCCGCACTTGTGCCCCTGCCTTAAGCCGAGCCCGCACTTGTGCCCCTGCCTTAAGCCGAGCCCGCACTTGTGCCCAGGCCTTAAGCCTAGCCCGCACTTGTGCCCAGGTCTTAAGCCTAGCCCGCACTTGTGCCCCTGCCTTAAGCCTAGCCCGCACTTGTGCCCCTGCCTTAAGCCTAGCCCGCACTTGTGCCCAGACCTAAAGCCTAGCCCGCACTTGTGCCCAGGCCTTAAACCTAGCCCGCACTTTTGCCCAGGCCTTAAGCCTAGCCCACACTTGTGCCCAGGCCTTAAGCCTAGCCCGCTCTTGTGTCCAGGCCTTAAGCCTAGCCCGCACTTGTGCCCAGGCCTTAAGCCCAGCCCGCACTTGTGCCCCCTGCCTTGATCCTAGCCAGCACTTGTGCCCAGGCCTTAAGCCATGCCCGCACTTGTGCCCCTGCCTTAAGCCTAGCCCGCACTTGTGCCCCTGCCTTAAGCCTAGCCCGCACTTGTGCCCAGGCCTTAAGCCTAGCCCGCACTTGTGCCCAGGCCTTAAGCCCAGCCCGCACTTGTGCCCAGGCCTTAAGCCTAGCCCGCACTTGTGCCCAGGCCTTAAGCCTAGCCCGCACTTGTGCCCAGGCCTTAAGCCTAGCCCGCACTTGTGCCCAGGCCTTAAGCCTAGCCCGCACTTGTGCCCAGGCCTTAAGCCTAGCCTGCACTTGTTCCCAGGCCTTAAGCCTAGCCTGCACTTGTGCCCAGGCCTTAAGCCTAGCCCGCACTTGTGCCCCCTGCCTTGATCCTAGCCAGCACTGCACTTGTGCCCAGGCCTTAAGCCTAGCCTGCACTTGTGCCCAGGCCTTAAGCCTAGCCCGCACTTGTGCCCAGGCCTTAAGCCTAGCCCGCACTTGTGCCCAGGCCTTAAGCCTAGCCCGCACTTGTGCCCAGGCCTTAAGCCTAGCCCGCACTTGTGCCCCCTGCCTTGATCCTAGCCAGCACTTGTGCCCAGGCCTTAAGCCTAGCCCGCACTTGTGCCCCGGCTTTAAGCTTAGCCCGCACTTGTGCCCCGGCTTTAAGCTTAGCCCGCACTTGTGCCCCGGCCTTAAGCCGAGCCCGCACTTGTGCCCCGGCCTTAAGCCGAGCCCGCACTTGTGCCCCGGCCTTAAGCCGAGCCCGCACTTGTGCCCCGGCCTTAAGCCGAGCCCGCACTTGTGCCCCTGCCTTAAGCCGAGCCCGCACTTGTGCCCCTGCCTTAAGCCTAGCCCGCACTTGTGCCCAGGCCTTAAGCCTAGCCCGCACTTGTGCCCCTGCCTTAAGCCTAGCCCGCACTTGTGCCCCTGCCTTAAGCCTAGCCCGCACTTGTGCCCCTGCCTTAAGCCTAGCCCGCACTTGTGCCCAGACCTAAAGCCTAGCCCGCACTTGTGCCCAGGCCTTAAGCCTAGCCCGCACTTGTGCCCAGGCCTTAAGCCTAGCCCGCACTTGTGCCCAGGCCTTAAGCCTAGCCCGCTCTTGTGCCCAGGCCTTAAGCCTAGCCCGCACTTGTGCCCAGGCCTTAAGCCTAGCCCGCACTTGTGCCCCCTGCCTTGATCCTAGCCAGCACTTGTGCCCAGGCCTTAAGCCAAGCCCGCACTTGTGCCCCTGCCTTAAGCCTAGCCCGCACTTGTGCCCCTGCCTTAAGCCTAGCCCGCACTTGTGCCCAGGCCTTAAGCCTAGCCCGCACTTGTGCCCAGGCCTTAAGCCCAGCCCGCATTTGTGCCCAGGCCTTAAGCCTAGCCCGCACTTGTGCCCAGGCCTTAAGCCTAGCCCGCACTTGTGCCCAGGCCTTAAGCCTAGCCCGCACTTGTGCCCAGGCCTTAAGCCTAGCCCGCACTTGTGCCCAGGCCTTAAGCCTAGCCCGCACTTGTGCCCAGGCCTTAAGCCTAGCCCGCACTTGTGCCCAGGCCTTAAGCCTAGCCCGCACTTGTTCCCAGGCCTTAAGCCTAGCCTGCACTTGTGCCCAGGCCTTAAGCCTAGCCCGCACTTGTGCCCCCTGCCTTGATCCTAGCCAGCACTGCACTTGTGCCCAGGCCTTAAGCCTAGCCTGCACTTGTGCCCAGGCCTTAAGCCTAGCCCGCACTTGTGCCCAGGCCTTAAGCCTAGCCCGCACTTGTGCCCAGGCCTTAAGCCTAGCCCGCACTTGTGCCCAGGCCTTAAGCCTAGCCCGCACTTGTGCCCCCTGCCTTGATCCTAGCCAGCACTTGTGCCCAGGCCTTAAGCCTAGCCCGCACTTGTGCCCAGGCCTTAAGCCTAGCCCGCACTTGTGCCCCCTGCCTTGATCCTAGCCAGCACTGCACTTATGCCCAGGCCTTAAGCCTAGCCTGCACTTGTGCCCAGGCCTTAAGCCTAGCCCGCACTTGTGCCCAGGCCTTAAGCCTAGCCCGCACTTGTGCCCAGGCCTTAAGCCTAGCCCGCACTTGTGCTCAGGCCTTAAGCCTAGCCCGCACTTGTGCCCAGGCCTTAAGCCTAGCCCGCACTTGTGCCCCCTGCCTTGATCCTAGCCAGCACTTGTGCCCAGGCCTTAAGCCTAGCCCGCACTTGAGCCCAGGCCTTAAGCCAAGCCCGCACTTGTGCCCCTGCCTTAAGCCTAGCCCGCACTTGTGCCCCTGCCTTAAGCCTAGCCCGCACTTGTGCCCAGGCCTTAAGCCTAGCCCGCACTTGTGCCCAGGCCTTAAGCCTAGCCCGCACTTGTGCCCAGGCCTAAAGCCTAGCCCGCACTTGTGCCCAGGCCTTAAGCCTAGCCCGCACTTGTCTCCTGGCCTTAAGCCTAGCCCGCACTTGTGCCCTGGCCTTAAGCCTAGCCCGCACTTGTGCCCCGGCCTTAAGCCTAGCCCGCACTTGTGCCCCGGCCTTAAGCCTAGCCCGCACTTGTGCCCCGGCCTTAAGCCTAGCCCGCACTTGTGCTCCGGCCTTAAGCCTAGCCCGCACTTGTGCCCCGGCCTTAAGCCTAGCCCGCACTTGTGCCCCGGCCTTATGCCTAGCCCGCACTTGTGCCCCGGCCTTAAGCCTAGCCCGCACTTGTGCCCAGGCCTTAAGCCTAGCCCGCACTTGTGCCCAGGCCTTAAGCCTAGCCCGCACTTGTGCCCAGGCCTTAAGCCTAGCCTGCACTTGTGCCCCCTGCCTTGATCCTAGCCAGCACTTGTGCCAAGGCCTTAAGCCTAGCCCGCACTTGTGCCCAGGCCTTAAGCCTAGCCTGCACTTTTGAGCCCCTTGAATGCTTGTTTGTTTGTTTTTGTCTTCAGCTTCATGTTGGTTATGCACATAGGGCCAGCTTTACGCTCTTCGCTCTTGTCCCGTCTGAATGCGCATGCACGACTGTAATTGGGGAAGAAGGCATTACCCATTTACGGAGGACAGACAAGAAGTGCCTGGTCGCTTGGAGCATGGGGTTATGGAGAGGCTCCGCACTGTACAACAAAGGATCTAGTCCTAAATGTCCAAGTACAGAGTAGAGGGGTGAAAGCTAGCTCTTCACCCCTATGGGTGCCTAACCCTTTATGCAAAGAGTGCAAAGAGTTAGCTGAATGCCTTAAGCCTAGCCAGCACTTGTGCCCCCTGCCTTGATCCTGGCCAGCACTGCACTTGTGCCCATGCCGTAAGCCTAGCCCGCACTTGTGCCCCGGCCTTAAGCCTAGCCCGCACTTGTGCCCGGCCTTAAGCCTAGCCCGCACTTGTGCCCCGGCCTTAAGCCTAGCCCGCACTTGTGCCCCGGCCTTAAGCCTAGCCCGCACTTGTGCCCAGGCCTTAAGCCTAGCCCGCACTTGTCCTCAGGCCATAAGCCTAGCCCGCACTTGTGCCCCGGCCTTAAGCCTAGCCCGCACTTGTGCCCCGGCCTTAAGCCTAGCCCGCACTTGTGCCCCGGCCTTAAGCCTAGCCCGCACTTGTGCCCAGGCCTTAAGCCTAGCCCGCACTTGTGCCCAGGCCTTAAGCCTAGCCTGCACTTGTGCCCCCTGCCTTGATCCTAGCCAGCACTTGTGCCCAGGCCTTAAGCCTAGCCCGCACTTGTGCCCAGGCCTTAAGCCTAGCCTGCACTTTTGAGCCCCTTGAATGCTTGTTTGTTTGTTTTTGTCTTCAGCTTCATGTTGGTTATGCACATAGGGCCAGCTTTACGCTCTTCGCTCTTGTCCCGTCTGAATGCGCATGCACGACTGTAATTGGGGAAGAAGGCATTACCCATTTACGGAGGACAGACAAGAAGTGCCTGGTCGCTTGGAGCATGGGGTTATGGAGAGGCTCCGCACTGTACAACAAAGGATCTAGTCCTAAGTGTCCAAGTACAGAGTAGAGGGGTGAAAGCTAGCTCTTCACCCCTATGGGTGCCTAACCCTTTATGCAAAGAGTGCAAAGAGTTAGCTGAATGCCTTAAGCCTAGCCAGCACTTGTGCCCCCTGCCTTGATCCTGGCCAGCACTGCAGTTGTGCCCATGCCGTAAGCCTAGCCCGCACTTGTGCCCAGGCCTTAAGCCTGGCTGGCACTTGTGGCCCCTGCCTTGATCCTAGCCAGCACTGCACTTGTGCCCAGGCCTTAAGCCTAGCCTGCACTTGTGCCCCGGCCTTAAGCCTAGCCTGCACTTGTGCCCCGGCCTTAAGCCTAGCCCGCACTTGTGCCCCGGCCTTAAGCCTAACCCGCACTTGTGCCCAGGCCTTAGGCCTAGCCCGCACTTGTGCCCAGGCCTTATGCCTAGCCCGCACTTGTGCCCCCTGCCTTGATCCTAGCCAGCACTGCACTTGTGCCCAGGCCTTAAGCCTAGCCTGCACTTGTGCCCAGGCCTTAAGCCTAGCCCGCACTTGTGCCCAGGCCTTAAGCCTAGCCCGCACTTGTGCCCAGGCCTTAAGCCTAGCCCGCACTTGTGCCCAGGCCTTAAGCCTAGCCCGCACTTGTGCCCCCTGCCTTGATCCTAGCCAGCACTTGTGCCCAGGCCTTAAGCCTAGCCTGCACTTGTGCCCTGGCCTTAAGCCTAGCCCGCACTTGTGCCCCGGCCTTAAGCCTAGCCCGCACTTGTGCCCCGGCCTTAAGCCTAACCCGCACTTGTGCCCAGGCCTTAAGCCTAGCCCGCACTTGTGCCCAGGCCTTAAGCCTAGCCCGCACTTGTGCCCCGGCTTTAAGCTTAGCCCGCACTTGTGCCCCGGCTTTAAGCTTAGCCCGCACTTGTGCCCAGGCCTTAAGCCTAGCCCGCACTTGTGCCCCGGCCTTAAGCCGAGCCCGCACTTGTGCCCCGGCCTTAAGCCGAGCCCGCACTTGTGCCCCGGCCTTAAGCCGAGCCCGCACTTGTGCCCCTGCCTTAAGCCGAGCCCGCACTTGTGCCCCTGCCTTAAGCCGAGCCCGCACTTGTGCCCCTGCCTTAAGCCGAGCCCGCACTTGTGCCCCTGCCTTAAGCCTAGCCCGCACTTGTGCCCAGGCCTTAAGCCTAGCCCGCACTTGTGCCCCTGCCTTAAGCCTAGCCCGCACTTGTGCCCCTGCCTTAAGCCTAGCCCGCACTTGTGCCCAGACCTAAAGCCTAGCCCGCACTTGTGCCCAGGCCTTAAGCCTAGCCCGCACTTGTGCCCAGGCCTTAAGCCTAGCCCGCACTTGTGCCCAGGCCTTAAGCCTAGCCCGCACTTGTGCCCAGGCCTTAAGCCTAGCCCGCACTTGTGCCCAGGCCTTAAGCCTAGCCCGCTCTTGTGCCCAGGCCTTAAGCCTAGCCCGCACTTGTGCCCAGGCCTTAAGCCTAGCCCGCACTTGTGCCCCCTGCCTTGATCCTAGCCAGCACTTGTGCCCAGGCCTTAAGCCAAGCCCGCACTTGTGCCCCTGCCTTAAGCCTAGCCCGCACTTGTGCCCCTGCCTTAAGCCTAGCCCGCACTTGTGCCCCTGCCTTAAGCCTAGCCCGCACTTGTGCCCAGGCCTTAAGCCTAGCCCGCACTTGTGCCCAGGCCTTAAGCCCAGCCCGCACTTGTGCCCAGGCCTTAAGCCCAGCCCGCACTTGTGCCCAGGCCTTAAGCCTAGCCCGCACTTGTGCCCAGGCCTTAAGCCTAGCCCGCACTTGTGCCCAGGCCTTAAGCCTAGCCCGCACTTGTGCCCAGGCCTTAAGCCTAGCCCGCACTTGTGCCCCCTGCCTTGATCCTAGCCAGCACTTGTGCCCAGGCCTTAAGCCTAGCCCGCACTTGTGCCCAGGCCTTAAGCCTAGCCCGCACTTGTGCCCCCTGCCTTGATCCTAGCCAGCACTGCACTTATGCCCAGGCCTTAAGCCTAGCCTGCACTTGTGCCCAGGCCTTAAGCCTAGCCCGCACTTGTGCCCAGGCCTTAAGCCTAGCCCGCACTTGTGCCCAGGCCTTAAGCCTAGCCCGCACTTGTGCCCCCTGCCTTGATCCTAGCCAGCACTTGTGCCCAGGCCTTAAGCCTAGCCTGCACTTGTGCCCCCTGCCTTGATCCTAGCCAGCACTTGTGCCAAGGCCTTAAGCCTAGCCCGCACTTGTGCCCAGGCCTTAAGCCTAGCCTGCACTTTTGAGCCCCTTGAATGCTTGTTTGTTTGTTTTTGTCTTCAGCTTCATGTTGGTTATGCACATAGGGCCAGCTTTACGCTCTTCGCTCTTGTCCCGTCTGAATGCGCATGCACGACTGTAATTGGGGAAGAAGGCATTACCCGTTTACGGAGGACAGACAAGAAGTGCCTGGTCGCTTGGAGCATGGGGTTATGGAGAGGCTCCGCACTGTACAACAAAGGATCTAGTCCTAAATGTCCAAGTACAGAGTAGAGGGGTGAAAGCTAGCTCTTCACCCCTATGGGTGCCTAACCCTTTATGCAAAGAGTGCAAAGAGTTAGCTGAATGCCTTAAGCCTAGCCAGCACTTGTGCCCCTGCCTTGATCCTGGCCAGCACTGCACTTGTGCCCATGCCGTAAGCCTAGCCCGCACTTGTGCCCAGGCCTTAAGCCTGGCTGGCACTTGTGCCCATGCCTTAAGCCTAGCCGGCACTTGTGGCCCCTGCCTTGATCCTAGCCAGCACTGCACTTGTGCCCCGGCCTTAAGCCTAGCCTGCACTTGTGCCCCGGCCTTAAGCCTAGCCTGCACTTGTGCCCCGGCCTTAAGCCTAGCCCGCACTTGTGCCCCGGCCTTAAGCCTAGCCCGCACTTGTGCCCCGGCCTTAAGCCTAACCCGCACTTGTGCCCAGGCCTTAAGCCTAGCCCGCACTTGTGCCCCGGCCTTAAGCCTAGCCCACACTTGTGCCCCCTGCCTTGATCCTAGCCCGCACTTGTGCCCAGGCCTTAAGCCTAGCCTGCACTTGTGCCCAGGCCTTAAGCCTAGCCTGCACTTTTGAGCCCCTTGAATGCTTGTTTGTTTGTTTTTGTCTTCAGCTTCATGTTGGTTATGCACATAGGGCCAGCTTTACGCTCTTCGCTCTTGTCCCGTCTGAATGCGCATGCACGACTGTAATTGGGGAAGAAGGCATTACCCATTTACGGAGGACAGACAAGAAGTGCCTGGTCGCTTGGAGCATGGGGTTATGGAGAGGCTCCGCACTGTACAACAAAGGATCTAGTCCTAAATGTCCAAGTACAGAGTAGAGGGGTGAAAGCTAGCTCTTCACCCCTATGGGTGCCTAACCCTTTATGCAAAGAGTGCAAAGAGTTAGCTGAATGCCTTAAGCCTAGCCAGCACTTGTGCCCCCTGCCTTGATCCTGGCCAGCACTGCACTTGTGCCCATGCCTTAAGCCTGGCTGGCACTTGTGCCCATGCCTTAAGCCTAGCCGGCACTTGTGGCCCCTGCCTTGATCCTAGCCAGCACTGCACTTGTGCCCAGGCCTTAAGCCTAGCCTGCACTTGTGCCCGGGCCTTAAGCCTAGCCCGCACTTGTGTCCAGGCCTTAAGCCTAGCCCGCACTTGTGCCCAGGCCTTAAGCCTAGCCCGCACTTGTGCCCAGGCCTTAAGCCTAGCCCGCACTTGTGCCCAGGCCTTAAGCCTAGCCCGCACTTGTGCCCCGGCCTTAAGCCTAACCCGCACTTGTGCCCAGGCCTTAAGCCTAGCCCGCACTTGTGCCCAGGCCTTAAGCCTAGCCCGCACTTGTGCCCCGGCTTTAAGCTTAGCCCGCACTTGTGCCCCGGCTTTAAGCTTAGCCCGCACTTGTGCCCAGGCCTTAAGCCTAGCCCGCACTTGTGCCCCGGCCTTAAGCCGAGCCCGCACTTGTGCCCAGGCCTTAAGCCTAGCCCGCACTTGTGCCCAGGCCTTAAGCCTAGCCCGCACTTGTGCCCAGGCCTTAAGCCTAGCCCGCACTTGTGCCCAGGCCTTAAGCCTAGCCCGCACTTGTGCCCAGGCCTTAAGCCTAGCCCGCACTTGTGCCCAGGCCTTAAGCCTAGCCCGCACTTGTGCCCAGGCCTTAAGCCTAGCCCGCACTTGTGCCCAGGCCTTAAGCCTAGCCCGCACTTGTGCCCAGGCCTTAAGCCTAGCCCGCACTTGTGCCCAGGCCTTAAGCCTAGCCCGCACTTGTGCCCAGGCCTTAAGCCTAGCCCGCACTTGTGCCCAGGCCTTAAGCCTAGCCCGCACTTGTGCCCAGGCCTTAAGCCTAGCCCGCACTTGTGCCCAGGCCTTAAGCCTAGCCCGCACTTGTGCCCAGGCCTTAAGCCGAGCCCGCACTTGTGCCCAGGCCTTAAGCCTAGCCCGCACTTGTGCCCCCTGCCTTGATCCTAGCCAGCACTGCACTTATGCCCAGGCCTTAAGCCTAGCCCGCACTTGTGCCCAGGCCTTAAGCCTAGCCCGCACTTGTGCCCAGGCCTTAAGCCTAGCCCGCACTTGTGCCCAGGCCTTAAGCCTAGCCCGCACTTGTGCCCAGGCCTTAAGCCTAGCCCGCACTTGTGCCCAGGCCTTAAGCCTAGCCCGCACTTGTGCCCAGGCCTTAAGCCTAGCCCGCACTTGTGCCCAGGCCTTAAGCCTAGCCCGCACTTGTGCCCAGGCCTTAAGCCTAGCCCGCACTTGTGCCCAGGCCTTAAGCCTAGCCCGCACTTGTGCCCAGGCCTTAAGCCTAGCCCGCACTTGTGCCCAGGCCTTAAGCCTAGCCCGCACTTGTGCCCAGGCCTTAAGCCTAGCCCGCACTTGTGCCCAGGCCTTAAGCCTAGCCCGCACTTGTGCCCAGGCCTTAAGCCGAGCCCGCACTTGTGCCCAGGCCTTAAGCCTAGCCCGCACTTGTGCCCAGGCCTTAAGCCTAGCCCGCACTTGTGCCCCCTGCCTTGATCCTAGCCAGCACTTGTGCCCAGGCCTTAAGCCTAGCCTGCACTTGTGCCCTGGCCTTAAGCCTAGCCCGCACTTGTGCCCCGGCCTTAAGCCTAGCCCGCACTTGTGCCCAGGCCTTAAGCCTAGCCCGCACTTGTGCCCAGGCCTTAAGCCTAGCCCGCACTTGTGCCCCGGCTTTAAGCTTAGCCCGCACTTGTGCCCCGGCTTTAAGCTTAGCCCGCACTTGTGCCCAGGCCTTAAGCCTAGCCCGCACTTGTGCCCAGGCCTTAAGCCTAGCCCACACTTGTGCCCCCTGCCTTGATCCTAGCCAGCACTTGTGCCCAGGCCTTAAGCCTAGCCCGCACTTGTGCCCAGGCCTTAAGCCAAGCCCGCACTTGTGCCCCTGCCTTAAGCCTAGCCCGCACTTGTGCCCCTGCCTTAAGCCTAGCCCGCACTTGTGTCCAGGCCGCACTTGTGCCCAGGCCTTAAGCCTAGCCCGCACTTGTGGCCAGGCCTTAAGCCTAGCCCGCACTTGTGCCCAGGCCTTAAGCCTAGCCCGCACTTGTGCCCAGGCCTTAAGCCTAGCCCGCACTTGTGCCCAGGCCTTAAGCCTAGCCCACACTTGTGCCCCCTGCCTTGATCCTAGCCAGCACTTGTGCCCAAGCCTTAAGCCTAGCCCGCACTTGTGCCCCCTGCCTTGATCCTAGCCAGCACTTGTGCCCAGGCCTTAAGCCTAGCCCGCACTTGTGCCCAGGCCTTAAGCCTAGCCTGCACTGGTGCCCAGGCCTTAAGCCTAGCCCGCACTTGTGCCCCGGCCTTAAGCCTAGCCCGCACTTGTGCCCCGGCCTTAAGCCTAGCCCGCACTTGTGCCCCGGCCTTAAGCCTAGCCCGCACTTGTGCCCTGGCCTTAAGCCTAGCCCGCACTTGTGCTCCGGCCTTAAGTCTAACCCGCACTTGTGCCCAGGCCTTAAGCCTAGCCTGCACTTGTGCCCAGGCCTTAAGCCTAGCCTGCACTTGTGCCCCTTGCCTTGATCCTAGCCAGCACTTGTGCCCAGGCCTTAAGCCTAGCCTGCACTTGTGCCCCGGCCTTAAGCCTAGCCCGCACTTGTGCCCCGGCCTTAAGCCTAGCCCGCACTTGTGCCCCGGCCTTAAGCCTAACCCGCACTTGTGCCCAGGCCTTAAGCCTAGCCCGCACTTGTGCCCAGGCCTTAAGCCTAGCCCGCACTTGTGCCCCGGCTTTAAGCTTAGCCCGCACTTGTGCCCCGGCTTTAAGCTTAGCCCGCACTTGTGCCCAGGCCTTAAGCCTAGCCCGCACTTGTGCCCCGGCCTTAAGCCGAGCCCGCACTTGTGCCCCGGCCTTAAGCCGAGCCCGCACTTGTGCCCCGGCCTTAAGCCGAGCCCGCACTTGTGCCCCTGCCTTAAGCCTAGCCCGCACTTGTGCCCCTGCCTTAAGCCGAGCCCGCACTTGTGCCCCTGCCTTAAGCCGAGCCCGCACTTGTGCCCCTGCCTTAAGCCGAGCCCGCACTTGTGCCCCTGCCTTAAGCCTAGCCCGCACTTGTGCCCAGGCCTTAAGCCTAGCCCGCACTTGTGCCCAGGCCTTAAGCCTAGCCCGCACTTGTGCCCAGGCCTTAAGCCTAGCCCGCACTTGTGCCCCCTGCCTTGATCCTAGCCAGCACTTGTGCCCAGGCCTAAAGCCTAGCCCGCACTTGTGCCCAGGCCTTAAGCCTAGCCCGCACTTGTGCCCTGGCCTTAAGCCTAGCCCGCACTTGTGCCCTGGCCTTAAGCCTAGCCCGCACTTGTGCCCAGGCCTTAAGCCTAGCCCGCACTTGTCCTCAGGCCATAAGCCTAGCCCGCACTTGTGCCCCGGCCTTAAGCCTAGCCCGCACTTGTGCCCAGGCCTTAAGCCTAGCCCGCACTTGTGCCCAGGCCTTAAGCCTAGCCCGCACTTGTGCCCAGGCCTTAAGCCTAGCCCGCACTTGTGCCCAGGCCTTAAGCCTAGCCTGCACTTGTGCCCCCTGCCTTGATCCTAGCCAGCACTTGTGCCAAGGCCTTAAGCCTAGCCCGCACTTGTGCCCAGGCCTTAAGCCTAGCCTGCACTTTTGAGCCCCTTGAATGCTTGTTTGTTTGTTTTTGTCTTCAGCTTCATGTTGGTTATGCACATAGGGCCAGCTTTACGCTCTTCGCTCTTGTCCCGTCTGAATGCGCATGCACGACTGTAATTGGGGAAGAAGGCATTACCCATTTACGGAGGACAGACAAGAAGTGCCTGGTCGCTTGGAGCATGGGGTTATGGAGAGGCTCCGCACTGTACAACAAAGGATCTAGTCCTAAATGTCCAAGTACAGAGTAGAGGGGTGAAAGCTAGCTCTTCACCCCTATGGGTGCCTAACCCTTTATGCAAAGAGTGCAAAGAGTTAGCTGAATGCCTTAAGCCTAGCCAGCACTTGTGCCCCCTGCCTTGATCCTGGCCAGCACTGCACTTGTGCCCATGCCGTAAGCCTAGCCCGCACTTGTGCCCAGGCCTTAAGCCTGGCTGGCACTTGTGCCCATGCCTTAAGCCTAGCCGGCACTTGTGGCCCCTGCCTTGATCCTAGCCAGCACTGCACTTGTGCCCCGGCCTTAAGCCTAGCCCGCACTTGTGCCCCGGCCTTAAGCCTAACCCGCACTTGTGCCCAGGCCTTAAGCCTAGCCCGCACTTGTGCCCAGGCCTTAAGCTTAGCCCACACTTGTGCCCCGGCTTTAAGCTTAGCCCGCACTTGTGCCCAGGCCTTAAGCCTAGCCCGCACTTGTGCCCCGGCCTTAAGCCGAGCCCGCACTTGTGCCCCGGCCTTAAGCCGAGCCCGCACTTGTGCCCCGGCCTTAAGCCGAGCCCGCACTTGTGCCCCGGCCTTAAGCCGAGCCCGCACTTGTGCCCCGGCCTTAAGCCGAGCCCGCACTTGTGCCCCGGCCTTAAGCCGAGCCCGCACTTGTGCCCCGGCCTTAAGCCGAGCCCGCACTTGTGCCCCGGCCTTAAGCCGAGCCCGCACTTGTGCCCCGGCCTTAAGCCGAGCCCGCACTTGTGCCCCGGCCTTAAGCCGAGCCCGCACTTGTGCCCCGGCCTTAAGCCGAGCCCGCACTTGTGCCCCGGCCTTAAGCCGAGCCCGCACTTGTGCCCCGGCCTTAAGCCGAGCCCGCACTTGTGCCCCGGCCTTAAGCCGAGCCCGCACTTGTGCCCCGGCCTTAAGCCGAGCCCGCACTTGTGCCCCGGCCTTAAGCTTAGCCCGCACTTGTGCCCAGGCCTTAAGCCTAGCCCGCACTTGTCCTCAGGCCATAAGCCTAGCCCGCACTTGTGCCCCGGCCTTAAGCCTAGCCCGCACTTGTGCCCCGGCCTTAAGCCTAGCCTGCACTTGTGCCCCTGCCTTAAGCCGAGCCCGCACTTGTGCCCCTGCCTTAAGCCGAGCCCGCACTTGTGCCCCTGCCTTAAGCCTAGCCCGCACTTGTGCCCAGGCCTTAAGCCTAGCCCGCACTTGTGCCCAGGCCTTAAGCCTAGCCCGCACTTGTGCCCAGGCCTTAAGCCTAGCCCGCACTTGTGCCCAGGCCTAAAGCCTAGCCCGCACTTGTGCCCAGGCATTAAGCCTAGCCCGCACTTGTGCCCAGGCCTTAAGCCTAGCCCGCACTTGTGCCCAGGCCTTAAGCCTAGCCCGCACTTGTGCCCAGGCCTTAAGCCTAGCCCGCACTTGTGCCCCGGCCTTAAGCCTAGCCCGCACTTGTGCCCAGGCCTTAAGCCTAGCCCGCACTTGTGCCCAGGCCTTAAGCCTAGCCCGCACTTGTGCCCAGGCCTTAAGCCTAGCCCGCACTTGTGCCCAGGCCTTAAGCCTAGCCCGCACTTGTGCCCCCTGCCTTGATTCTAGCCAGCACTTGTGCCCAGGCCTTAAGCCTAGCCCGCACTTGTGCCCTGGTCTTAAGCCTAGCCCGCACTTGTGCCCAGGCCTTAAGCCTAGCCCGCACTTGTCCTCAGGCCGTAAGCCTAGCCCGCACATGTGCCCCGGCCTTAAGCCTAGCCCGCACTTGTGCCCCGGCCTTAAGCCTAGCCCGCACTTGTGCCCCGGCCTTAAGCCTAGCCCGCACTTGTGCCCAGGCCTTAAGCCTAGCCCGCACTTGTGCCCAGGCCTTAAGCCTAGCCCGCACTTGTGCCCAGGCCTTAAGCCTAGCCCACACTTGTGCCCCCTGCCTTGATCCTAGCCAGCACTTGTGCCCAGGCCTTAAGCCTAGCCCGCACTTGTGCCCAGGCCTTAAGCCTAGCCTGCACTTTTGAGCCCCTTGAATGCTTGTTTGTTTGTTTTTGTCTTCAGCTTCATGTTGGTTATGCACATAGGGCCAGCTTTACGCTCTTCGCTCTTGTCCCGTCTGAATGCGCATGCACGACTGTAATTGGGGAAGAAGGCATTACCCATTTACGGAGGACAGACAAGAAGTGCCTGGTCGCTTGGAGCATGGGGTTATGGAGAGGCTCCGCACTGTACAACAAAGGATCTAGTCCTAAATGTCCAAGTACAGAGTAGAGGGGTGAAAGCTAGCTCTTCACCCCTATGGGTGCCTAACCCTTTATGCAAAGAGTGCAAAGAGTTAGCTGAATGCCTTAAGCCTAGCCAGCACTTGTGCCCCCTGCCTTGATCCTGGCCAGCACTGCACTTGTGCCCATGCCTTAAGCCTGGCTGGCACTTGTGCCCATGCCTTAAGCCTAGCCGGCACTTGTGGCCCCTGCCTTGATCCTAGCCAGCACTGCACTTGTGCCCAGGCCTTAAGCCTAGCCCGCACTTGTGTCCAGGCCTTAAGCCTAGCCCGCACTTGTGCCCAGGCCTTAAGCCTAGCCCGCACTTGTGCCCAGGCCTTAAGCCTAGCCCGCACTTGTGCCCAGGCCTTAAGCCTAGCCCGCACTTGTGCCCCGGCCTTAAGCCTAACCCGCACTTGTGCCCAGGCCTTAAGCCTAGCCCGCACTTGTGCCCAGGCCTTAAGCCGAGCCCGCACTTGTGCCCCTGCCTTAAGCCGAGCCCGCACTTGTGCCCCTGCCTTAAGCCGAGCCCGCACTTGTGCCCAGGCCTTGATCCTAGCCAGCACTTGTGCCCAGGCCTTAAGCCTAGCCCGCACTTGTGCCCAGGCCTTAAGCCTAGCCCGCACTTGTGCCCCCTGCCTTGATCCTAGCCAGCACTGCACTTATGCCCAGGCCTTAAGCCTAGCCCGCACTTGTGCCCAGGCCTTAAGCCTAGCCCGCACTTGTGCCCAGGCCTTAAGCCTAGCCCGCCCTTGTGCCCAGGCCTTAAGCCTAGCCCGCACTTGTCCTCAGGCCATAAGCCTAGCCCGCACTTGTGCCCCGGCCTTAAGCCTAGCCCGCACTTGTGCCCCGGCCTTAAGCCTAGCCTGCACTTGTGCCCCTGCCTTAAGCCGAGCCCGCACTTGTGCCCCCTGCCTTGATCCTAGCCAGCACTGCACTTGTGCCCAGGCCTTAAGCCTAGCCTGCACTTGTGCCCCGGCCTTAAGCCTAGCCCGCACTTGTGTCCAGGCCTTAAGCCTAGCCCGCACTTGTGCCCAGGCCTTAAGCCTAGCCCGCACTTGTGCCCAGGCCTTAAGCCTAGCCCGCACTTGTGCCCTGGCCTTAAGCCTAACCCGCACTTGTGCCCAGGCCTTAAGCCTAGCCCGCACTTGTGCCCAGGCCTTAAGCCTAGCCCGCACTTGTGCCCCTGCCTTAAGCCGAGCCCGCACTTGTGCCCCTGCCTTAAGCCGAGCCCGCACTTGTGCCCCTGCCTTAAGCCGAGCCCGCACTTGTGCCCCTGCCTTGATCCTAGCCAGCACTTGTGCCCAGGCCTTAAGCCTAGCCCGCACTTGTGCCCAGGCCTTAAGCCAAGCCCGCACTTGTGCCCCTGCCTTAAGCCTAGCCGACACTTGTGCCCCTGCCTTAAGCTTAGCCCGCACTTGTGCCCCGGCTTTAAGCTTAGCCCGCACTTGTGCCCAGGCCTTAAGCCTAGCCCGCACTTGTGCCTCGGCCTTAAGCCGAGCCCGCACTTGTGCCCCGGCCTTAAGCCGAGCCCGCACTTGTGCCCCGGCCTTAAGCCGAGCCCGCACTTGTGCCCCGGCCTTAAGCCGAGCCCGCACTTGTGCCCCTGCCTTAAGCCGAGCCCGCACTTGTGCCCCTGCCTTAAGCCGAGCCCGCACTTGTGCCCCTGCCTTAAGCCTAGCCCGCACTTGTGCCCAGGCCTTAAGCCTAGCCCGCACTTGTGCCCAGGCCTTAAGCCTAGCCCGCATTTGTGCCCCTGCCTTAAGCCTAGCCCGCACTTGTGCCCCTGCCTTAAGCCTAGCCCGCACTTGTGCCCAGGCCTAAAGCCTAGCCCGCACTTGTGCCCAGGCCTTAAGCCTAGCCCGCACTTGTGCCCAGGCCTTAAGCCTAGCCCGCACTTGTGCCCAGGCCTTAAGCCTAGCCCGCACTTGTGCCCAGGCCTTAAGCCTAGCCCGCACTTGTGCCCAGGCCTTAAGCCTAGCCCGCTCTTGTGCCCAGGCCTTAAGCCTAGCCCGCACTTGTGCCCAGGCCTTAAGCCTAGCCCGCACTTGTGCCCAGGCCTTAAGCCTAGCGCGCACTTGTGCCCCCTGCCTTGATCCTAGCCAGCACTTGTGCCCAGGCCTTAAGCCTAGCCCGCACTTGTGCCCAGGCCTTAAGCCAAGCCCGCACTTGTGCCCCTGCCTTAAGCCTAGCCGGCACTTGTGCCCCTGCCTTAAGCCTAGCCCGCACTTGTGCCCAGGCCTTAAGCCTAGCCCGCACTTGTGCCCAGGCCTTAAGCCTAGCCCGCACTTGTGCCCAGGCCTTAAGCCTAGCCCGCACTTGTGCCCAGGCCTTAAGCCTAGCCCGCACTTGTGCCCAGGCCTTAAGCCTAGCCCGCACTTGTGCCCAGGCCTTAAGCCTAGCCCGCACTTGTGCCCAGACCTTAAGCCTAGCCCGCACTTGTTCCCAGGCCTTAAGCCTAGCCTGCACTTGTGCCCAGGCCTTAAGCCTAGCCCGCACTTGTGCCCCCTGCCTTGATCCTAGCCAGCACTGCACTTGTGCCCAGGCCTTAAGCCTAGCCTGCACTTGTGCCCAGGCCTTAAGCCTAGCCTGCACTTGTGCCCCCTGCCTTGATCCTAGCCAGCACTTGTGCCCAGGCCTTAAGCCTAGCCTGCACTTGTGCCCCGGCCTTAAGCCTAGCCCGCACTTGTGCCCCGGCCTTAAGCCTAGCCCGCACTTGTGCCCCGGCCTTAAGCCTAGCCCGCACTTGTGCCCAGGCCTTAAGCCTAGCCCGCACTTGTGCCCAGGCCTTAAGCCTAGCCCGCACTTGTGCCCCGGCTTTAAGCTTAGCCCGCACTTGTGCCCCGGCTTTAAGCTTAGCCCGCACTTGTGCCCAGGCCTTAAGCCTAGCCCGCACTTGTGCCCCGGCCTTAAGCCGAGCCCGCACTTGTGCCCCGGCCTTAAGCCGAGCCCGCACTTGTGCCCCGGCCTTAAGCCGAGCCCGCACTTGTGCCCCTGCCTTAAGCCTAGCCCGCACTTGTGCCCCTGCCTTAAGCCGAGCCCGCACTTGTGCCCCTGCCTTAAGCCGAGCCCGCACTTGTGCCCCTGCCTTAAGCCGAGCCCGCACTTGTGCCCCTGCCTTAAGCCTAGCCCGCACTTGTGCCCAGGCCTTAAGCCTAGCCCGCACTTGTGCCCAGGCCTTAAGCCTAGCCCGCACTTGTGCCCAGGCCTTAAGCCTAGCCCGCACTTGTGCCCCCTGCCTTGATCCTAGCCAGCACTTGTGCCCAGGCCTTAAGCCTAGCCCGCACTTGTGCCCAGGCCTAAAGCCTAGCCCGCACTTGTGCCCAGGCCTAAAGCCTAGCCCGCACTTGTGCCCAGGCCTTAAGCCTAGCCCGCACTTGTGCCCAGGCCTTAAGCCTAGCCCGCACTTGTGCCCAGGCCTAAAGCCTAGCCCGCACTTGTGCCCAGGCCTTAAGCCTAGCCCGCACTTGTGCCCTGGCCTTAAGCCTAGCCCGCACTTGTGCCCTGGCCTTAAGCCTAGCCCGCACTTGTGCCCAGGCCTTAAGCCTAGCCCGCACTTGTCCTCAGGCCATAAGCCTAGCCCGCACTTGTGCCCCGGCCTTAAGCCTAGCCCGCACTTGTGCCCAGGCCTTAAGCCTAGCCCGCACTTGTGCCCAGGCCTTAAGCCTAGCCCGCACTTGTGCCCAGGCCTTAAGCCTAGCCCGCACTTGTGCCCAGGCCTTAAGCCTAGCCTGCACTTGTGCCCCCTGCCTTGATCCTAGCCAGCACTTGTGCCAAGGCCTTAAGCCTAGCCCGCACTTGTGCCCAGGCCTTAAGCCTAGCCTGCACTTTTGAGCCCCTTGAATGCTTGTTTGTTTGTTTTTGTCTTCAGCTTCATGTTGGTTATGCACATAGGGCCAGCTTTACGCTCTTCGCTCTTGTCCCGTCTGAATGCGCATGCACGACTGTAATTGGGGAAGAAGGCATTACCCATTTACGGAGGACAGACAAGAAGTGCCTGGTCGCTTGGAGCATGGGGTTATGGAGAGGCTCCGCACTGTACAACAAAGGATCTAGTCCTAAATGTCCAAGTACAGAGTAGAGGGGTGAAAGCTAGCTCTTCACCCCTATGGGTGCCTAACCCTTTATGCAAAGAGTGCAAAGAGTTAGCTGAATGCCTTAAGCCTAGCCAGCACTTGTGCCCCCTGCCTTGATCCTGGCCAGCACTGCACTTGTGCCCATGCCGTAAGCCTAGCCCGCACTTGTGCCCAGGCCTTAAGCCTGGCTGGCACTTGTGCCCATGCCTTAAGCCTAGCCGGCACTTGTGGCCCCTGCCTTGATCCTAGCCAGCACTGCACTTGTGCCCCGGCCTTAAGCCTAGCCCGCACTTGTGCCCCGGCCTTAAGCCTAGCCCGCACTTGTGCCCAGGCCTTAAGCCTAGCCCGCACTTGTGCCCAGGCCTTAAGCTTAGCCCACACTTGTGCCCCGGCTTTAAGCTTAGCCCGCACTTGTGCCCAGGCCTTAAGCCTAGCCCGCACTTGTGCCCCGGCCTTAAGCCGAGCCCGCACTTGTGCCCCGGCCTTAAGCCGAGCCCGCACTTGTGCCCCGGCCTTAAGCCGAGCCCGCACTTGTGCCCCGGCCTTAAGCCGAGCCCGCACTTGTGCCCCGGCCTTAAGCCGAGCCTGCACTTGTGCCCCGGCCTTAAGCCGAGCCCGCACTTGTGCCCCTGCCTTAAGCCGAGCCCGCACTTGTGCCCCGGCCTTAAGCCGAGCCCGCACTTGTGCCCCGGCCTTAAGCCGAGCCCGCACTTGTGCCCCGGCCTTAAGCTTAGCCCGCACTTGTGCCCAGGCCTTAAGCCTAGCCCGCACTTGTCCTCAGGCCATAAGCCTAGCCCGCACTTGTGCCCCGGCCTTAAGCCTAGCCCGCACTTGTGCCCCGGCCTTAAGCCTAGCCTGCACTTGTGCCCCTGCCTTAAGCCGAGCCCGCACTTGTGCCCCTGCCTTAAGCCGAGCCCGCACTTGTGCCCCTGCCTTAAGCCTAGCCCGCACTTGTGCCCAGGCCTTAAGCCTAGCCCGCACTTGTGCCCAGGCCTTAAGCCTAGCCCGCACTTGTGCCCAGGCCTTAAGCCTAGCCCGCACTTGTGCCCAGGCCTAAAGCCTAGCCCGCACTTGTGCCCAGGCCTTAAGCCTAGCCCGCACTTGTGCCCAGGCCTTAAGCCTAGCCCGCACTTGTGCCCAGGCCTTAAGCCTAGCCCGCACTTGTGCCCAGGCCTTAAGCCTAGCCCGCACTTGTGCCCCGGCCTTAAGCCTAGCCCGCACTTGTGCCCAGGCCTTAAGCCTAGCCCGCACTTGTGCCCAGGCCTTAAGCCTAGCCCGCACTTGTGCCCAGGCCTTAAGCCTAGCCCGCACTTGTGCCCAGGCCTTAAGCCTAGCCCGCACTTGTGCCCCCTGCCTTGATTCTAGCCAGCACTTGTGCCCAGGCCTTAAGCCTAGCCCGCACTTGTGCCCCCTGCCTTGATTCTAGCCAGCACTTGTGCCCAGGCCTTAAGCCTAGCCCGCACTTGTGCCCTGGTCTTAAGCCTAGCCCGCACTTGTGCCCAGGCCTTAAGCCTAGCCCGCACTTGTGCCCAGGCCTTAAGCCTAGCCCGCACTTGTGCCCAGGCCTTAAGCCTAGCCCGCACTTGTGCCCCCTGCCTTGATTCTAGCCAGCACTTGTGCCCCGGCCTTAAGCCTAGCCCGCACTTGTGCCCCCTGCCTTGATTCTAGCCAGCACTTGTGCCCAGGCCTTAAGCCTAGCCCGCACTTGTGCCCTGGTCTTAAGCCTAGCCCGCACTTGTGCCCAGGCCTTAAGCCTAGCCCGCACTTGTCCTCAGGCCGTAAGCCTAGCCCGCACTTGTGCCCCGGCCTTAAGCCTAGCCCGCACTTGTGCCCCGGCCTTAAGCCTAGCCCGCACTTGTGCCCCGGCCTTAAGCCTAGCCCGCACTTGTGCCCAGGCCTTAAGCCTAGCCCGCACTTGTGCCCAGGCCTTAAGCCTAGCCCGCACTTGTGCCCAGGCCTTAAGCCTAGCCCACACTTGTGCCCCCTGCCTTGATCCTAGCCAGCACTTGTGCCCAGGCCTTAAGCCTAGCCCGCACTTGTGCCCAGGCCTTAAGCCTAGCCTGCACTTTTGAGCCCCTTGAATGCTTGTTTGTTTGTTTTTGTCTTCAGCTTCATGTTGGTTATGCACATAGGGCCAGCTTTACGCTCTTCGCTCTTGTCCCGTCTGAATGCGCATGCACGACTGTAATTGGGGAAGAAGGCATTACCCATTTACGGAGGACAGACAAGAAGTGCCTGGTCGCTTGGAGCATGGGGTTATGGAGAGGCTCCGCACTGTACAACAAAGGATCTAGTCCTAAATGTCCAAGTACAGAGTAGAGGGGTGAAAGCTAGCTCTTCACCCCTATGGGTGCCTAACCCTTTATGCAAAGAGTGCAAAGAGTTGGCTGAATGCCTTAAGCCTAGCCAGCACTTGTGCCCCCTGCCTTGATCCTGGCCAGCACTGCACTTGTGCCCATGCCTTAAGCCTGGCTGGCACTTGTGCCCATGCCTTAAGCCTAGCCGGCACTTGTGGCCCCTGCCTTGATCCTAGCCAGCACTGCACTTGTGCCCAGGCCTTAAGCCTAGCCCGCACTTGTGTCCAGGCCTTAAGCCTAGCCCGCACTTGTGCCCAGGCCTTAAGCCTAGCCCGCACTTGTGCCCAGGCCTTAAGCCTAGCCCGCACTTGTGCCCAGGCCTTAAGCCTAGCCCGCACTTGTGCCCCGGCCTTAAGCCTAACCCGCACTTGTGCCCAGGCCTTAAGCCTAGCCCGCACTTGTGCCCAGGCCTTAAGCCGAGCCCGCACTTGTGCCCCTGCCTTAAGCCGAGCCCGCACTTGTGCCCCTGCCTTAAGCCGAGCCCGCACTTGTGCCCAGGCCTTGATCCTAGCCAGCACTTGTGCCCAGGCCTTAAGCCTAGCCCGCACTTGTGCCCAGGCCTTAAGCCTAGCCCGCACTTGTGCCCCCTGCCTTGATCCTAGCCAGCACTGCACTTATGCCCAGGCCTTAAGCCTAGCCCGCACTTGTGCCCAGGCCTTAAGCCTAGCCCGCACTTGTGCCCAGGCCTTAAGCCTAGCCCGCACTTGTGCCCAGGCCTTAAGCCTAGCCCGCACTTGTCCTCAGGCCATAAGCCTAGCCCGCACTTGTGCCCCGGCCTTAAGCCTAGCCCGCACTTGTGCCCCGGCCTTAAGCCTAGCCTGCACTTGTGCCCCTGCCTTAAGCCGAGCCCGCACTTGTGCCCCCTGCCTTGATCCTAGCCAGCACTGCACTTGTGCCCAGGCCTTAAGCCTAGCCTGCACTTGTGCCCCGGCCTTAAGCCTAGCCCGCACTTGTGTCCAGGCCTTAAGCCTAGCCCGCACTTGTGCCCAGGCCTTAAGCCTAGCCCGCACTTGTGCCCAGGCCTTAAGCCTAGCCCGCACTTGTGCCCTGGCCTTAAGCCTAACCCGCACTTGTGCCCAGGCCTTAAGCCTAGCCCGCACTTGTGCCCAGGCCTTAAGCCTAGCCCGCACTTGTGCCCCTGCCTTAAGCCGAGCCCGCACTTGTGCCCCTGCCTTAAGCCGAGCCCGCACTTGTGCCCCTGCCTTAAGCCGAGCCCGCACTTGTGCCCCTGCCTTGATCCTAGCCAGCACTTGTGCCCAGGCCTTAAGCCTAGCCCGCACTTGTGCCCAGGCCTTAAGCCTAGCCCGCACTTGTGCCCCCTGCCTTGATCCTAGCCAGCACTGCACTTATGCCCAGGCCTTAAGCCTAGCCTGCACTTGTGCCCAGGCCTTAAGCCTAGCCCGCACTTGTGCCCAGGCCTTATGCCTAGCCCGCACTTGTGCCCAGGCCTTATGCCTAGCCCGCACTTGTGCCCAGGCCTTAAGCCTAGCCCGCACTTGTGCCCAGGCCTTAAGCCTAGCCCGCACTTGTGCCCAGGCCTTAAGCCTAGCCCGCACTTGTGCCCAGGCCTTAAGCCTAGCCCGCACTTGTGCCCCTGCCTTGATCCTAGCCAGCACTTGTGCCCAGGCCTTAAGCCTAGCCCGCACTTGTGCCCAGGCCTTAAGCCTAGCCCGCACTTGTGCCCCCTGCCTTGATCCTAGCCAGCACTTGTGCCCAGGCCTTAAGCCTAGCCCGCACTTGTGCCCCTGCCTTAAGCCTAGCCCGCACTTGTGCCCCTGCCTTAAGCCTAGCCCGCACTTGTGCCCCCTGCCTTGATCCTAGCCAGCACTTGTCCAGGCCTTAAGCCTAGCCTGCACTTGTGTCCAGGCCTTAAGCCTAGCCCGCACTTGTGCCCAGGCCTTAAGCCTAGCCCGCACTTGTGCCCAGGCCTTAAGCCTAGCCCGCACTTGTGCCCAGGCCTTAAGCCTAGCCCGCACTTGTGCCCAGGCCTTAAGCCTAGCCCGCACTTGTGCCCAGGCCTTAAGCCGAGCCCGCACTTGTGCCCAGGCCTTAAGCCGAGCCCGCACTTGTGCCCCTGCCTTAAGCCGAGCCCGCACTTGTGCCCCTGCCTTGATCCTAGCCAGCACTTGTGCCCAGGCCTTAAGCCTAGCCCGCACTTGTGCCCAGGCCTTAAGCCTAGCCCGCACTTGTGCCCCCTGCCTTGATCCTAGCCAGCACTGCACTTATGCCCAGGCCTTAAGCCTAGCCTGCACTTGTGCCCAGGCCTTAAGCCTAGCCCGCACTTGTGCCCAGGCCTTAAGCCTAGCCCGCACTTGTGCCCAGGCCTTAAGCGTAGCCCGCACTTGTGCCCAGGCCTTAAGCCTAGCCCGCACTTGTGCCCAGGCCTTAAGCCTAGCCCGCACTTGTGCCCAGGCCTTAAGCCTAGCCCGCACTTGTGCCCAGGCCTTAAGCCTAGCCCGCACTTGTGCCCAGGCCTTAAGCCTAGCCCGCACTTGTGCCCAGGCCTTAAGCCTAGCCCGCACTTGTGCCCCTGCCTTGATCCTAGCCAGCACTTGTGCCCAGGCCTTAAGCCTAGCCCGCACTTGTGCCCAGGCCTTAAGCCTAGCCCGCACTTGTGCCCCCTGCCTTGATCCTAGCCAGCACTTGTGCCCAGGCCTTAAGCCTAGCCCGCACTTGTGCCCCTGCCTTAAGCCTAGCCCGCACTTGTGCCCCTGCCTTAAGCCTAGCCCGCACTTGTGCCCCCTGCCTTGATCCTAGCCAGCACTTGTGCCCAGGCCTTAAGCCTAGCCCGCTCTTGTGCCCAGGCCTTAAGCCTAGCCTGCACTTTTGAGCCCCTTGAATGCTTGTTTGTTTGTTTTTGTCTTCAGCTTCATGTTGGTTATGCACATAGGGCCAGCTTTACGCTCTTCGCTCTTGTCCCGTCTGAATGCGCATGCACGACTGTAATTGGGGAAGAAGGCATTATCCATTTACGGAGGACAGACAAGAAGTGCCTGGTCGCTTGGAGCATGGGGTTATGGAGAGGCTCCGCACTGTACAACAAAGGATCTAGTCCTAAATGTCCAAGTACAGAGTAGAGGGGTGAAAGCTAGCTCTTCACCCCTATGGGTGCCTAACCCTTTATGCAAAGAGTGCAAAGAGTTAGCTGAATGCCTTAAGCCTAGCCAGCACTTGTGCCCCCTGCCTTGATCCTGGCCAGCACTGCACTTGTGCCCATGCCTTAAGCCTGGCTGGCACTTGTGCCCATGCCTTAAGCCTAGCCGGCACTTGTGGCCCCTGCCTTGATCCTAGCCAGCACTGCACTTGTGCCCAGGCCTTAAGCCTAGCCTGCACTTGTGCCCCGGCCTTAAGCCTAGCCCGCACTTGTGTCCAGGCCTTAAGCCTAGCCCGCACTTGTGCCCAGGCCTTAAGCCTAGCCCGCACTTGTGCCCAGGCCTTAAGCCTAGCCCGCACTTGTGCCCAGGCCTTAAGCCTAGCCCGCACTTGTGCCCCGGCCTTAAGCCTAACCCGCACTTGTGCCCAGGCCTTAAGCCTAGCCCGCACTTGTGCCCAGGCCTTAAGCCTAGCCCGCACTTGTGCCCCGGCTTTAAGCTTAGCCCGCACTTGTGCCCCGGCTTTAAGCTTAGCCCGCACTTGTGCCCAGGCCTTAAGCCGAGCCCGCACTTGTGCCCCGGCCTTAAGCCGAGCCCGCACTTGTGCCCCGGCCTTAAGCCGAGCCCGCACTTGTGCCCCGGCCTTAAGCCGAGCCCGCACTTGTGCCCCGGCCTTAAGCCGAGCCCGCACTTGTGCCCCTGCCTTAAGCCGAGCCCGCACTTGTGCCCCTGCCTTAAGCCGAGCCCGCACTTGTGCCCCTGCATTAAGCCTAGCCCGCACTTGTGCCCAGGCCTTAAGCCTAGCCCGCACTTGTGCCCAGGCCTTAAGCCTAGCCCGCACTTGTGCCCCTGCCTTAAGCCTAGCCCGCACTTGTGCCCCTGCCTAAAGCCTAGCCCGCACTTGTGCCCAGGCCTAAAGCCTAGCCCGCACTTGTGCCCAGACCTTAAGCCTAGCCCGCACTTGTGCCCAGGCCTTAAGCCTAGCCCGCACTTGTGCCCAGGCCTTAAGCCTAGCCCGCACTTGTGCCCAGGCCTTAAGCCTAGCCCGCACTTGTGCCCAGGCCTTAAGCCTAGCCCGCACTTGTGCCCAGGCCTTAAGCCTAGCCCGCACTTGTGCCCAGGCCTTAAGCCTAGCCCGCACTTGTGCCCCCTGCCTTGATCCTAGCCAGCACTTGTGCCCAGGCCTTAAGCCTAGCCCGCACTTGTGCCCAGGCCTTAAGCCTAGCCCGCACTTGTGCCCCGGCCTTAAGCCGAGCCCGCACTTGTGCCCCGGCCTTAGCCGAGCCCGCACTTGTGCCCCGGCCTTAAGCCGAGCCCGCACTTGTGCCCCGGCCTTAAGCCGAGCCCGCACTTGTGCCCCTGCCTTAAGCCGAGCCCGCACTTGTGCCCCTGCCTTAAGCCGAGCCCGCACTTGTGCCCCTGCCTTAAGCCGAGCCCGCACTTGTGCCCCTGCCTTAAGCCTAGCCCGCACTTGTGCCCAGGCCTTAAGCCTAGCCCGCACTTGTGCCCAGGCCTTAAGCGTAGCCCGCACTTGTGCCCAGGCCTTAAGCCTAGCCCGCACTTGTGCCCAGGCCTTAAGCCTAGCCCGCACTTGTGCCCAGGCCTTAAGCCTAGCCCGCACTTGTGCCCCCTGCCTTGATCCTAGCCAGCACTTGTGCCCAGGCCTTAAGCCTAGCCCGCACTTGTGCCCAGGCCTTAAGCCAAGCCCGCACTTGTGCCCCTGCCTTAAGCCTAGCCCGCACTTGTGCCCCTGCCTTAAGCCTAGCCCGCACTTGTGCCCAGGCCTTAAGCCTTGCCCGCACTTGTGCCCAGGCCTTAAGCCTAGCCCGCACTTGTGCCCAGGCCTAAAGCCTAGCCCGCACTTGTGCCCAGGCCTTAAGCCTAGCCCGCACTTGTGCCCTGGCCTTAAGCCTAGCCCGCACTTGTGCCCTGGCCTTAAGCCTAGCCCGCACTTGTGCCCAGGCCTTAAGCCTAGCCCGCACTTGTGCCCAGGCCTTAAGCCTAGCCCGCACTTGTGCCCCGGCCTTAAGCCGAGCCCGCACTTGTGCCCCGGCCTTAGCCGAGCCCGCACTTGTGCCCCGGCCTTAAGCCGAGCCCGCACTTGTGCCCCGGCCTTAAGCCGAGCCCGCACTTGTGCCCCTGCCTTAAGCCGAGCCCGCACTTGTGCCCCTGCCTTAAGCCGAGCCCGCACTTGTGCCCCTGCCTTAAGCCGAGCCCGCACTTGTGCCCCTGCCTTAAGCCTAGCCCGCACTTGTGCCCAGGCCTTAAGCCTAGCCCGCACTTGTGCCCAGGCCTTAAGCGTAGCCCGCACTTGTGCCCAGGCCTTAAGCCTAGCCCGCACTTGTGCCCAGGCCTTAAGCCTAGCCCGCACTTGTGCCCAGGCCTTAAGCCTAGCCCGCACTTGTGCCCCCTGCCTTGATCCTAGCCAGCACTTGTGCCCAGGCCTTAAGCCTAGCCCGCACTTGTGCCCAGGCCTTAAGCCAAGCCCGCACTTGTGCCCCTGCCTTAAGCCTAGCCCGCACTTGTGCCCCTGCCTTAAGCCTAGCCCGCACTTGTGCCCAGGCCTTAAGCCTTGCCCGCACTTGTGCCCAGGCCTTAAGCCTAGCCCGCACTTGTGCCCAGGCCTAAAGCCTAGCCCGCACTTGTGCCCAGGCCTTAAGCCTAGCCCGCACTTGTGCCCTGGCCTTAAGCCTAGCCCGCACTTGTGCCCTGGCCTTAAGCCTAGCCCGCACTTGTGCCCAGGCCTTAAGCCTAGCCCGCACTTGTCCTCAGGCCATAAGCCTAGCCCGCACTTGTGCCCCGGCCTTAAGCCTAGCCCGCACTTGTGCCCCGGCCTTAAGCCTAGCCCGCACTTGTGCCCCGGCCTTAAGCCTAGCCCGCACTTGTGCCCCGGCCTTAAGCCTAGCCCGCACTTGTGCCCCGGCCTTAAGCCTAGCCCGCACTTGTGCCCAGGCCTTAAGCCTAGCCCGCACTTGTGCCCAGGCCTTAAGCCTAGCCCGCACTTGTGCCCAGGCCTTAAGCCTAGCCCGCACTTGTGCCCAGGTCTTAAGCCTAGCCTGCACTTGTGCCCCCTGCCTTGATTCTAGCCAGCACTTGTGCCCAGGCCTTAAGCCTAGCCCGCACTTGTGCCCTGGTCTTAAGCCTAGCCCGCACTTGTGCCCAGGCCGTAAGCCTAGCCCGCACATGTGCCCCGGCCTTAAGCCTAGCCCGCACTTGTGCCCCGGCCTTAAGCCTAGCCCGCACTTGTGCCCCGGCCTTAAGCCTAGCCCGCACTTGTGCCCAGGCCTTAAGCCTAGCCCGCACTTGTGCCCAGGCCTTAAGCCTAGCCCGCACTTGTGCCCAGGCCTTAAGCCTAGCCCACACTTGTGCCCCCTGCCTTGATCCTAGCCAGCACTTGTGCCCAGGCCTTAAGCCTAGCCCGCACTTGTGCCCAGGCCTTAAGCCTAGCCTGCACTTTTGAGCCCCTTGAATGCTTGTTTGTTTGTTTTTGTCTTCAGCTTCATGTTGGTTATGCACATAGGGCCAGCTTTACGCTCTTCGCTCTTGTCCCGTCTGAATGCGCATGCACGACTGTAATTGGGGAAGAAGGCATTACCCATTTACGGAGGACAGACAAGAAGTGCCTGGTCGCTTGGAGCATGGGGTTATGGAGAGGCTCCGCACTGTACAACAAAGGATCTAGTCCTAAATGTCCAAGTACAGAGTAGAGGGGTGAAAGCTAGCTCTTCACCCCTATGGGTGCCTAACCCTTTATGCAAAGAGTGCAAAGAGTTAGCTGAATGCCTTAAGCCTAGCCAGCACTTGTGCCCCCTGCCTTGATCCTGGCCAGCACTGCACTTGTGCCCATGCCTTAAGCCTGGCTGGCACTTGTGCCCATGCCTTAAGCCTAGCCGGCACTTGTGGCCCCTGCCTTGATCCTAGCCAGCACTGCACTTGTGCCCAGGCCTTAAGCCTAGCCCGCACTTGTGTCCAGGCCTTAAGCCTAGCCCGCACTTGTGCCCAGGCCTTAAGCCTAGCCCGCACTTGTGCCCAGGCCTTAAGCCTAGCCCGCACTTGTGCCCAGGCCTTAAGCCTAGCCCGCACTTGTGCCCCGGCCTTAAGCCTAACCCGCACTTGTGCCCAGGCCTTAAGCCTAGCCCGCACTTGTGCCCAGGCCTTAAGCCGAGCCCGCACTTGTGCCCCTGCCTTAAGCCGAGCCCGCACTTGTGCCCCTGCCTTAAGCCGAGCCCGCACTTGTGCCCAGGCCTTGATCCTAGCCAGCACTTGTGCCCAGGCCTTAAGCCTAGCCCGCACTTGTGCCCAGGCCTTAAGCCTAGCCCGCACTTGTGCCCCCTGCCTTGATCCTAGCCAGCACTGCACTTATGCCCAGGCCTTAAGCCTAGCCCGCACTTGTGCCCAGGCCTTAAGCCTAGCCCGCACTTGTGCCCAGGCCTTAAGCCTAGCCCGCCCTTGTGCCCAGGCCTTAAGCCTAGCCCGCACTTGTCCTCAGGCCATAAGCCTAGCCCGCACTTGTGCCCCGGCCTTAAGCCTAGCCCGCACTTGTGCCCCGGCCTTAAGCCTAGCCTGCACTTGTGCCCCTGCCTTAAGCCGAGCCCGCACTTGTGCCCCCTGCCTTGATCCTAGCCAGCACTGCACTTGTGCCCAGGCCTTAAGCCTAGCCTGCACTTGTGCCCCGGCCTTAAGCCTAGCCCGCACTTGTGTCCAGGCCTTAAGCCTAGCCCGCACTTGTGCCCAGGCCTTAAGCCTAGCCCGCACTTGTGCCCAGGCCTTAAGCCTAGCCCGCACTTGTGCCCTGGCCTTAAGCCTAACCCGCACTTGTGCCCAGGCCTTAAGCCTAGCCCGCACTTGTGCCCAGGCCTTAAGCCTAGCCCGCACTTGTGCCCCTGCCTTAAGCCGAGCCCGCACTTGTGCCCCTGCCTTAAGCCGAGCCCGCACTTGTGCCCCTGCCTTAAGCCGAGCCCGCACTTGTGCCCCTGCCTTGATCCTAGCCAGCACTTGTGCCCAGGCCTTAAGCCTAGCCCGCACTTGTGCCCAGGCCTTAAGCCTAGCCCGCACTTGTGCCCCGGCTTTAAGCTTAGCCCGCACTTGTGCCCCGGCTTTAAGCTTAGCCCGCACTTGTGCCCAGGCCTTAAGCCTAGCCCGCACTTGTGCCCAGGCCTTAAGCCTAGCCCGCACTTGTGCCCCTGCCTTAAGCCGAGCCCGCACTTGTGCCCCTGCCTTAAGCCGAGCCCGCACTTGTGCCCCTGCCTTAAGCCGAGCCCGCACTTGTGCCCCTGCCTTGATCCTAGCCAGCACTTGTGCCCAGGCCTTAAGCCTAGCCCGCACTTGTGCCCAGGCCTTAAGCCTAGCCCGCACTTGTGCCCCGGCTTTAAGCTTAGCCCGCACTTGTGCCCCGGCTTTAAGCTTAGCCCGCACTTGTGCCCAGGCCTTAAGCCTAGCCTGCACTTGTGCCCAGGCCTTAAGCCTAGCCCGCACTTGTGCCCCCTGCCTTGATCCTAGCCAGCACTGCACTTGTGCCCAGGCCTTAAGCCTAGCCTGCACTTGTGCCCAGGCCTTAAGCCTAGCCTGCACTTGTGCCCCCTGCCTTGATCCTAGCCAGCACTTGTGCCCAGGCCTTAAGCCTAGCCTGCACTTGTGCCCCGGCCTTAAGCCTAGCCCGCACTTGTGCCCCTGCCTTAAGCCTAGCCGACACTTGTGCCCCTGCCTTAAGCTTAGCCCGCACTTGTGCCCCGGCTTTAAGCTTAGCCCGCACTTGTGCCCAGGCCTTAAGCCTAGCCCGCACTTGTGCCTCGGCCTTAAGCCGAGCCCGCACTTGTGCCCCGGCCTTAAGCCGAGCCCGCACTTGTGCCCCGGCCTTAAGCCGAGCCCGCACTTGTGCCCCGGCCTTAAGCCGAGCCCGCACTTGTGCCCCTGCCTTAAGCCGAGCCCGCACTTGTGCCCCTGCCTTAAGCCGAGCCCGCACTTGTGCCCCTGCCTTAAGCCTAGCCCGCACTTGTGCCCAGGCCTTAAGCCTAGCCTGCACTTGTGCCCAGGCCTTAAGCCTAGCCCGCATTTGTGCCCCTGCCTTAAGCCTAGCCCGCACTTGTGCCCCTGCCTTAAGCCTAGCCCGCACTTGTGCCCAGGCCTAAAGCCTAGCCCGCACTTGTGCCCAGGCCTTAAGCCTAGCCCGCACTTGTGCCCAGGCCTTAAGCCTAGCCCGCACTTGTGCCCAGGCCTTAAGCCTAGCCCGCACTTGTGCCCAGGCCTTAAGCCTAGCCCGCACTTGTGCCCAGGCCTTAAGCCTAGCCCGCTCTTGTGCCCAGGCCTTAAGCCTAGCCCGCACTTGTGCCCAGGCCTTAAGCCTAGCCCGCACTTGTGCCCAGGCCTTAAGCCTAGCGCGCACTTGTGCCCCCTGCCTTGATCCTAGCCAGCACTTGTGCCCAGGCCTTAAGCCTAGCCCGCACTTGTGCCCAGGCCTTAAGCCAAGCCCGCACTTGTGCCCCTGCCTTAAGCCTAGCCGGCACTTGTGCCCCTGCCTTAAGCCTAGCCCGCACTTGTGCCCAGGCCTTAAGCCTAGCCCGCACTTGTGCCCAGGCCTTAAGCCTAGCCCGCACTTGTGCCCAGGCCTTAAGCCTAGCCCGCACTTGTGCCCAGGCCTTAAGCCTAGCCCGCACTTGTGCCCAGGCCTTAAGCCTAGCCCGCACTTGTGCCCAGGCCTTAAGCCTAGCCCGCACTTGTGCCCAGACCTTAAGCCTAGCCCGCACTTGTTCCCAGGCCTTAAGCCTAGCCTGCACTTGTGCCCAGGCCTTAAGCCTAGCCCGCACTTGTGCCCCCTGCCTTGATCCTAGCCAGCACTGCACTTGTGCCCAGGCCTTAAGCCTAGCCTGCACTTGTGCCCAGGCCTTAAGCCTAGCCTGCACTTGTGCCCCCTGCCTTGATCCTAGCCAGCACTTGTGCCCAGGCCTTAAGCCTAGCCTGCACTTGTGCCCCGGCCTTAAGCCTAGCCCGCACTTGTGCCCCGGCCTTAAGCCTAGCCCGCACTTGTGCCCCGGCCTTAAGCCTAACCCGCACTTGTGCCCAGGCCTTAAGCCTAGCCCGCACTTGTGCCCAGGCCTTAAGCCTAGCCCGCACTTGTGCCCCGGCTTTAAGCTTAGCCCGCACTTGTGCCCCGGCTTTAAGCTTAGCCCGCACTTGTGCCCAGGCCTTAAGCCTAGCCCGCACTTGTGCCCCGGCCTTAAGCCGAGCCCGCACTTGTGCCCCGGCCTTAAGCCGAGCCCGCACTTGTGCCCCGGCCTTAAGCCGAGCCCGCACTTGTGCCCCTGCCTTAAGCCTAGCCCGCACTTGTGCCCCTGCCTTAAGCCGAGCCCGCACTTGTGCCCCTGCCTTAAGCCGAGCCCGCACTTGTGCCCCTGCCTTAAGCCGAGCCCGCACTTGTGCCCCTGCCTTAAGCCTAGCCCGCACTTGTGCCCAGGCCTTAAGCCTAGCCCGCACTTGTGCCCAGGCCTAAAGCCTAGCCCGCACTTGTGCCCAGGCCTTAAGCCTAGCCCGCACTTGTGCCCTGGCCTTAAGCCTAGCCCGCACTTGTGCCCTGGCCTTAAGCCTAGCCCGCACTTGTGCCCTGGCCTTAAGCCTAGCCCGCACTTGTGCCCAGGCCTTAAGCCTAGCCCGCACTTGTCCTCAGGCCATAAGCCTAGCCCGCACTTGTGCCCCGGCCTTAAGCCTAGCCCGCACTTGTGCCCAGGCCTTAAGCCTAGCCCGCACTTGTGCCCAGGCCTTAAGCCTAGCCCGCACTTGTGCCCAGGCCTTAAGCCTAGCCCGCACTTGTGCCCAGGCCTTAAGCCTAGCCTGCACTTGTGCCCCCTGCCTTGATCCTAGCCAGCACTTGTGCCAAGGCCTTAAGCCTAGCCCGCACTTGTGCCCAGGCCTTAAGCCTAGCCTGCACTTTTGAGCCCCTTGAATGCTTGTTTGTTTGTTTTTGTCTTCAGCTTCATGTTGGTTATGCACATAGGGCCAGCTTTACGCTCTTCGCTCTTGTCCCGTCTGAATGCGCATGCACGACTGTAATTGGGGAAGAAGGCATTACCCATTTACGGAGGACAGACAAGAAGTGCCTGGTCGCTTGGAGCATGGGGTTATGGAGAGGCTCCGCACTGTACAACAAAGGATCTAGTCCTAAATGTCCAAGTACAGAGTAGAGGGGTGAAAGCTAGCTCTTCACCCCTATGGGTGCCTAACCCTTTATGCAAAGAGTGCAAAGAGTTAGCTGAATGCCTTAAGCCTAGCCAGCACTTGTGCCCCCTGCCTTGATCCTGGCCAGCACTGCACTTGTGCCCATGCCGTAAGCCTAGCCCGCACTTGTGCCCAGGCCTTAAGCCTGGCTGGCACTTGTGCCCATGCCTTAAGCCTAGCCGGCACTTGTGGCCCCTGCCTTGATCCTAGCCAGCACTGCACTTGTGCCCCGGCCTTAAGCCTAGCCCGCACTTGTGCCCCGGCCTTAAGCCTAGCCCGCACTTGTGCCCAGGCCTTAAGCCTAGCCCGCACTTGTGCCCAGGCCTTAAGCTTAGCCCACACTTGTGCCCCGGCTTTAAGCTTAGCCCGCACTTGTGCCCA
Organism: Ranitomeya imitator; assembly: GCF_032444005.1. Classification (NCBI taxonomy): domain Eukaryota; kingdom Metazoa; phylum Chordata; class Amphibia; order Anura; family Dendrobatidae; genus Ranitomeya; species Ranitomeya imitator. The sequence goes on from NW_027194543.1 coordinate 481,143, forward strand.
GGCCTTAAGCCTAGCCCGCACTTGTGCCCCGGCCTTAAGCCGAGCCCGCACTTGTGCCCCGGCCTTAAGCCGAGCCCGCACTTGTGCCCCGGCCTTAAGCCGAGCCCGCACTTGTGCCCCGGCCTTAAGCCGAGCCCGCACTTGTGCCCCGGCCTTAAGCCGAGCCCGCACTTGTGCCCCGGCCTTAAGCCGAGCCCGCACTTGTGCCCCTGCCTTAAGCCGAGCCCGCACTTGTGCCCCGGCCTTAAGCCGAGCCCGCACTTGTGCCCCGGCCTTAAGCCGAGCCCGCACTTGTGCCCCGGCCTTAAGCTTAGCCCGCACTTGTGCCCAGGCCTTAAGCCTAGCCCGCACTTGTCCTCAGGCCATAAGCCTAGCCCGCACTTGTGCCCCGGCCTTAAGCCTAGCCCGCACTTGTGCCCCGGCCTTAAGCCTAGCCTGCACTTGTGCCCCTGCCTTAAGCCGAGCCCGCACTTGTGCCCCTGCCTTAAGCCGAGCCCGCACTTGTGCCCCTGCCTTAAGCCTAGCCCGCACTTGTGCCCAGGCCTTAAGCCTAGCCCGCACTTGTGCCCAGGCCTTAAGCCTAGCCCGCACTTGTGCCCAGGCCTTAAGCCTAGCCCGCACTTGTGCCCAGGCCTAAAGCCTAGCCCGCACTTGTGCCCAGGCCTTAAGCCTAGCCCGCACTTGTGCCCAGGCCTTAAGCCTAGCCCGCACTTGTGCCCAGGCCTTAAGCCTAGCCCGCACTTGTGCCCAGGCCTTAAGCCTAGCCCGCACTTGTGCCCCGGCCTTAAGCCTAGCCCGCACTTGTGCCCAGGCCTTAAGCCTAGCCCGCACTTGTGCCCAGGCCTTAAGCCTAGCCCGCACTTGTGCCCAGGCCTTAAGCCTAGCCCGCACTTGTGCCCAGGCCTTAAGCCTAGCCCGCACTTGTGCCCAGGCCTTAAGCCTAGCCCGCACTTGTGCCCCCTGCCTTGATTCTAGCCAGCACTTGTGCCCAGGCCTTAAGCCTAGCCCGCACTTGTGCCCCCTGCCTTGATTCTAGCCAGCACTTGTGCCCAGGCCTTAAGCCTAGCCCGCACTTGTGCCCTGGTCTTAAGCCTAGCCCGCACTTGTGCCCAGGCCTTAAGCCTAGCCCGCACTTGTGCCCAGGCCTTAAGCCTAGCCCGCACTTGTGCCCAGGCCTTAAGCCTAGCCCGCACTTGTGCCCCCTGCCTTGATTCTAGCCAGCACTTGTGCCCCGGCCTTAAGCCTAGCCCGCACTTGTGCCCCCTGCCTTGATTCTAGCCAGCACTTGTGCCCAGGCCTTAAGCCTAGCCCGCACTTGTGCCCTGGTCTTAAGCCTAGCCCGCACTTGTGCCCAGGCCTTAAGCCTAGCCCGCACTTGTCCTCAGGCCGTAAGCCTAGCCCGCACTTGTGCCCCGGCCTTAAGCCTAGCCCGCACTTGTGCCCCGGCCTTAAGCCTAGCCCGCACTTGTGCCCCGGCCTTAAGCCTAGCCCGCACTTGTGCCCAGGCCTTAAGCCTAGCCCGCACTTGTGCCCAGGCCTTAAGCCTAGCCCGCACTTGTGCCCAGGCCTTAAGCCTAGCCCACACTTGTGCCCCCTGCCTTGATCCTAGCCAGCACTTGTGCCCAGGCCTTAAGCCTAGCCCGCACTTGTGCCCAGGCCTTAAGCCTAGCCTGCACTTTTGAGCCCCTTGAATGCTTGTTTGTTTGTTTTTGTCTTCAGCTTCATGTTGGTTATGCACATAGGGCCAGCTTTACGCTCTTCGCTCTTGTCCCGTCTGAATGCGCATGCACGACTGTAATTGGGGAAGAAGGCATTACCCATTTACGGAGGACAGACAAGAAGTGCCTGGTCGCTTGGAGCATGGGGTTATGGAGAGGCTCCGCACTGTACAACAAAGGATCTAGTCCTAAATGTCCAAGTACAGAGTAGAGGGGTGAAAGCTAGCTCTTCACCCCTATGGGTGCCTAACCCTTTATGCAAAGAGTGCAAAGAGTTGGCTGAATGCCTTAAGCCTAGCCAGCACTTGTGCCCCCTGCCTTGATCCTGGCCAGCACTGCACTTGTGCCCATGCCTTAAGCCTGGCTGGCACTTGTGCCCATGCCTTAAGCCTAGCCGGCACTTGTGGCCCCTGCCTTGATCCTAGCCAGCACTGCACTTGTGCCCAGGCCTTAAGCCTAGCCCGCACTTGTGTCCAGGCCTTAAGCCTAGCCCGCACTTGTGCCCAGGCCTTAAGCCTAGCCCGCACTTGTGCCCAGGCCTTAAGCCTAGCCCGCACTTGTGCCCAGGCCTTAAGCCTAGCCCGCACTTGTGCCCCGGCCTTAAGCCTAACCCGCACTTGTGCCCAGGCCTTAAGCCTAGCCCGCACTTGTGCCCAGGCCTTAAGCCGAGCCCGCACTTGTGCCCCTGCCTTAAGCCGAGCCCGCACTTGTGCCCCTGCCTTAAGCCGAGCCCGCACTTGTGCCCAGGCCTTGATCCTAGCCAGCACTTGTGCCCAGGCCTTAAGCCTAGCCCGCACTTGTGCCCAGGCCTTAAGCCTAGCCCGCACTTGTGCCCCCTGCCTTGATCCTAGCCAGCACTGCACTTATGCCCAGGCCTTAAGCCTAGCCCGCACTTGTGCCCAGGCCTTAAGCCTAGCCCGCACTTGTGCCCAGGCCTTAAGCCTAGCCCGCACTTGTGCCCAGGCCTTAAGCCTAGCCCGCACTTGTCCTCAGGCCATAAGCCTAGCCCGCACTTGTGCCCCGGCCTTAAGCCTAGCCCGCACTTGTGCCCCGGCCTTAAGCCTAGCCTGCACTTGTGCCCCTGCCTTAAGCCGAGCCCGCACTTGTGCCCCCTGCCTTGATCCTAGCCAGCACTGCACTTGTGCCCAGGCCTTAAGCCTAGCCTGCACTTGTGCCCCGGCCTTAAGCCTAGCCCGCACTTGTGTCCAGGCCTTAAGCCTAGCCCGCACTTGTGCCCAGGCCTTAAGCCTAGCCCGCACTTGTGCCCAGGCCTTAAGCCTAGCCCGCACTTGTGCCCTGGCCTTAAGCCTAACCCGCACTTGTGCCCAGGCCTTAAGCCTAGCCCGCACTTGTGCCCAGGCCTTAAGCCTAGCCCGCACTTGTGCCCCTGCCTTAAGCCGAGCCCGCACTTGTGCCCCTGCCTTAAGCCGAGCCCGCACTTGTGCCCCTGCCTTAAGCCGAGCCCGCACTTGTGCCCCTGCCTTGATCCTAGCCAGCACTTGTGCCCAGGCCTTAAGCCTAGCCCGCACTTGTGCCCAGGCCTTAAGCCTAGCCCGCACTTGTGCCCCCTGCCTTGATCCTAGCCAGCACTGCACTTATGCCCAGGCCTTAAGCCTAGCCTGCACTTGTGCCCAGGCCTTAAGCCTAGCCCGCACTTGTGCCCAGGCCTTATGCCTAGCCCGCACTTGTGCCCAGGCCTTATGCCTAGCCCGCACTTGTGCCCAGGCCTTAAGCCTAGCCCGCACTTGTGCCCAGGCCTTAAGCCTAGCCCGCACTTGTGCCCAGGCCTTAAGCCTAGCCCGCACTTGTGCCCAGGCCTTAAGCCTAGCCCGCACTTGTGCCCCTGCCTTGATCCTAGCCAGCACTTGTGCCCAGGCCTTAAGCCTAGCCCGCACTTGTGCCCAGGCCTTAAGCCTAGCCCGCACTTGTGCCCCCTGCCTTGATCCTAGCCAGCACTTGTGCCCAGGCCTTAAGCCTAGCCCGCACTTGTGCCCCTGCCTTAAGCCTAGCCCGCACTTGTGCCCCTGCCTTAAGCCTAGCCCGCACTTGTGCCCCCTGCCTTGATCCTAGCCAGCACTTGTCCAGGCCTTAAGCCTAGCCTGCACTTGTGTCCAGGCCTTAAGCCTAGCCCGCACTTGTGCCCAGGCCTTAAGCCTAGCCCGCACTTGTGCCCAGGCCTTAAGCCTAGCCCGCACTTGTGCCCAGGCCTTAAGCCTAGCCCGCACTTGTGCCCCGGCCTTAAGCCTAACCCGCACTTGTGCCCAGGCCTTAAGCCTAGCCCGCACTTGTGCCCAGGCCTTAAGCCTAGCCCGCACTTGTGCCCAGGCCTTAAGCCGAGCCCGCACTTGTGCCCAGGCCTTAAGCCGAGCCCGCACTTGTGCCCCTGCCTTAAGCCGAGCCCGCACTTGTGCCCCTGCCTTGATCCTAGCCAGCACTTGTGCCCAGGCCTTAAGCCTAGCCCGCACTTGTGCCCAGGCCTTAAGCCTAGCCCGCACTTGTGCCCCCTGCCTTGATCCTAGCCAGCACTGCACTTATGCCCAGGCCTTAAGCCTAGCCTGCACTTGTGCCCAGGCCTTAAGCCTAGCCCGCACTTGTGCCCAGGCCTTAAGCCTAGCCCGCACTTGTGCCCAGGCCTTAAGCGTAGCCCGCACTTGTGCCCAGGCCTTAAGCCTAGCCCGCACTTGTGCCCAGGCCTTAAGCCTAGCCCGCACTTGTGCCCAGGCCTTAAGCCTAGCCCGCACTTGTGCCCAGGCCTTAAGCCTAGCCCGCACTTGTGCCCAGGCCTTAAGCCTAGCCCGCACTTGTGCCCAGGCCTTAAGCCTAGCCCGCACTTGTGCCCCTGCCTTGATCCTAGCCAGCACTTGTGCCCAGGCCTTAAGCCTAGCCCGCACTTGTGCCCAGGCCTTAAGCCTAGCCCGCACTTGTGCCCCCTGCCTTGATCCTAGCCAGCACTTGTGCCCAGGCCTTAAGCCTAGCCCGCACTTGTGCCCCTGCCTTAAGCCTAGCCCGCACTTGTGCCCCTGCCTTAAGCCTAGCCCGCACTTGTGCCCCCTGCCTTGATCCTAGCCAGCACTTGTGCCCAGGCCTTAAGCCTAGCCCGCTCTTGTGCCCAGGCCTTAAGCCTAGCCTGCACTTTTGAGCCCCTTGAATGCTTGTTTGTTTGTTTTTGTCTTCAGCTTCATGTTGGTTATGCACATAGGGCCAGCTTTACGCTCTTCGCTCTTGTCCCGTCTGAATGCGCATGCACGACTGTAATTGGGGAAGAAGGCATTATCCATTTACGGAGGACAGACAAGAAGTGCCTGGTCGCTTGGAGCATGGGGTTATGGAGAGGCTCCGCACTGTACAACAAAGGATCTAGTCCTAAATGTCCAAGTACAGAGTAGAGGGGTGAAAGCTAGCTCTTCACCCCTATGGGTGCCTAACCCTTTATGCAAAGAGTGCAAAGAGTTAGCTGAATGCCTTAAGCCTAGCCAGCACTTGTGCCCCCTGCCTTGATCCTGGCCAGCACTGCACTTGTGCCCATGCCTTAAGCCTGGCTGGCACTTGTGCCCATGCCTTAAGCCTAGCCGGCACTTGTGGCCCCTGCCTTGATCCTAGCCAGCACTGCACTTGTGCCCAGGCCTTAAGCCTAGCCTGCACTTGTGCCCCGGCCTTAAGCCTAGCCCGCACTTGTGTCCAGGCCTTAAGCCTAGCCCGCACTTGTGCCCAGGCCTTAAGCCTAGCCCGCACTTGTGCCCAGGCCTTAAGCCTAGCCCGCACTTGTGCCCAGGCCTTAAGCCTAGCCCGCACTTGTGCCCCGGCCTTAAGCCTAACCCGCACTTGTGCCCAGGCCTTAAGCCTAGCCCGCACTTGTGCCCAGGCCTTAAGCCTAGCCCGCACTTGTGCCCCGGCTTTAAGCTTAGCCCGCACTTGTGCCCCGGCTTTAAGCTTAGACCGCACTTGTGCCCAGGCCTTAAGCCGAGCCCGCACTTGTGCCCCGGCCTTAAGCCGAGCCCGCACTTGTGCCCCGGCCTTAAGCCGAGCCCGCACTTGTGCCCCGGCCTTAAGCCGAGCCCGCACTTGTGCCCCGGCCTTAAGCCGAGCCCGCACTTGTGCCCCTGCCTTAAGCCGAGCCCGCACTTGTGCCCCTGCCTTAAGCCGAGCCCGCACTTGTGCCCCTGCCTTAAGCCGAGCCCGCACTTGTGCCCCTGCATTAAGCCTAGCCCGCACTTGTGCCCAGGCCTTAAGCCTAGCCCGCACTTGTGCCCAGGCCTTAAGCCTAGCCCGCACTTGTGCCCCTGCCTTAAGCCTAGCCCGCACTTGTGCCCCTGCCTAAAGCCTAGCCTGCACTTGTGCCCAGGCCTAAAGCCTAGCCCGCACTTGTGCCCAGGCCTTAAGCCTAGCCCGCACTTGTGCCCAGGCCTTAAGCCTAGCCCGCACTTGTGCCCAGGCCTTAAGCCTAGCCCGCACTTGTGCCCAGGCCTTAAGCCTAGCCCGCACTTGTGCCCAGGCCTTAAGCCTAGCCCGCACTTGTGCCCAGGCCTTAAGCCTAGCCCGCACTTGTGCCCAGGCCTTAAGCCTAGCCCGCACTTGTGCCCCCTGCCTTGATCCTAGCCAGCACTTGTGCCCAGGCCTTAAGCCTAGCCCGCACTTGTGCCCAGGCCTTAAGCCTAGCCCGCACTTGTGCCCCGGCCTTAAGCCGAGCCCGCACTTGTGCCCCGGCCTTAGCCGAGCCCGCACTTGTGCCCCGGCCTTAAGCCGAGCCCGCACTTGTGCCCCGGCCTTAAGCCGAGCCCGCACTTGTGCCCCTGCCTTAAGCCGAGCCCGCACTTGTGCCCCTGCCTTAAGCCGAGCCCGCACTTGTGCCCCTGCCTTAAGCCGAGCCCGCACTTGTGCCCCTGCCTTAAGCCTAGCCCGCACTTGTGCCCAGGCCTTAAGCCTAGCCCGCACTTGTGCCCAGGCCTTAAGCGTAGCCCGCACTTGTGCCCAGGCCTTAAGCCTAGCCCGCACTTGTGCCCAGGCCTTAAGCCTAGCCCGCACTTGTGCCCAGGCCTTAAGCCTAGCCCGCACTTGTGCCCCCTGCCTTGATCCTAGCCAGCACTTGTGCCCAGGCCTTAAGCCTAGCCCGCACTTGTGCCCAGGCCTTAAGCCAAGCCCGCACTTGTGCCCCTGCCTTAAGCCTAGCCCGCACTTGTGCCCCTGCCTTAAGCCTAGCCCGCACTTGTGCCCAGGCCTTAAGCCTTGCCCGCACTTGTGCCCAGGCCTTAAGCCTAGCCCGCACTTGTGCCCAGGCCTAAAGCCTAGCCCGCACTTGTGCCCAGGCCTTAAGCCTAGCCCGCACTTGTGCCCTGGCCTTAAGCCTAGCCCGCACTTGTGCCCTGGCCTTAAGCCTAGCCCGCACTTGTGCCCAGGCCTTAAGCCTAGCCCGCACTTGTCCTCAGGCCATAAGCCTAGCCCGCACTTGTGCCCCGGCCTTAAGCCTAGCCCGCACTTGTGCCCAGGCCTTAAGCCTAGCCCGCACTTGTGCCCCGGCCTTAAGCCGAGCCCGCACTTGTGCCCCGGCCTTAGCCGAGCCCGCACTTGTGCCCCGGCCTTAAGCCGAGCCCGCACTTGTGCCCCGGCCTTAAGCCGAGCCCGCACTTGTGCCCCTGCCTTAAGCCGAGCCCGCACTTGTGCCCCTGCCTTAAGCCGAGCCCGCACTTGTGCCCCTGCCTTAAGCCGAGCCCGCACTTGTGCCCCTGCCTTAAGCCTAGCCCGCACTTGTGCCCAGGCCTTAAGCCTAGCCCGCACTTGTGCCCAGGCCTTAAGCGTAGCCCGCACTTGTGCCCAGGCCTTAAGCCTAGCCCGCACTTGTGCCCAGGCCTTAAGCCTAGCCCGCACTTGTGCCCAGGCCTTAAGCCTAGCCCGCACTTGTGCCCCCTGCCTTGATCCTAGCCAGCACTTGTGCCCAGGCCTTAAGCCTAGCCCGCACTTGTGCCCAGGCCTTAAGCCAAGCCCGCACTTGTGCCCCTGCCTTAAGCCTAGCCCCTGCCTTAAGCCTAGCCCGCACTTGTGCCCCTGCCTTAAGCCTAGCCCGCACTTGTGCCCAGGCCTTAAGCCTTGCCCGCACTTGTGCCCAGGCCTTAAGCCTAGCCCGCACTTGTGCCCAGGCCTAAAGCCTAGCCCGCACTTGTGCCCAGGCCTTAAGCCTAGCCCGCACTTGTGCCCTGGCCTTAAGCCTAGCCCGCACTTGTGCCCTGGCCTTAAGCCTAGCCCGCACTTGTGCCCAGGCCTTAAGCCTAGCCCGCACTTGTCCTCAGGCCATAAGCCTAGCCCGCACTTGTGCCCCGGCCTTAAGCCTAGCCCGCACTTGTGCCCCGGCCTTAAGCCTAGCCCGCACTTGTGCCCCGGCCTTAAGCCTAGCCCGCACTTGTGCCCCGGCCTTAAGCCTAGCCCGCACTTGTGCCCCGGCCTTAAGCCTAGCCCGCACTTGTGCCCAGGCCTTAAGCCTAGCCCGCACTTGTGCCCAGGCCTTAAGCCTAGCCCGCACTTGTGCCCAGGCCTTAAGCCTAGCCCGCACTTGTGCCCAGGTCTTAAGCCTAGCCTGCACTTGTGCCCAGGCCTTAAGCCTAGCCTGCACTTGTGCCCCCTGCCTTGATCCTAGCCAGCACTTGTGCCAAGGCCTTAAGCCTAGCCCGCACTTGTGCCCAGGCCTTAAGCCTAGCCTGCACTTTTGAGCCCCTTGAATGCTTGCTTGTTTGTTTTTGTCTTCAGCTTCATGTTGGTTATGCACATAGGGCCAGCTTTACGCTCTTCGCTTTTGTCCCGTCTGAATGCGCATGCACGACTGTAATTGGGGAAGAAGGCATTACCCATTTACGGAGGACAGACAAGAAGTGCCTGGTCGCTTGGAGCATGGGGTTATGGAGAGGCTCCGCACTGTACAACAAAGGATCTAGTCCTAAATGTCCAAGTACAGAGTAGAGGGGTGAAAGCTAGCTCTTCACCCCTATGGGTGCCTAACCCTTTATGCAAAGAGTGCAAAGAGTTAGCTGAATGCCTTAAGCCTAGCCAGCACTTGTGCCCCCTGCCTTGATCCTGGCCAGCACTGCACTTGTGCCCATGCCGTAAGCCTAGCCCGCACTTGTGCCCAGGCCTTAAGCCTGGCTGGCACTTGTGCCCATGCCTTAAGCCTAGCCGGCACTTGTGGCCCCTGCCTTGATCCTAGCCAGCACTGCACTTGTGCCCAGACCTTAAGCCTAGCCTGCACTTGTGCCCCGGCCTTAAGCCTAGCCCGCACTTGTGCCCCGGCCTTAAGCCTAGCCCGCACTTGTGCCCCGGCCTTAAGCCTAACCCGCACTTGTGCCCAGGCCTTAAGCCTAGCCCGCACTTGTGCCCAGGCCTTAAGCTTAGCCCACACTTGTGCCCCGGCTTTAAGCTTAGCCCGCACTTGTGCCCCGGCTTTAAGCTTAGCCCGCACTTGTGCCCAGGCCTTAAGCCTAGCCCGCACTTGTGCCCCGGCCTTAAGCCGAGCCCGCACTTGTGCCCCGGCCTTAAGCCGAGCCCGCACTTGTGCCCCTGCCTTAAGCCGAGCCCGCACTTGTGCCCCTGCCTTAAGCCGAGCCCGCACTTGTGCCCCTGCCTTAAGCCGAGCCCGCACTTGTGCCCCTGCCTTAAGCCGAGCCCGCACTTGTGCCCCTGCCTTAAGCCGAGCCCGCACTTGTGCCCAGGCCTTAAGCCGAGCCCGCACTTGTGCCCAGGCCTTAAGCCTAGCCCGCACTTGTGCCCCGGCCTTAAGCCGAGCCCGCACTTGTGCCCCGGCCTTAAGCCGAGCCCGCACTTGTGCCCCGGCCTTAAGCCGAGCCCGCACTTGTGCCCCGGCCTTAAGCCGAGCCCGCACTTGTGCCCCGGCCTTAAGCTTAGCCCGCACTTGTGCCCAGGCCTTAAGCCTAGCCCGCACTTGTGCCCCGGCCTTAAGCCTAGCCTGCACTTGTGCCCCTGCCTTAAGCCGAGCCCGCACTTGTGCCCCTGCCTTAAGCCGAGCCCGCACTTGTGCCCCTGCCTTAAGCCTAGCCCGCACTTGTGCCCAGGCCTTAAGCCTAGCCCGCACTTGTGCCCAGGCCTTAAGCCTAGCCCGCACTTGTGCCCAGGCCTTAAGCCTAGCCCGCACTTGTGCCCAGGCCTTAAGCCTAGCCCGCACTTGTGCCCAGGCCTAAAGCCTAGCCGCACTTGTGCCCAGGCCTTAAGCCTAGCCCGCACTTGTGCCCTGGCCTTAAGCCTAGCCCGCACTTGTGCCCAGGCCTTAAGCCTAGCCCGCAATTGTCCTCAGGCCATAAGCCTAGCCCGCACTTGTGCCCTGGCCTTAAGCCTAGCCCGCACTTGTGCCCCGGCCTTAAGCCTAGCCCGCACTTGTGCCCAGGCCTTAAGCCTAGCCCGCACTTGTGCCCAGGCCTTAAGCCTAGCCCGCACTTGTGCCCCGGCCTTAAGCCGAGCCCGCACTTGTGCCCCGGCCTTAAGCTTAGCCCGCACTTGTGCCCAGGCCTTAAGCCTAGCCCGCACTTGTCCTCAGGCCATAAGCCTAGCCCGCACTTGTGCCCCGGCCTTAAGCCTAGCCCGCACTTGTGCCCCGGCCTTAAGCCTAGCCTGCACTTGTGCCCCTGCCTTAAGCCGAGCCCGCACTTGTGCCCCTGCCTTAAGCCGAGCCCGCACTTGTGCCCCTGCCTTAAGCCTAGCCCGCACTTGTGCCCAGGCCTTAAGCCTAGCCCGCACTTGTGCCCAGGCCTTAAGCCTAGCCCGCACTTGTGCCCAGGCCTTAAGCCTAGCCCGCACTTGTGCCCAGGCCTAAAGCCTAGCCCGCACTTGTGCCCAGGCCTTAAGCCTAGCCCGCACTTGTGCCCAGGCCTTAAGCCTAGCCCGCACTTGTGCCCCGGCCTTAAGCCTAGCCCGCACTTGTGCCCCGGCCTTAAGCCTAGCCCGCACTTGTGCCCAGGCCTTAAGCCTAGCCCGCACTTGTGCCCAGGCCTTAAGCCTAGCCCGCACTTGTGCCCAGGCCTTAAGCCTAGCCCGCACTTGTGCCCAGGCCTTAAGCCTAGCCCGCACTTGTGCCCAGGCCTTAAGCCTAGCCCGCACTTGTGCCCCCTGCCTTGATCCTAGCCAGCACTTGTGCCCCGGCCTTAAGCCTAGCCCGCACTTGTGCCCAGGCCTTAAGCCGAGCCCGCACTTGTGCCCCGGCCTTAAGCCGAGCCCGCACTTGTGCCCCTGCCTTAAGCCGAGCCCGCACTTGTGCCCCTGCCTTAAGCCGAGCCCGCACTTGTGCCCCTGCCTTAAGCCTAGCCCGCACTTGTGTCCAGGCCTTAAGCCTAGCCCGCACTTGTGCCCAGGCCTTAAGCCTAGCCCGCACTTGTGCCCAGGCCTTAAGCCTAGCCCGCACTTGTGCCCAGGCCTTAAGCCTAGCCCGCACTTGTGCCCAGGCCTTAAGCCTAGCCCGCACTTGTGCCCTGGCCTTAAGCCTAGCCCGCACTTGTGCCCTGGCCTTAAGCCTAGCCCGCACTTGTGCCCAGGCCTTAAGCCTAGCCCGCACTTGTCCTCAGGCCATAAGCCTAGCCCGCACTTGTGCCCCGGCCATAAGCCTAGCCCGCACTTGTGCCCCGGCCTTAAGCCTAGCCCGCACTTGTGCCCCGGCCTTAAGCCTAGCCCGCACTTGTGCCCAGGCCTTAAGCCTAGCCCGCACTTGTGCCCAGGCCTTAAGCCTAGCCCGCACTTGTGCCCCGGCCTTAAGCCGAGCCCGCACTTGTGCCCCGGCCTTAAGCCGAGCCCGCACTTGTGCCCCGGCCTTAAGCCTAGCCCGCACTTGTGCCCCTGCCTTAAGCCGAGCCCGCACTTGTGCCCCTGCCTTAAGCCGAGCCCGCACTTGTGCCCCTGCCTTAAGCCTAGCCCGCACTTGTGCCCAGGCCTTAAGCCTAGCCCGCACTTGTGCCCAGGCCTTAAGCCTAGCCCGCACTTGTGCCCAGGCCTTAAGCCTAGCCCGCACTTGTGCCCAGGCCTAAAGCCTAGCCCGCACTTGTGCCCAGGCCTTAAGCCTAGCCCGCACTTGTGCCCAGGCCTTAAGCCTAGCCCGCACTTGTGCCCAGGCCTTAAGCCTAGCCCGCACTTGTGCCCAGGCCTTAAGCCTAGCCCGCACTTGTGCCCAGGCCTTAAGCCTAGCCCGCACTTGTGCCCAGGCCTTAAGCCTAGCCCGCACTTGTGCCCAGGCCATAAGCCTAGCCCGCACTTGTGCCCAGGCCTTAAGCCTAGCCCGCACTTGTGCCCCGGCCTTAAGCCTAGCCCGCACTTGTGCCCAGGCCTTAAGCCTAGCCCGCACTTGTGCCCAGGCCTTAAGCCTAGCCTGCACTTTTGAGCCCCTTGAATGCTTGTTTGTTTGTTTTTGTCTTCAGCTTCATGTTGGTTATGCACATAGGGCCAGCTTTACGCTCTTCGCTCTTGTCCCGTCTGAATGCGCATGCACGACTGTAATTGGGGAAGAAGGCATTACCCATTTACGGAGGACAGACAAGAAGTGCCTGGTCGCTTGGAGCATGGGGTTATGGAGAGGCTCCGCACTGTACAACAAAGGATCTAGTCCTAAATGTCCAAGTACAGAGTAGAGGGGTGAAAGCTAGCTCTTCACCCCTATGGGTGCCTAACCCTTTATGCAAAGAGTGCAAAGAGTTAGCTGAATGCCTTAAGCCTAGCCAGCACTTGTGCCCCCTGCCTTGATCCTGGCCAGCACTGCACTTGTGCCCATGCCTTAAGCCTGGCTGGCACTTGTGCCCATGCCTTAAGCCTAGCCGGCACTTGTGGCCCCTGCCTTGATCCTAGCCAGCACTGCACTTGTGCCCAGGCCTTAAGCCTAGCCTGCACTTGTGCCCCGGCCTTAAGCCTAGCCCGCACTTGTGCCCATGCCTTAAGCCGAGCCCGCACTTGTGCCCCTGCCTTGATCCTAGCCAGCACTTGTGCCCAGGCCTTAAGCCTAGCCCGCACTTGTGCCCAGGCCTTAAGCCTAGCCCGCACTTGTGCCCAGGCCTTAAGCCTAGCCCGCACTTGTGCCCAGGCCTTAAGCCTAGCCCGCACTTGTGCCCCGGCCTTAAGCCTAGCCCGCACTTGTGCCCCGGCCTTAAGCCTAACCCGCACTTGTGCCCAGGCCTTAAGCCTAGCCCGCACTTGTGCCCAGGCCTTAAGCCTAGCCCGCACTTGTGCCCAGGCCTTAAGCCGAGCCCGCACTTGTGCCCCTGCCTTAAGCCGAGCCCGCACTTGTGCCCCTGCCTTAAGCCGAGCCCGCACTTGTGCCCCTGCCTTGATCCTAGCCCGCACTTGTGCCCAGGCCTTAAGCCTAGCCCGCACTTGTGCCCAGGCCTTAAGCCTAGCCCGCACTTGTGCCCCCTGCCTTGATCCTAGCCAGCACTGCACTTATGCCCAGGCCTTAAGCCTAGCCTGCACTTGTGCCCAGGCCTTAAGCCTAGCCCGCACTTGTGCCCAGGCCTTAAGCCTAGCCCGCACTTGTGCCCAGGCCTTAAGCCTAGCCCGCACTTGTGCCCAGGCCTGAAGCCTAGCCCGCACTTGTGCCCAGGCCTTAAGCCTAGCCCGCACTTGTGCCCAGGCCTTAAGCCTAGCCCGCACTTGTGCCCCTGCCTTGATCCTAGCCAGCACTTGTGCCCAGGCCTTAAGCCTAGCCCGCACTTGTGCCCAGGCCTTAAGCCTAGCCCGCACTTGTGCCCCCTGCCTTGATCCTAGCCAGCACTTGTGCCCAGGCCTTAAGCCTAGCCCGCACTTGTGCCCCTGCCTTAAGCCTAGCCCGCACTTGTGCCCCTGCCTTAAGCCTAGCCCGCACTTGTGCCCCCTGCCTTGATCCTAGCCAGCACTTGTGCCCCGGCTTTAAGCTTAGCCCGCACTTGTGCCCAGGCTTTAAGCTTAGCCCGCACTTGTGCCCAGGCCTTAAGCCGAGCCCGCACTTGTGCCCCGGCCTTAAGCCGAGCCCGCACTTGTGCCCCGGCCTTAAGCCGAGCCCGCACTTGTGCCCCGGCCTTAAGCCGAGCCCGCACTTGTGCCCCGGCCTTAAGCCGAGCCCGCACTTGTGCCCCTGCCTTAAGCCGAGCCCGCACTTGTGCCCCTGCCTTAAGCCGAGCCCGCACTTGTGCCCCTGCCTTAAGCCGAGCCCGCACTTGTGCCCCTGCCTTAAGCCTAGCCCGCACTTGTGCCCAGGCCTTAAGCCTAGCCCGCACTTGTGCCCCTGCCTTAAGCCTAGCCCGCACTTGTGCCCCTGCCTAAAGCCTAGCCCGCACTTGTGCCCAGGCCTTAAGCCTAGCCCGCACTTGTGCCCAGGCCTTAAGCCTAGCCCGCACTTGTGCCCAGGCCTTAAGCCTAGCCCGCACTTGTGCCCAGGCCTTAAGCCTAGCCCGCACTTGTGCCCAGGCCTTAAGCCTAGCCCGCACTTGTGCCCAGGCCTTAAGCCTAGCCCGCACTTGTGCCCAGGCCTTAAGCCTAGCCCGCACTTGTGCCCAGGCCTTAAGCCTAGCCCGCACTTGTGCCCAGGCCTTAAGCCTAGCCCGCACTTGTGCCCAGGCCTTAAGCCTAGCCCGCACTTGTGCCCAGGCCTTAAGCCTAGCCCGCACTTGTGCCCAGGCCTTAAGCCTAGCCCGCACTTGTGCCCAGGCCTTAAGCCTAGCCCGCACTTGTGCCCCCTGCCTTGATCCTAGCCAGCACTTGTGCCCAGGCCTTAAGCCTAGCCCGCACTTGTGCCCAGGCCTTAAGCCGAGCCCGCACTTGTGCCCAGGCCTTAAGCCGAGCCCGCACTTGTGCCCAGGCCTTAAGCCGAGCCCGCACTTGTGCCCCTGCCTTAAGCCGAGCCCGCACTTGTGCCCCTGCCTTAAGCCGAGCCCGCACTTGTGCCCCTGCCTTAAGCCGAGCCCGCACTTGTGCCCCTGCCTTGATCCTAGCCAGCACTTGTGCCCAGGCCTTAAGCCTAGCCCGCACTTGTGCCCAGGCCTTAAGCCTAGCCCGCACTTGTGCCCCCTGCCTTGATCCTAGCCAGCACTGCACTTATGCCCAGGCCTTAAGCCTAGCCCGCACTTGTGCCCAGGCCTTAAGCCTAGCCCGCACTTGTGCCCAGGCCTTAAGCCTAGCCCGCACTTGTGCCCAGGCCTTAAACCTAGCCCGCACTTGTGCCCAGGCCTTAAGCCTAGCCCGCACTTGTGCCCAGGCCTTAAGCCTAGCCCGCACTTGTGCCCAGGCCTTAAGCCTAGCCCGCACTTGTGCCCAGGCCTTAAGCCTAGCCCGCACTTGTGCCCAGGCCTTAAGCCTAGCCCGCACTTGTGCCCCTGCCTTGATCCTAGCCAGCACTTGTGCCCAGGCCTTAAGCCTAGCCCGCACTTGTGCCCAGGCCTTAAGCCTAGCCCGCACTTGTGCCCAGGCCTTAAGCCTAGCCCGCACTTGTGCCCCTGCCTTAAGCCTAGCCCGCACTTGTGCCCAGGCCTTAAGCCTAGCCCGCACTTGTGCCCAGGCCTTAAGCCTAGCCCGCACTTGTGCCCAGGCCTAAAGCCTAGCCCGCACTTGTGCCCAGGCCTTAAGCCTAGCCCGCACTTGTGCCCCGGCCTTAAGCCTAGCCCGCACTTGTGCCCCGGCCTTAAGCCTAGCCCGCACTTGTGCCCCGGCCTTAAGCCTAGCCCGCACTTGTGCCCAGGCCTTAAGCCTAGCCCGCACTTGTCCTCAGGCCATAAGCCTAGCCCGCACTTGTGCCCCTGCCTTAAGCCTAGCCCGCACTTGTGCCCCGGCCTTAAGCCTAGCCCGCACTTGTGCCCCGGCCTTAAGCCTAGCCCGCACTTGTGCCCCGGCCTTAAGCCTAGCCCGCACTTGTGCCCCGGCCTTAAGCCTAGCCCGCACTTGTGCCCAGGCCTTAAGCCTAGCCCGCACTTGTGCCCAGGCCTTAAGCCTAGCCCGCACTTGTGCCCAGGCCTTAAGCCTAGCCCGCACTTGTGCCCAGGCCTTAAGCCTAGCCTGCACTTGTGCCCCCTGCCTTGATCCTAGCCAGCACTTGTGCCCAGGCCTTAAGCCTAGCCCGCACTTGTGCCCAGGCCTTAAGCCTAGCCTGCACTTTTGAGCCCCTTGAATGCTTGTTTGTTTGTTTTTGTCTTCAGCTTCATGTTGGTTATGCACATAGGGCCAGCTTTACGCTCTTCGCTCTTGTCCCGTCTGAATGCGCATGCACGACTGTAATTGGGGAAGAAGGCATTACCCATTTACGGAGGACAGACAAGAAGTGCCTGGTCGCTTGGAGCATGGGGTTATGGAGAGGCTCCGCACTGTACAACAAAGGATCTAGTCCTAAATGTCCAAGTACAGAGTAGAGGGGTGAAAGCTAGCTCTTCACCCCTATGGGTGCCTAACCCTTTATGCAAAGAGTGCAAAGAGTTAGCTGAATGCCTTAAGCCTAGCCAGCACTTGTGCCCCCTGCCTTGATCCTGGCCAGCACTGCACTTGTGCCCATGCCGTAAGCCTAGCCCGCACTTGTGCCCAGGCCTTAAGCCTGGCTGGCACTTGTGCCCATGCCTTAAGCCTAGCCGGCACTTGTGGCCCCTGCCTTGATCCTAGCCAGCACTGCACTTGTGCCCAGGCCTTAAGCCTAGCCTGCACTTGTGCCCCGGCCTTAAGCCTAGCCCGCACTTGTGCCCCGGCCTTAAGCCTAACCCGCACTTGTGCCCCGGCCTTAAGCCTAGCCCGCACTTGGGCCCAGGCCTTAAGCCTAGCCCGCACTTGTGCCCCCTGCCTTGATCCTAGCCAGCACTTGTGCCCAGGCCTTAAGCCTAGCCTGCACTTGTGCCCTGGCCTTAAGCCTAGCCTGCACTTGTGCCCTGGCCTTAAGCCTAGCCTGCACTTGTGCCCTGGCCTTAAGCCTAGCCCGCACTTGTGCCCCGGCCTTAAGCCTAGCCCGCACTTGTGCCCAGGCCTTAAGCCTAGCCCGCACTTGTGCCCCTGCCTTAAGCCTAGCCTGCACTTGTGCCCCTGCCTTAAGCCTAGCCCGCACTTGTGCCCAGGCCTTAAGCCTAGCCCGCACTTGTGCCCAGGCCTTAAGCCTAGCCCGCACTTGTGCCCAGGCCTTAAGCCTAGCCCGCACTTGTGCCCAGGCCTTAAGCCTAGCCC
This sequence comes from Ranitomeya imitator, assembly GCF_032444005.1. NCBI lineage: Eukaryota > Metazoa > Chordata > Amphibia > Anura > Dendrobatidae > Ranitomeya > Ranitomeya imitator. Next base: position 497,993 of record NW_027194543.1, read on the forward strand.
GCTCTTGTGCCCAGGCCTTAAGCCTAGCCCGCACTTGTGCCCAGGCCTTAAGCCTAGCCCGCACTTGTGCCCCCTGCCTTGATCCTAGCCAGCACTTGTGCCCAGGCCTTAAGCCAAGCCCGCACTTGTGCCCCTGCCTTAAGCCTAGCCCGCACTTGTGCCCCTGCCTTAAGCCTAGCCCGCACTTGTGCCCAGGCCTTAAGCCTAGCCCGCACTTGTGCCCAGGCCTTAAGCCCAGCCCGCACTTGTGCCCAGGCCTTAAGCCTAGCCCGCACTTGTGCCCAGGCCTTAAGCCTAGCCCGCACTTGTGCCCAGGCCTTAAGCCTAGCCCGCACTTGTGCCCAGGCCTTAAGCCTAGCCCGCACTTGTGCCCAGGCCTTAAGCCTAGCCCGCACTTGTGCCCAGGCCTTAAGCCTAGCCCGCACTTGTGCCCAGGCCTTAAGCCTAGCCCGCACTTGTGCCCAGGCCTTAAGCCTAGCCCGCACTTGTGCCCAGGCCTTAAGCCTAGCCCGCACTTGTGCCCAGGCCTTAAGCCTAGCCCGCACTTGTGCCCAGGCCTTAAGCCTAGCCCGCACTTGTGCCCAGGCCTTAAGCCTAGCCCGCACTTGTGCCCAGGCCTTAAGCCTAGCCTGCACTTGTGCCCAGGCCTTAAGCCTAGCCTGCACTTGTGCCCAGGCCTTAAGCCTAGCCCGCACTTGTGCCCCCTGCCTTGATCCTAGCCAGCACTGCACTTGTGCCCAGGCCTTAAGCCTAGCCTGCACTTGTGCCCAGGCCTTAAGCCTAGCCCGCACTTGTGCCCAGGCCTTAAGCCTAGCCCGCACTTGTGCCCAGGCCTTAAGCCTAGCCCGCACTTGTGCCCAGGCCTTAAGCCTAGCCCGCACTTGTGCCCCCTGCCTTGATCCTAGCCAGCACTTGTGCCCAGGCCTTAAGCCTAGCCTGCACTTGTGCCCAGGCCTTAAGCCTAGCCCGCACTTGTGCCCAGGCCTTAAGCCAAGCCCGCACTTGTGCCCCTGCCTTAAGCCTAGCCCGCACTTGTGCCCCTGCCTTAAGCCTAGCCCGCACTTGTGCCCAGGCCTTAAGCCTAGCCCGCACTTGTGCCCAGGCCTTAAGCCTAGCCCGCACTTGTGCCCAGGCCTAAAGCCTAGCCCGCACTTGTGCCCAGGCCTTAAGCCTAGCCCGCACTTGTGCCCAGGCCTTAAGCCTAGCCCGCACTTGTGCCCAGGCCTTAAGCCTAGCCCGCACTTGTGCCCCGGCCTTAAGCCTAGCCCGCACTTGTGCCCCGGCCTTAAGCCTAGCCCGCACTTGTGCCCCGGCCTTAAGCCTAGCCCGCACTTGTGCCCCGGCCTTAAGCCTAGCCCGCACTTGTGCCCCGGCCTTAAGCCTAGCCCGCACTTGTGCCCCGGCCTTAAGCCTAGCCCGCACTTGTGCCCAGGCCTTAAGCCTAGCCCGCACTTGTGCCCAGGCCTTAAGCCTAGCCCGCACTTGTGCCCAGGCCTTAAGCCTAGCCTGCACTTGTGCCCCCTGCCTTGATCCTAGCCAGCACTTGTGCCAAGGCCTTAAGCCTAGCCCGCACTTGTGCCCAGGCCTTAAGCCTAGCCTGCACTTTTGAGCCCCTTGAATGCTTGTTTGTTTGTTTTTGTCTTCAGCTTCATGTTGGTTATGCACATAGGGCCAGCTTTACGCTCTTCGCTCTTGTCCCGTCTGAATGCGCATGCACGACTGTAATTGGGGAAGAAGGCATTACCCATTTACGGAGGACAGACAAGAAGTGCCTGGTCGCTTGGAGCATGGGGTTATGGAGAGGCTCCGCACTGTACAACAAAGGATCTAGTCCTAAATGTCCAAGTACAGAGTAGAGGGGTGAAAGCTAGCTCTTCACCCCTATGGGTGCCTAACCCTTTATGCAAAGAGTGCAAAGAGTTAGCTGAATGCCTTAAGCCTAGCCAGCACTTGTGCCCCCTGCCTTGATCCTGGCCAGCACTGCACTTGTGCACATGCCGTAAGCCTAGCCCGCACTTGTGCCCATGCCTTAAGCCTGGCTGGCACTTGTGCCCATGCCTTAAGCCTAGCCGGCACTTGTGGCCCCTGCCTTTATCCTAGCCAGCACTGCACTTGTGCCCAGGCCTTAAGCCTAGCCTGCACTTGTGCCCCGGCCTTAAGCCTAGCCTGCACTTGTGCCCCGGCCTTAAGCCTAGCCCGCACTTGTGCCCCGGCCTTAAGCCTAACCCGCACTTGTGCCCAGGCCTTAAGCCTAGCCCGCACTTGTGCCCAGGCCTTAAGCCTAGCCCACACTTGTGCCCCGGCTTTAAGCTTAGCCCGCACTTGTGCCCCGGCTTTAAGCTTAGCCCGCACTTGTGCCCAGGCCTTAAGCCTAGCCCGCACTTGTGCCCCGGCCTTAAGCCGAGCCCGCACTTGTGCCCCGGCCTTAAGCCGAGCCCGCACTTGTGCCCCTGCCTTAAGCCGAGCCCGCACTTGTGCCCCTGCCTTAAGCCGAGCCCGCACTTGTGCCCCTGCCTTAAGCCGAGCCCGCACTTGTGCCCCTGCCTTAAGCCTAGCCCGCACTTGTGCCCAGGCCTTAAGCCTAGCCCGCACTTGTGCCCAGGCCTTAAGCCTAGCCCGCACTTGTGCCCCTGCCTTAAGCCGAGCCCGCACTTGTGCCCAGGCCTTAAGCCTAGCCCGCACTTGTGCCCAGGCCTTAAGCCTAGCCCGCACTTGTGCCCCGGCCTTAAGCCTAGCCCGCACTTGTGCCCCGGCCTTAAGCCGAGCCCGCACTTGTGCCCCGGCCTTAAGCCGAGCCCGCACTTGTGCCCCGGCCTTAAGCCGAGCCCGCACTTGAGCCCCGGCCTTAAGCCGAGCCCGCACTTGTGCCCCGGCCTTAAGCTTAGCCCGCACTTGTGCCCAGGCCTTAAGCCTAGCCCGCACTTGTCCTCAGGCCATAAGCCTAGCCCGCACTTGTGCCCCGGCCTTAAGCCTAGCCCGCACTTGTGCCCCGGCCTTAAGCCTAGCCCGCACTTGTGCCCCTGCCTTAAGCCTAGCCCGCACTTGTGCCCCTGCCTTAAGCCTAGCCCGCACTTGTGCCCAGGCCTTAAGCCTAGCCCGCACTTGTGCCCAGGCCTTAAGCCTAGCCCGCACTTGTGCCCAGGCCTTAAGCCTAGCCCGCACTTGTGCCCAGGCCTAAAGCCTAGCCCGCACTTGTGCCCAGGCCTTAAGCCTAGCCCGCACTTGTGCCCAGGCCTTAAGCCTAGCCCGCACTTGTGCCCAGGCCTTAAGCCTAGCCCGCACTTGTGCCCCGGCCTTAAGCCTAGCCCGCACTTGTGCCCCGGCCTTAAGCCTAGCCCGCACTTGTGCCCAGGCCTTAAGCCTAGCCCGCACTTGTGCCCAGGCCTTAAGCCTAGCCCGCACTTGTGCCCAGGCCTTCAGCCTAGCCCGCACTTGTGCCCCCTGCCTTGATCCTAGCCAGCACTTGTGCCCAGGCCTTAAGCCTAGCCCGCGCTTGTGCCCAGGCCTTAAGCCAAGCCCGCGCTTGTGCCCCTGCCTTAAGCCTAGCCCGCACTTGTGCCCCTGCCTTAAGCCTAGCCCGCACTTGTGTCCAGGCCTTAAGCCTAGCCCGCACTTGTGCCCAGGCCTTAAGCCTAGCCCGCACTTGTGCCCAGGCCTTAAGCCTAGCCCGCACTTGTGCCCTGGCCTTAAGCCTAGCCCGCACTTGTGCCCTGGCCTTAAGCCTAGCCCGCACTTGTGCCCATGCCTTAAGCCTAGCCCGCACTTGTCCTCAGGCCATAAGCCTAGCCCGCACTTGTGCCCCGGCCTTAAGCCTAACCCGCACTTGTGCCCAGGCCTTAAGCCTAGCCCGCACTTGTGCCCAGGCCTTAAGCCTAGCCCGCACTTGTGCCCCCTGCCTTGATCCTAGCCAGCACTGCACTTGTGCCCAGGCCTTAAGCCTAGCCTGCACTTGTGCCCAGGCCTTAAGCCTAGCCCGCACTTGTGCCCAGGCCTTAAGCCTAGCCCGCACTTGTGCCCAGGCCTTAAGCCTAGCCCGCACTTGTGCCCAGGCCTTAAGCCTAGCCCGCACTTGTTCCCCCTGCCTTGATCCTAGCCAGCACTTGTGCCCAGGCCTTAAGCCTAGCCTGCACTTGTGCCCTGGCCTTAAGCCTAGCCCGCACTTGTGCCCCGGCCTTAAGCCTAGCCCGCACTTGTGCCCCGGCCTTAAGCCTAACCCGCACTTGTGCCCAGGCCTTAAGCCTAGCCCGCACTTGTGCCCCGGCTTTAAGCTTAGCCCGCACTTGTGCCCCGGCTTTAAGCTTAGCCCGCACTTGTGCCCAGGCCTTAAGCCTAGCCCGCACTTGTGCCCAGGCCTTAAGCCTAGCCCGCACTTGTGCCCCCTGCCTTGATCCTAGCCAGCACTTGTGCCCAGGCCTTAAGCCTAGCCCGCACTTGTGCCCAGGCCTTAAGCCAAGCCCGCACTTGTGCCCCTGCCTTAAGCCTAGCCCGCACTTGTGCCCAGGCCGCACTTGTGCCCAGGCCTTAAGCCTAGCCCGCACTTGTGGCCAGGCCTTAAGCCTAGCCCGCACTTGTGCCCAGGCCTTAAGCCTAGCCCGCACTTGTGCCCCGGCCTTAAGCCTAGCCCGCACTTGTCCTCAGGCCATAAGCCTAGCCCGCACTTGTGCCCCGGCCTTAAGCCTAGCCCGCACTTGTGCCCCGGCCTTAAGCCTAGCCCGCACTTGTGCCCCGGCCTTAAGCCTAGCCCGCACTTGTGCCCCGGCCTTAAGCCTAGCCCGCACTTGTGCCCCGGCCTTAAGCCTAGCCCGCACTTGTGCCCCGGCCTTAAGCCTAGCCCGCACTTGTGCCCAGGCCTTAAGCCTAGCCCGCACTTGTGCCCAGGCCTTAAGCCTAGCCCGCACTTGTGCCCAGGCCTTAAGCCTAGCCCGCACTTGTGCCCCCTGCCTTGATCCTAGCCAGCACTTGTGCCCAGGCCTTAAGCCTAGCCCGCACTTGTGCCCAGGCCTTAAGCCTAGCCTGCACTTTTGAGCCCCTTGAATGCTTGTTTGTTTGTTTTTGTCTTCAGCTTCATGTTGGTTATGCACATAGGGCCAGCTTTACGCTCTTCGCTCTTGTCCCGTCTGAATGCGCATGCACGACTTTAATTGGGGAAGAAGGCATTACCCATTTACGGAGGACAGACAAGAAGTGCCTGGTCGCTTGGAGCATGGGGTTATGGAGAGGCTCCGCACTGTACAACAAAGGATCTAGTCCTAAATGTCCAAGTACAGAGTAGAGGGGTGAAAGCTAGCTCTTCACCCCTATGGGTGCCTAACCCTTTATGCAAAGAGTGCAAAGAGTTAGCTGAATGCCTTAAGCCTAGCCAGCACTTGTGCCCCCTGCCTTGATCCTGGCCAGCACTGCACTTGTGCCCATGCCGTAAGCCTAGCCCACACTTGTGCCCAGGCCTTAAGCCTAGCCCGCACTTGTGCCCAGGCCTTAAGCCTGGCTGGCACTTGTGCCCATGCCTTAAGCCTAGCCGGCACTTGTGGCCCCTGCCTTGATCCTAGCCAGCACTGCACTTGTGCCCAGGCCTTAAGCCTAGCCTGCACTTGTGCCCAGGCCTTAAGCCTAGCCCGCACTTGTGCCCCGGCCTTAAGCCTAGCCCGCACTTGTGCCCCGGCCTTAAGCCTAGCCCGCACTTGTGCCCCGGCCTTAAGCCTAGCCCGCACTTGTGCCCCGGCCTTAAGCCTAGCCCGCACTTGTGCCCCGGCCTTAAGCCTAGCCCGCACTTGTGCCCCGGCCTTAAGTCTAACCCCCACTTGTGCCCAGGCCTTAAGCCTAGCCCGCACTTGTACCCAGGCCTTAAGCCTAGCCCGCACTTGTGCCCCGGCCTTAAGCCTAGCCCGCACTTGTGCCCCGGCCTTAAGCCTAGCCCGCACTTGTGCCCCGGCCTTAAGCCTAGCCCGCACTTGTGCCCATGCCTTAAGCCTAACCCGCACTTGTGCCCAGGCCTTAAGCCTAGCCCGCACTTGTGCCCCGGCTTTAAGCTTAGCCCGCACTTGTGCCCAGGCCTTAAGCCTAGCCCGCACTTGTGCCCAGGCCTTAAGCCTAGCCCGCACTTGTGCCCAGGCCTTAAGCCTAGCCTGCACTTGTGCCCCCTGCCTTGATCCTAGCCAGCACTTGTGCCCAGGCCTTAAGCCTAGCCCGCACTTGTGCCCAGGCCTTAAGCCTAGCCTGCACTTTTGAGCCCCTTGAATGCTTGTTTGTTTGTTTTTGTCTTCAGCTTCATGTTGGTTATGCACATAGGGCCAGCTTTACGCTCTTCGCTCTTGTCCCGTCTGAATGCGCATGCACGACTGTAATTGGGGAAGAAGGCATTACCCATTTACGGAGGACAGACAAGAAGTGCCTGGTCGCTTGGAGCATGGGGTTATGGAGAGGCTCCGCACTGTACAACAAAGGATCTAGTCCTAAATGTCCAAGTACAGAGTAGAGGGGTGAAAGCTAGCTCTTCACCCCTATGGGTGCCTAACCCTTTATGCAAAGAGTGCAAAGAGTTAGCTGAATGCCTTAAGCCTAGCCAGCACTTGTGCCCCCTGCCTTGATCCTGGCCAGCACTGCACTTGTGCCCATGCCGTAAGCCTAGCCCGCACTTGTGCCCAGGCCTTAAGCCTGGCTGGCACTTGTGCCCATGCCTTAAGCCTAGCCGGCACTTGTGGCCCCTGCCTTGATCCTAGCCAGCACTGCACTTGTGCCCAGGCCTTAAGCCTAGCCTGCACTTGTGCCCCGGCCTTAAGACTAGCCTGCACTTGTGCCCTGGCCTTAAGCCTAGCCCGCACTTGTGCCCCGGCCTTAAGCCTAACCCGCACTTGTGCCCAGGCCTTAAGCCTAGCCCGCACTTGTGCCCAGGCCTTAAGCCTAGCCCGCACTTGTGCCCCCTGCCTTGATCCTAGCCAGCACTGCACTTGTGCCCAGGCCTTAAGCCTAGCCTGCACTTGTGCCCAGGCCTTAAGCCTAGCCCGCACTTGTGCCCAGGCCTTAAGCCTAGCCCGCACTTGTGCCCAGGCCTTAAGCCTAGCCCGCACTTGTGCCCAGGCCTTAAGCCTAGCCCGCACTTGTGCCCAGGCCTTAAGCCTAGCCCGCACTTGTTCCCCCTGCCTTGATCCTAGCCAGCACTTGTGCCCAGGCCTTAAGCCTAGCCTGCACTTGTGCCCTGGCCTTAAGCCTAGCCCGCACTTGTGCCCCGGCCTTAAGCCTAGCCCGCACTTGTGCCCCGGCCTTAAGCCTAACCCGCACTTGTGCCCAGGCCTTAAGCCTAGCCCGCACTTGTGCCCCGGCTTTAAGCTTAGCCCTCACTTGTGCCCCGGCTTTAAGCTTAGCCCGCACTTGTGCCCAGGCCTTAAGCCTAGCCCGCACTTGTGCCCAGGCCTTAAGCCTAGCCCGCACTTGTGCCCCCTGCCTTGATCCTAGCCAGCACTTGTGCCCAGGCCTTAAGCCTAGCCCGCACTTGTGCCCAGGCCTTAAGCCAAGCCCGCACTTGTGCCCCTGCCTTAAGCCTAGCCCGCACTTGTGCCCAGGCCGCACTTGTGCCCAGGCCTTAAGCCTAGCCCGCACTTGTGGCCAGGCCTTAAGCCTAGCCCGCACTTGTGCCCAGGCCTTAAGCCTAGCCCGCACTTGTGCCCCGGCCTTAAGCCTAGCCCGCACTTGTCCTCAGGCCATAAGCCTAGCCCGCACTTGTGCCCCGGCCTTAAGCCTAGCCCGCACTTGTGCCCCGGCCTTAAGCCTAGCCCGCACTTGTGCCCCGGCCTTAAGCCTAGCCCGCACTTGTGCCCCGGCCTTAAGCCTAGCCCGCACTTGTGCCCCGGCCTTAAGCCTAGCCCGCACTTGTGCCCAGGCCTTAAGCCTAGCCCGCACTTGTGCCCAGGCCTTAAGCCTAGCCCGCACTTGTGCCCAGGCCTTAAGCCTAGCCCGCACTTGTGCCCCCTGCCTTGATCCTAGCCAGCACTTGTGCCCAGGCCTTAAGCCTAGCCCGCACTTGTGCCCAGGCCTTAAGCCTAGCCTGCACTTTTGAGCCCCTTGAATGCTTGTTTGTTTGTTTGTTTTTGTCTTCAGCTTCATGTTGGTTATGCACATAGGGCCAGCTTTACGCTCTTCGCTCTTGTCCCGTCTGAATGCGCATGCACGACTTTAATTGGGGAAGAAGGCATTACCCATTTACGGAGGACAGACAAGAAGTGCCTGGTCGCTTGGAGCATGGGGTTATGGAGAGGCTCCGCACTGTACAACAAAGGATCTAGTCCTAAATGTCCAAGTACAGAGTAGAGGGGTGAAAGCTAGCTCTTCACCCCTATGGGTGCCTAACCCTTTATGCAAAGAGTGCAAAGAGTTAGCTGAATGCCTTAAGCCTAGCCAGCACTTGTGCCCCCTGCCTTGATCCTGGCCAGCACTGCACTTGTGCCCATGCCGTAAGCCTAGCCCACACTTGTGCCCAGGCCTTAAGCCTAGCCCGCACTTGTGCCCAGGCCTTAAGCCTGGCTGGCACTTGTGCCCATGCCTTAAGCCTAGCCGGCACTTGTGGCCCCTGCCTTGATCCTAGCCAGCACTGCACTTGTGCCCAGGCCTTAAGCCTAGCCTGCACTTGTGCCCAGGCCTTAAGCCTAGCCCGCACTTGTGCCCCGGCCTTAAGCCTAGCCCGCACTTGTGCCCCGGCCTTAAGCCTAGCCCGCACTTGTGCCCCGGCCTTAAGCCTAGCCCGCACTTGTGCCCCGGCCTTAAGCCTAGCCCGCACTTGTGCCCCGGCCTTAAGCCTAGCCCGCACTTGTGCCCCGGCCTTAAGCCTAACCCCCACTTGTGCCCAGGCCTTAAGCCTAGCCCGCACTTGTGCCCAGGCCTTAAGCCTAGCCCGCACTTGTGCCCCGGCCTTAAGCCTAGCCCGCACTTGTGCCCCGGCCTTAAGCCTAGCCCGCACTTGTGCCCCGGCCTTAAGCCTAGCCCGCACTTGTGCCCATGCCTTAAGCCTAACCCGCACTTGTGCCCAGGCCTTAAGCCTAGCCCGCACTTGTGCCCCGGCTTTAAGCTTAGCCCGCACTTGTGCCCCGGCTTTAAGCTTAGCCCGCACTTGTGCCCCGGCTTTAAGCTTAGCCCGCACTTGTGCCCCGGCTTTAAGCTTAGCCCGCACTTGTGCCCAGGCCTTAAGCCTAGCCAGCACTTGTGCCCAGGCCTTAAGCCTAGCCCGCACTTGTGCCCAGGCCTTAAGCCTAGCCTGCACTTTTGAGCCCCTTGAATGCTTGTTTGTTTGTTTTTGTCTTCAGCTTCATGTTGGTTATGCACATAGGGCCAGCTTTACGCTCTTCGCTCTTGTCCCGTCTGAATGCGCATGCACGACTGTAATTGGGGAAGAAGGCATTACCCATTTACGGAGGACAGACAAGAAGTGCCTGGTCGCTTGGAGCATGGGGTTATGGAGAGGCTCCGCACTGTACAACAAAGGATCTAGTCCTAAATGTCCAAGTACAGAGTAGAGGGGTGAAAGCTAGCTCTTCACCCCTATGGGTGCCTAACCCTTTATGCAAAGAGTTAGCTGAATGCCTTAAGCCTAGCCAGCACTTGTGCCCCCTGCCTTGATCCTGGCCAGCACTGCACTTGTGCCCATGCCTTAAGCCTGGCTGGCACTTGTGCCCATGCCTTAAGCCTAGCCGGCACTTGTGGCCCCTGCCTTGATCCTAGCCAGCACTGCACTTGTGCCCAGGCCTTAAGCCTAGCCTGCACTTGTGCCCCGGCCTTAAGCCTAGCCCGCACTTGTGTCCAGGCCTTAAGCCTAGCCCGCACTTGTGCCCAGGCCTTAAGCCTAGCCCGCACTTGTGCCCAGGCCTTAAGCCTAGCCCGCACTTGTGCCCAGGCCTTAAGCCTAGCCCGCACTTGTGCCCCGGCCTTAAGCCTAACCCGCACTTGTGCCCAGGCCTTAAGCCTAGCCCGCACTTGTGCCCAGGCCTTAAGCCTAGCCCGCACTTGTGCCCAGGCCTTAAGCCGAGCCCGCACTTGTGCCCCTGCCTTAAGCCGAGCCCGCACTTGTGCCCCTGCCTTAAGCCGAGCCCGCACTTGTGCCCCTGCCTTGATCCTAGCTAGCACTTGTGCCCAGGCCTTAAGCCTAGCCCGCACTTGTGCCCAGGCCTTAAGCCTAGCCCACACTTGTGCCCAGGCCTTAAGCCTAGCCCGCACTTGTGCCCAGGCCTTAAGCCTAGCCCGCACTTGTGCCCCTGCCTTGATCCTAGCCAGCACTTGTGCCCAGGCCTTAAGCCTAGCCCGCACTTGTGCCCAGGCCTTAAGCCAAGCCCGCACTTGTGCCCCTGCCTTAAGCCTAGCCCGCACTTGTGCCCCTGCCTTAAGCCTAGCCCGCACTTTTGCCCAGGCCTTAAGCCTAGCCCGCACTTGTGCCCAGGCCTTAAGCCCAGCCCGCATTTGTGCCCAGGCCTTAAGCCTAGCCCGCACTTGTGCCCAGGCCTTAAGCCTAGCCCGCACTTGTGCCCAGGCCTTAAGCCTAGCCCGCACTTGTGCCCAGGCCTTAAGCCTAGCCCGCACTTGTGCCCAGGCCTTAAGCCTAGCCCGCACTTGTGCCCAGGCCTTAAGCCTAGCCCGCACTTGTTCCCAGGCCTTAAGCCTAGCCTGCACTTGTGCCCAGGCCTTAAGCCTAGCCCGCACTTGTGCCCCCTGCCTTGATCCTAGCCAGCACTGCACTTGTGCCCAGGCCTTAAGCCTAGCCTGCACTTGTGCCCAGGCCTTAAGCCTAGCCCGCACTTGTGCCCAGGCCTTAAGCCTAGCCCGCACTTGTGCCCAGGCCTTAAGCCTAGCCCGCACTTGTGCCCAGGCCTTAAGCCTAGCCCGCACTTGTGCCCCCTGCCTTGATCCTAGCCAGCACTTGTGCCCAGGCCTTAAGCCTAGCCCGCACTTGTGCCCAGGCCTTAAGCCTAGCCCGCACTTGTGCCCCCTGCCTTGATCCTAGCCAGCACTGCACTTATGCCCAGGCCTTAAGCCTAGCCTGCACTTGTGCCCAGGCCTTAAGCCTAGCCCGCACTTGTGCCCAGGCCTTAAGCCTAGCCCGCACTTGTGCCCAGGCCTTAAGCCTAGCCCGCACTTGTGCTCAGGCCTTAAGCCTAGCCCGCACTTGTGCCCAGGCCTTAAGCCTAGCCCGCACTTGTGCCCCCTGCCTTGATCCTAGCCAGCACTTGTGCCCAGGCCTTAAGCCTAGCCCGCACTTGAGCCCAGGCCTTAAGCCAAGCCCGCACTTGTGCCCCTGCCTTAAGCCTAGCCCGCACTTGTGCCCCTGCCTTAAGCCTAGCCCGCACTTGTGCCCAGGCCTTAAGCCTAGCCCGCACTTGTGCCCAGGCCTTAAGCCTAGCCTGCACTTGTGCCCAGGCCTAAAGCCTAGCCCGCACTTGTGCCCAGGCCTTAAGCCTAGCCCGCACTTGTGCCCTGGCCTTAAGCCTAGCCCGCACTTGTGCCCTGGCCTTAAGCCTAGCCCGCACTTGTGCCCCGGCCTTAAGCCTAGCCCGCACTTGTGCCCCGGCCTTAAGCCTAGCCCGCACTTGTGCCCCGGCCTTAAGCCTAGCCCGCACTTGTGCTCCGGCCTTAAGCCTAGCCCGCACTTGTGCCCCGGCCTTAAGCCTAGCCCGCACTTGTGCCCCGGCCTTATGCCTAGCCCGCACTTGTGCCCCGGCCTTAAGCCTAGCCCGCACTTGTGCCCCGGCCTTAAGCCTAGCCCGCACTTGTGCCCAGGCCTTAAGCCTAGCCCGCACTTGTGCCCAGGCCTTAAGCCTAGCCTGCACTTGTGCCCCCTGCCTTGATCCTAGCCAGCACTTGTGCCAAGGCCTTAAGCCTAGCCCGCACTTGTGCCCAGGCCTTAAGCCTAGCCTGCACTTTTGAGCCCCTTGAATGCTTGTTTGTTTGTTTTTGTCTTCAGCTTCATGTTGGTTATGCACATAGGGCCAGCTTTACGCTCTTCGCTCTTGTCCCGTCTGAATGCGCATGCACGACTGTAATTGGGGAAGAAGGCATTACCCATTTACGGAGGACAGACAAGAAGTGCCTGGTCGCTTGGAGCATGGGGTTATGGAGAGGCTCCGCACTGTACAACAAAGGATCTAGTCCTAAATGTCCAAGTACAGAGTAGAGGGGTGAAAGCTAGCTCTTCACCCCTATGGGTGCCTAACCCTTTATGCAAAGAGTGCAAAGAGTTAGCTGAATGCCTTAAGCCTAGCCAGCACTTGTGCCCCCTGCCTTGATCCTGGCCAGCACTGCACTTGTGCCCATGCCATAAGCCTAGCCCGCACTTGTGCCCCGGCCTTAAGCCTAGCCCGCACTTGTGCCCCGGCCTTAAGCCTAGCCCGCACTTGTGCCCCGGCCTTAAGCCTAGCCCGCACTTGTGCCCCGGCCTTAAGCCTAGCCCGCACTTGTGCCCAGGCCTTAAGCCTAGCCCGCACTTGTCCTCAGGCCATAAGCCTAGCCCGCACTTGTGCCCCGGCCTTAAGCCTAGCCCGCACTTGTGCCCCGGCCTTAAGCCTAGCCCGCACTTGTGCCAAGGCCTTAAGCCTAGCCCGCACTTGTGCCCAGGCCTTAAGCCTAGCCTGCACTTGTGCCCCCTGCCTTGATCCTAGCCAGCACTTGTGCCCAGGCCTTAAGCCTAGCCCGCACTTGTGCCCAGGCCTTAAGCCTAGCCTGCACTTTTGAGCCCCTTGAATGCTTGTTTGTTTGTTTTTGTCTTCAGCTTCATGTTGGTTATGCACATAGGGCCAGCTTTACGCTCTTCGCTCTTGTCCCGTCTGAATGCGCATGCACGACTGTAATTGGGGAAGAAGGCATTACCCATTTACGGAGGACAGACAAGAAGTGCCTGGTCGCTTGGAGCATGGGGTTATGGAGAGGCTCCGCACTGTACAACAAAGGATCTAGTCCTAAGTGTCCAAGTACAGAGTAGAGGGGTGAAAGCTAGCTCTTCACCCCTATGGGTGCCTAACCCTTTATGCAAAGAGTGCAAAGAGTTAGCTGAATGCCTTAAGCCTAGCCAGCACTTGTGCCCCCTGCCTTGATCCTGGCCAGCACTGCATTTGTGCCCATGCCGTAAGCCTAGCCCGCACTTGTGCCCAGGCCTTAAGCCTGGCTGGCACTTGTGCCCATGCCTTAAGCCTAGCCGGCACTTGTGGCCCCTGCCTTGATCCTAGCCAGCACTGCACTTGTGCCCAGGCCTTAAGCCTAGCCTGCACTTGTGCCCCGGCCTTAAGCCTAGCCTGCACTTGTGCCCCGGCCTTAAGCCTAGCCCGCACTTGTGCCCCGGCCTTAAGCCTAACCCGCACTTGTGCCCAGGCCTTAGGCCTAGCCCGCACTTGTGCCCAGGCCTTATGCCTAGCCCGCACTTGTGCCCCCTGCCTTGATCCTAGCCAGCACTGCACTTGTGCCCAGGCCTTAAGCCTAGCCAGCACTTGTGCCCAGGCCTTAAGCCTAGCCCGCACTTGTGCCCAGGCCTTAAGCCTAGCCCGCACTTGTGCCCAGGCCTTAAGACTAGCCCGCACTTGTGCCCAGGCCTTAAGCCTAGCCCGCACTTGTGCCCCCTGCCTTGATCCTAGCCAGCACTTGTGCCCAGGCCTTAAGCCTAGCCTGCACTTGTGCCCTGGCCTTAAGCCTAGCCCGCACTTGTGCCCCGGCCTTAAGCCTAGCCCGCACTTGTGCCCCGGCCTTAAGCCTAACCCGCACTTGTGCCCAGGCCTTAAGCCTAGCCCGCACTTGTGCCCAGGCCTTAAGCCTAGCCCGCACTTGTGCCCCGGCTTTAAGCTTAGCCCGCACTTGTGCCCCGGCTTTAAGCTTAGCCCGCACTTGTGCCCAGGCCTTAAGCCTAGCCCGCACTTGTGCCCCGGCCTTAAGCCGAGCCCGCACTTGTGCCCCGGCCTTAAGCCGAGCCCGCACTTGTGCCCTGGCCTTAAGCCGAGCCCGCACTTGTGCCCCGGCCTTAAGCCGAGCCCGCACTTGTGCCCCGGCCTTAAGCCGAGCCCGCACTTGTGCCCCGGCCTTAAGCCGAGCCCGCACTTGTGCCCCTGCCTTAAGCCGAGCCCGCACTTGTGCCCCTGCCTTAAGCCGAGCCCGCACTTGTGCCCCTGCCTTAAGCCTAGCCCGCACTTGTGCCCAGGCCTTAAGCCTAGCCCGCACTTGTGCCCCTGCCTTAAGCCTAGCCCGCACTTGTGCCCCTGCCTTAAGCCTAGCCCGCACTTGTGCCCAGACCTAAAGCCTAGCCCGCACTTGTGCCCAGGCCTTAAGCCTAGCCCGCACTTGTGCCCAGGCCTTAAGCCTAGCCCGCACTTGTGCCCAGGCCTTAAGCCTAGCCCGCACTTGTGCCCAGGCCTTAAGCCTAGCCCGCACTTGTGCCCAGGCCTTAAGCCTAGCCCGCTCTTGTGCCCAGGCCTTAAGCCTAGCCCGCACTTGTGCCCAGGCCTTAAGCCTAGCCCGCACTTGTGCCCCCTGCCTTGATCCTAGCCAGCACTTGTGCCCAGGCCTTAAGCCAAGCCCGCACTTGTGCCCCTGCCTTAAGCCTAGCCCGCACTTGTGCCCCTGCCTTAAGCCTAGCCCGCACTTGTGCCCCTGCCTTAAGCCTAGCCCGCACTTGTGCCCAGGCCTTAAGCCTAGCCCGCACTTGTGCCCAGGCCTTAAGCCCAGCCCGCACTTGTGCCCAGGCCTTAAGCCCAGCCCGCACTTGTGCCCAGGCCTTAAGCCTAGCCCGCACTTGTGCCCAGGCCTTAAGCCTAGCCCGCACTTGTGCCCAGGCCTTAAGCCTAGCCCGCACTTGTGCCCAGGCCTTAAGCCTAGCCCGCACTTGTGCCCCCTGCCTTGATCCTAGCCCGCACTTGTGCCCAGGCCTTAAGCCTAGCCCGCACTTGTGCCCAGGCCTTAAGCCTAGCCCGCACTTGTGCTCAGGCCTTAAGCCTAGCCCGCACTTGTGCCCAGGCCTTAAGCCTAGCCCGCACTTGTGCCCCCTGCCTTGATCCTAGCCAGCACTTGTGCCCAGGCCTTAAGCCTAGCCCGCACTTGAGCCCAGGCCTTAAGCCAAGCCCGCACTTGTGCCCCTGCCTTAAGCCTAGCCCGCACTTGTGCCCCTGCCTTAAGCCTAGCCCGCACTTGTGCCCAGGCCTTAAGCCTAGCCCGCACTTGTGCCCAGGCCTTAAGCCTAGCCCGCACTTGTGCCCAGGCCTAAAGCCTAGCCCGCACTTGTGCCCAGGCCTTAAGCCTAGCCCGCACTTGTGCCCTGGCCTTAAGCCTAGCCCGCACTTGTGCCCTGGCCTTAAGCCTAGCCCGCACTTGTGCCCCGGCCTTAAGCCTAGCCCGCACTTGTGCCCCGGCCTTAAGCCTAGCCCGCACTTGTGCCCCGGCCTTAAGCCTAGCCCGCACTTGTGCTCCGGCCTTAAGCCTAGCCCGCACTTGTGCCCCGGCCTTAAGCCTAGCCCGCACTTGTGCCCCGGCCTTATGCCTAGCCCGCACTTGTGCCCCGGCCTTAAGCCTAGCCCGCACTTGTGCCCCGGCCTTAAGCCTAGCCCGCACTTGTGCCCAGGCCTTAAGCCTAGCCCGCACTTGTGCCCAGGCCTTAAGCCTAGCCTGCACTTGTGCCCCCTGTCTTGATCCTAGCCAGCACTTGTGCCAAGGCCTTAAGCCTAGCCCGCACTTGTGCCCAGGCCTTAAGCCTAGCCTGCACTTTTGAGCCCCTTGAATGCTTGTTTGTTTGTTTTTGTCTTCAGCTTCATGTTGGTTATGCACATAGGGCCAGCTTTACGCTCTTCGCTCTTGTCCCGTCTGAATGCGCATGCACGACTGTAATTGGGGAAGAAGGCATTACCCATTTACGGAGGACAGACAAGAAGTGCCTGGTCGCTTGGAGCATGGGGTTATGGAGAGGCTCCGCACTGTACAACAAAGGATCTAGTCCTAAATGTCCAAGTACAGAGTAGAGGGGTGAAAGCTAGCTCTTCACCCCTATGGGTGCCTAACCCTTTATGCAAAGAGTGCAAAGAGTTAGCTGAATGCCTTAAGCCTAGCCAGCACTTGTGCCCCCTGCCTTGATCCTGGCCAGCACTGCACTTGTGCCCATGCCGTAAGCCTAGCCCGCACTTGTGCCCCGGCCTTAAGCCTAGCCCGCACTTGTGCCCCGGCCTTAAGCCTAGCCCGCACTTGTGCCCCGGCCTTAAGCCTAGCCCGCACTTGTGCCCCCGCCTTAAGCCTAGCCCGCACTTGTGCCCAGGCCTTAAGCCTAGCCCGCACTTGTCCTCAGGCCATAAGCCTAGCCCGCACTTGTGCCCCGGCCTTAAGCCTAGCCCGCACTTGTGCCCCGGCCTTAAGCCTAGCCCGCACTTGTGCCCCGGCCTTAAGCCTAGCCCGCACTTGTGCCCAGGCCTTAAGCCTAGCCCGCACTTGTGCCCAGGCCTTAAGCCTAGCCTGCACTTGTGCCCCCTGCCTTGATCCTAGCCAGCACTTGTGCCCAGGCCTTAAGCCTAGCCCGCACTTGTGCCCAGGCCTTAAGCCTAGCCTGCACTTTTGAGCCCCTTGAATGCTTGTTTGTTTGTTTTTGTCTTCAGCTTCATGTTGGTTATGCACATAGGGCCAGCTTTACGCTCTTCGCTCTTGTCCCGTCTGAATGCGCATGCACGACTGTAATTGGGGAAGAAGGCATTACCCATTTACGGAGGACAGACAAGAAGTGCCTGGTCGCTTGGAGCATGGGGTTATGGAGAGGCTCCGCACTGTACAACAAAGGATCTAGTCCTAAGTGTCCAAGTACAGAGTAGAGGGGTGAAAGCTAGCTCTTCACCCCTATGGGTGCCTAACCCTTTATGCAAAGAGTGCAAAGAGTTAGCTGAATGCCTTAAGCCTAGCCAGCACTTGTGCCCCCTGCCTTGATCCTGGCCAGCACTGCAGTTGTGCCCATGCCGTAAGCCTAGCCCGCACTTGTGCCCAGGCCTTAAGCCTGGCTGGCACTTGTGCCCATGCCTTAAGCCTAGCCGGCACTTGTGGCCCCTGCCTTGATCCTAGCCAGCACTGCACTTGTGCCCAGGCCTTAAGCCTAGCCTGCACTTGTGCCCCGGCCTTAAGCCTAGCCTGCACTTGTGCCCCGGCCTTAAGCCTAGCCCGCACTTGTGCCCCGGCCTTAAGCCTAACCCGCACTTGTGCCCAGGCCTTAGGCCTAGCCCGCACTTGTGCCCAGGCCTTATGCCTAGCCCGCACTTGTGCCCCCTGCCTTGATCCTAGCCAGCACTGCACTTGTGCCCAGGCCTTAAGCCTAGCCTGCACTTGTGCCCAGGCCTTAAGCCTAGCCCGCACTTGTGCCCAGGCCTTAAGCCTAGCCCGCACTTGTGCCCAGGCCTTAAGCCTAGCCCGCACTTGTGCCCAGGCCTTAAGCCTAGCCCGCACTTGTGCCCCCTGCCTTGATCCTAGCCAGCACTTGTGCCCAGGCCTTAAGCCTAGCCTGCACTTGTGCCCTGGCCTTAAGCCTAGCCCGCACTTGTGCCCCGGCCTTAAGCCTAGCCCGCACTTGTGCCCCGGCCTTAAGCCTAACCCGCACTTGTGCCCAGGCCTTAAGCCTAGCCCGCACTTGTGCCCAGGCCTTAAGCCTAGCCCGCACTTGTGCCCCGGCTTTAAGCTTAGCCCGCACTTGTGCCCCGGCTTTAAGCTTAGCCCGCACTTGTGCCCAGGCCTTAAGCCTAGCCCGCACTTGTGCCCCGGCCTTAAGCCGAGCCCGCACTTGTGCCCCGGCCTTAAGCCGAGCCCGCACTTGTGCCCCGGCCTTAAGCCGAGCCCGCACTTGTGCCCCGGCCTTAAGCCGAGCCCGCACTTGTGCCCCGGCCTTAAGCCGAGCCCGCACTTGTGCCCCGGCCTTAAGCCGAGCCCGCACTTGTGCCCCGGCCTTAAGCCGAGCCCGCACTTGTGCCCCTGCCTTAAGCCGAGCCCGCACTTGTGCCCCTGCCTTAAGCCGAGCCCGCACTTGTGCCCCTGCCTTAAGCCTAGCCCGCACTTGTGCCCAGGCCTTAAGCCTAGCCCGCACTTGTGCCCCTGCCTTAAGCCTAGCCCGCACTTGTGCCCCTGCCTTAAGCCTAGCCCGCACTTGTGCCCAGACCTAAAGCCTAGCCCGCACTTGTGCCCAGGCCTTAAGCCTAGCCCGCACTTGTGCCCAGGCCTTAAGTCTAGCCCGCACTTGTGCCCAGGCCTTAAGCCTAGCCCGCACTTGTGCCCAGGCCTTAAGCCTAGCCCGCACTTGTGCCCAGGCCTTAAGCCTAGCCCGCTCTTGTGCCCAGGCCTTAAGCCTAGCCCGCACTTGTGCCCAGGCCTTAAGCCTAGCCCGCACTTGTGCCCCCTGCCTTGATCCTAGCCAGCACTTGTGCCCAGGCCTTAAGCCAAGCCCGCACTTGTGCCCCTGCCTTAAGCCTAGCCCGCACTTGTGCCCCTGCCTTAAGCCTAGCCCGCACTTGTGCCCCTGCCTTAAGCCTAGCCCGCACTTGTGCCCAGGCCTTAAGCCTAGCCCGCACTTGTGCCCAGGCCTTAAGCCTAGCCCGCACTTGTGCCCAGGCCTTAAGCCCAGCCCGCACTTGTGCCCAGGCCTTAAGCCCAGCCCGCACTTGTGCCCAGGCCTTAAGCCTAGCCCGCACTTGTGCCCAGGCCTTAAGCCTAGCCCGCACTTGTGCCCAGGCCTTAAGCCTAGCCCGCACTTGTGCCCAGGCCTTAAGCCTAGCCCGCACTTGTGCCCCCTGCCTTGATCCTAGCCAGCACTTGTGCCCAGGCCTTAAGCCTAGCCCGCACTTGTGCCCAGGCCTTAAGCCTAGCCCGCACTTGTGCCCCCTGCCTTGATCCTAGCCAGCACTGCACTTATGCCCAGGCCTTAAGCCTAGCCTGCACTTGTGCCCAGGCCTTAAGCCTAGCCCGCACTTGTGCCCAGGCCTTAAGCCTAGCCCGCACTTGTGCCCAGGCCTTAAGCCTAGCCCGCACTTGTGCCCCCTGCCTTGATCCTAGCCTGCACTTGTGCCCCCTGCCTTGATCCTAGCCAGCACTTGTGCCAAGGCCTTAAGCCTAGCCCGCACTTGTGCCCAGGCCTTAAGCCTAGCCTGCACTTTTGAGCCCCTTGAATGCTTGTTTGTTTGTTTTTGTCTTCAGCTTCATGTTGGTTATGCACATAGGGCCAGCTTTACGCTCTTCGCTCTTGTCCCGTCTGAATGCGCATGCACGACTGTAATTGGGGAAGAAGGCATTACCCGTTTACGGAGGACAGACAAGAAGTGCCTGGTCGCTTGGAGCATGGGGTTATGGAGAGGCTCCGCACTGTACAACAAAGGATCTAGTCCTAAATGTCCAAGTACAGAGTAGAGGGGTGAAAGCTAGCTCTTCACCCCTATGGGTGCCTAACCCTTTATGCAAAGAGTGCAAAGAGTTAGCTGAATGCCTTAAGCCTAGCCAGCACTTGTGCCCCTGCCTTGATCCTGGCCAGCACTGCACTTGTGCCCATGCCGTAAGCCTAGCCCGCACTTGTGCCCAGGCCTTAAGCCTGGCTGGCACTTGTGCCCATGCCTTAAGCCTAGCCGGCACTTGTGGCCCCTGCCTTGATCCTAGCCAGCACTGCACTTGTGCCCCGGCCTTAAGCCTAGCCTGCACTTGTGCCCCGGCCTTAAGCCTAGCCTGCACTTGTGCCCCGGCCTTAAGCCTAGCCCGCACTTGTGCCCCGGCCTTAAGCCTAACCCGCACTTGTGCCCAGGCCTTAAGCCTAGCCCGCACTTGTGCCCAGGCCTTAAGCCTAGCCCACACTTGTGCCCCGGCTTTAAGCTTAGCCCGCACTTGTGCCCCGGCTTTAAGCTTAGCCCGCACTTGTGCCCAGGCCTTAAGCCTAGCCCGCACTTGTGCCCAGGCCTTAAGCCTAGCCCGCACTTGTGCCCAGGCCTTAAGCCTAGCCCGCACTTGTGCCCTGGCCTTAAGCCTAGCCCGCACTTGTGCCCTGGCCTTAAGCCTAGCCCGCACTTGTGCCCAGGCCTTAAGCCTAGCCCGCACTTGTGCCCCGGCCTTAAGCCTAGCCCGCACTTGTGCCCCGGCCTTAAGCCTAACCCGCACTTGTGCCCAGGCCTTAAGCCTAGCCCGCACTTGTGCCCAGGCCTTAAGCCTAGCCCACACTTGTGCCCCGGCTTTAAGCTTAGCCCGCACTTGTGCCCCGGCTTTAAGCTTAGCCCGCACTTGTGCCCAGGCCTTAAGCCTAGCCCGCACTTGTGCCCAGGCCTTAAGCCTAGCCCGCACTTGTGCCCAGGCCTTAAGCCTAGCCCGCACTTGTGCCCTGGCCTTAAGCCTAGCCCGCACTTGTGCCCTGGCCTTAAGCCTAGCCCGCACTTGTGCCCAGGCCTTAAGCCTAGCCCGCACTTGTCCTCAGGCCATAAGCCTAGCCCGCACTTGTCCTCAGGCCATAAGCCTAGCCCGCACTTGTGCCCCGGCCATAAGCCTAGCCCGCACTTGTGCCCCGGCCTTAAGCCTAGCCCGCACTTGTGCCCCGGCCTTAAGCCTAGCCCGCACTTGTGCCCCGGCCTTAAGCCTAGCCCGCACTTGTGCCCCGGCCTTAAGCCTAGCCCGCACTTGTGCCCAGGCCTTAAGCCTAGCCCACACTTGTGCCCCCTGCCTTGATCCTAGCCCGCACTTGTGCCCAGGCCTTAAGCCTAGCCCGCACTTGTGCCCAGGCCTTAAGCCTAGCCTGCACTTTTGAGCCCCTTGAATGCTTGTTTGTTTGTTTTTGTCTTCAGCTTCATGTTGGTTATGCACATAGGGCCAGCTTTACGCTCTTCGCTCTTGTCCCGTCTGAATGCGCATGCACGACTGTAATTGGGGAAGAAGGCATTACCCATTTACGGAGGACAGACAAGAAGTGCCTGGTCGCTTGGAGCATGGGGTTATGGAGAGGCTCCGCACTGTACAACAAAGGATCTAGTCCTAAATGTCCAAGTACAGAGTAGAGGGGTGAAAGCTAGCTCTTCACCCCTATGGGTGCCTAACCCTTTATGCAAAGAGTGCAAAGAGTTAGCTGAATGCCTTAAGCCTAGCCAGCACTTGTGCCCCCTGCCTTGATCCTGGCCAGCACTGCACTTGTGCCCATGCCTTAAGCCTGGCTGGCACTTGTGCCCATGCCTTAAGCCTAGCCGGCACTTGTGGCCCCTGCCTTGATCCTAGCCAGCACTGCACTTGTGCCCAGGCCTTAAGCCTAGCCTGCACTTGTGCCCGGGCCTTAAGCCTAGCCCGCACTTGTGTCCAGGCCTTAAGCCTAGCCCGCACTTGTGCCCAGGCCTTAAGCCTAGCCCGCACTTGTGCCCAGGCCTTAAGCCTAGCCCGCACTTGTGCCCAGGCCTTAAGCCTAGCCCGCACTTGTGCCCCGGCCTTAAGCCTAACCCGCACTTGTGCCCAGGCCTTAAGCCTAGCCCGCACTTGTGCCCAGGCCTTAAGCCTAGCCCGCACTTGTGCCCCGGCTTTAAGCTTAGCCCGCACTTGTGCCCCGGCTTTAAGCTTAGCCCGCACTTGTGCCCAGGCCTTAAGCCTAGCCCGCACTTGTGCCCCGGCCTTAAGCCTAGCCCGCACTTGTGCCCCGGCCTTAAGCCGAGCCCGCACTTGTGCCCAGGCCTTAAGCCTAGCCCGCACTTGTGCCCAGGCCTTAAGCCTAGCCCGCACTTGTGCCCAGGCCTTAAGCCTAGCCCGCACTTGTGCCCAGGCCTTAAGCCTAGCCCGCACTTGTGCCCAGGCCTTAAGCCTAGCCCGCACTTGTGCCCAGGCCTTAAGCCTAGCCCGCACTTGTGCCCAGGCCTTAAGCCTAGCCCGCACTTGTGCCCAGGCCTTAAGCCTAGCCCGCACTTGTGCCCAGGCCTTAAGCCTAGCCCGCACTTGTGCCCAGGCCTTAAGCCTAGCCCGCACTTGTGCCCAGGCCTTAAGCCTAGCCCGCACTTGTGCCCAGGCCTTAAGCCTAGCCCGCACTTGTGCCCAGGCCTTAAGCCTAGCCCGCACTTGTGCCCAGGCCTTAAGCCGAGCCCGCACTTGTGCCCAGGCCTTAAGCCTAGCCCGCACTTGTGCCCAGGCCTTAAGCCTAGCCCGCACTTGTGCCCCCTGCCTTGATCCTAGCCAGCACTTGTGCCCAGGCCTTAAGCCTAGCCTGCACTTGTGCCCTGGCCTTAAGCCTAGCCCGCACTTGTGCCCCGGCCTTAAGCCTAGCCCGCACTTGTGCCCAGGCCTTAAGCCTAGCCCGCACTTGTGCCCAGGCCTTAAGCCTAGCCCGCACTTGTGCCCCGGCTTTAAGCTTAGCCCGCACTTGTGCCCCGGCTTTAAGCTTAGCCCGCACTTGTGCCCAGGCCTTAAGCCTAGCCCGCACTTGTGCCCAGGCCTTAAGCCTAGCCCACACTTGTGCCCCCTGCCTTGATCCTAGCCAGCACTTGTGCCCAGGCCTTAAGCCTAGCCCGCACTTGTGCCCAGGCCTTAAGCCAAGCCCGCACTTGTGCCCCTGCCTTAAGCCTAGCCCGCACTTGTGCCCCTGCCTTAAGCCTAGCCCGCACTTGTGTCCAGGCCGCACTTGTGCCCAGGCCTTAAGCCTAGCCCGCACTTGTGGCCAGGCCTTAAGCCTAGCCCGCACTTGTGCCCAGGCCTTAAGCCTAGCCCGCACTTGTGCCCAGGCCTTAAGCCTAGCCCGCACTTGTGCCCAGGCCTTAAGCCTAGCCCGCACTTGTGCCCCCTGCCTTGATCCTAGCCAGCACTTGTGCCCAAGCCTTAAGCCTAGCCCGCACTTGTGCCCCCTGCCTTGATCCTAGCCCGCACTTGTGCCCAGGCCTTAAGCCTAGCCCGCACTTGTGCCCAGGCCTTAAGCCTAGCCTGCACTTGTGCCCAGGCCTTAAGCCTAGCCCGCACTTGTGCCCCGGCCTTAAGCCTAGCCCGCACTTGTGCCCCAGCCTTAAGCCTAGCCCACACTTGTGCCCCGGCCTTAAGCCTAGCCCGCACTTGTGCCCTGGCCTTAAGCCTAGCCCGCACTTGTGCTCCGGCCTTAAGTCTAACCCGCACTTGTGCCCCTGCCTTAAGCCTAGCCCGCACTTGTGCCCTGGCCTTAAGCCTAGCCCGCACTTGTGCCCTGGCCTTAAGCCTAGCCCGCACTTGTGCCCAGGCCTTAAGCCAAGCCCGCACTTGTGCCCCTGCCTTAAGCCTAGCCGGCACTTGTGCCCCTGCCTTAAGCCTAGCCCGCACTTGTGCCCAGGCCTTAAGCCTAGCCCGCACTTGTGCCCAGGCCTTAAGCCTAGCCCGCACTTGTGCCCAGGCCTTAAGCCTAGCCCGCACTTGTGCCCAGGCCTTAAGCCTAGCCCGCACTTGTGCCCAGGCCTTAAGCCTAGCCCGCACTTGTGCCCAGACCTTAAGCCTAGCCCGCACTTGTTCCCAGGCCTTAAGCCTAGCCTGCACTTGTGCCCAGGCCTTAAGCCTAGCCCGCACTTGTGCCCCCTGCCTTGATCCTAGCCAGCACTGCACTTGTGCCCAGGCCTTAAGCCTAGCCTGCACTTGTGCCCAGGCCTTAAGCCTAGCCTGCACTTGTGCCCCCTGCCTTGATCCTAGCCAGCACTTGTGCCCAGGCCTTAAGCCTAGCCTGCACTTGTGCCCCGGCCTTAAGCCTAGCCCGCACTTGTGCCCCGGCCTTAAGCCTAGCCCGCACTTGTGCCCCGGCCTTAAGCCTAACCCGCACTTGTGCCCAGGCCTTAAGCCTAGCCCGCACTTGTGCCCAGGCCTTAAGCCTAGCCCGCACTTGTGCCCCGGCTTTAAGCTTAGCCCGCACTTGTGCCCAGGCCTTAAGCCTAGCCCGCACTTGTGCCCCGGCCTTAAGCCGAGCCCGCACTTGTGCCCCGGCCTTAAGCCGAGCCCGCACTTGTGCCCCGGCCTTAAGCCGAGCCCGCACTTGTGCCCCGGCCTTAAGCCGAGCCCGCACTTGTGCCCCTGCCTTAAGCCTAGCCCGCACTTGTGCCCCTGCCTTAAGCCGAGCCCGCACTTGTGCCCCTGCCTTAAGCCGAGCCCGCACTTGTGCCCCTGCCTTAAGCCGAGCCCGCACTTGTGCCCCTGACTTAAGCCTAGCCCGCACTTGTGCCCAGGCCTTAAGCCTAGCCCGCACTTGTGCCCAGGCCTTAAGCCTAGCCCGCACTTGTGCCCAGGCCTTAAGCCTAGCCCGCACTTGTGCCCCCTGCCTTGATCCTAGCCAGCACTTGTGCCCAGGCCTTAAGCCTAGCCCGCACTTGTGCCTAGGCCTTAAGCCAAGCCCGCACTTGTGCCCTGGCCTTAAGCCTAGCCCGCACTTGTGCCCAGGCCTTAAGCCTAGCCCGCACTTGTGCCCCGGCCTTAAGCCTAGCCCGCACTTGTGCCCCGGCCTTAAGCCGAGCCCGCACTTGTGCCCAGGCCTTAAGCCTAGCCCGCACTTGTGCCCAGGCCTTAAGCCTAGCCCGCACTTGTGCCCAGGCCTTAAGCCTAGCCCGCACTTGTGCCCCTGCCTTAAGCCGAGCCCGCACTTGTGCCCCTGCCTTAAGCCGAGCCCGCACTTGTGCCCCTGCCTTAAGCCGAGCCCGCACTTGTGCCCCTGACTTAAGCCTAGCCCGCACTTGTGCCCAGGCCTTAAGCCTAGCCCGCACTTGTGCCCAGGCCTTAAGCCTAGCCCGCACTTGTGCCCAGGCCTTAAGCCTAGCCCGCACTTGTGCCCCCTGCCTTGATCCTAGCCAGCACTTGTGCCCCGGCCTTAAGCCTAGCCCGCACTTGTGCCCTGG
This sequence comes from Ranitomeya imitator, assembly GCF_032444005.1. Classification (NCBI taxonomy): domain Eukaryota; kingdom Metazoa; phylum Chordata; class Amphibia; order Anura; family Dendrobatidae; genus Ranitomeya; species Ranitomeya imitator. The sequence continues at coordinate 522,778 of NW_027194543.1, forward strand.
CCTTAAGCCTAGCCCGCACTTGTGCCCTGGCCTTAAGCCTAGCCCGCACTTGTGCCCAGGCCTTAAGCCTAGCCCGCACTTGTCCTCAGGCCATAAGCCTAGCCCGCACTTGTGCCCCGGCCTTAAGCCTAGCCCGCACTTGTGCCCAGGCCTTAAGCCTAGCCCGCACTTGTGCCCAGGCCTTAAGCCTAGCCCGCACTTGTGCCCAGGCCTTAAGCCTAGCCCGCACTTGTGCCCAGGCCTTAAGCCTAGCCTGCACTTGTGCCCCCTGCCTTGATCCTAGCCAGCACTTGTGCCAAGGCCTTAAGCCTAGCCCGCACTTGTGCCCAGGCCTTAAGCCTAGCCTGCACTTTTGAGCCCCTTGAATGCTTGTTTGTTTGTTTTTGTCTTCAGCTTCATGTTGGTTATGCACATAGGGCCAGCTTTACGCTCTTCGCTCTTGTCCCGTCTGAATGCGCATGCACGACTGTAATTGGGGAAGAAGGCATTACCCATTTATGGAGGACAGACAAGAAGTGCCTGGTCGCTTGGAGCATGGGGTTATGGAGAGGCTCCGCACTGTACAACAAAGGATCTAGTCCTAAATGTCCAAGTACAGAGTAGAGGGGTGAAAGCTAGCTCTTCACCCCTATGGGTGCCTAACCCTTTATGCAAAGAGTGCAAAGAGTTAGCTGAATGCCTTAAGCCTAGCCAGCACTTGTGCCCCCTGCCTTGATCCTGGCCAGCACTGCACTTGTGCCCATGCCGTAAGCCTAGCCCGCACTTGTGCCCAGGCCTTAAGCCTGGCTGGCACTTGTGCCCATGCCTTAAGCCTAGCCGGCACTTGTGGCCCCTGCCTTGATCCTAGCCAGCACTGCACTTGTGCCCCGGCCTTAAGCCTAGCCCGCACTTGTGCCCCGGCCTTAAGCCTAACCCGCACTTGTGCCCAGGCCTTAAGCCTAGCCCGCACTTGTGCCCAGGCCTTAAGCTTAGCCCACACTTGTGCCCCGGCTTTAAGCTTAGCCCGCACTTGTGCCCAGGCCTTAAGCCTAGCCCGCACTTGTGCCCCGGCCTTAAGCCGAGCCCGCACTTGTGCCCCGGCCTTAAGCCGAGCCCGCACTTGTGCCCCGGCCTTAAGCCGAGCCCGCACTTGTGCCCCGGCCTTAAGCCGAGCCCGCACTTGTGCCCCGGCCTTAAGCCGAGCCCGCACTTGTGCCCCGGCCTTAAGCCGAGCCCGCACTTGTGCCCCTGCCTTAAGCCGAGCCCGCACTTGTGCCCCGGCCTTAAGCCGAGCCCGCACTTGTGCCCCGGCCTTAAGCCGAGCCCGCACTTGTGCCCCGGCCTTAAGCTTAGCCCGCACTTGTGCCCAGGCCTTAAGCCTAGCCCGCACTTGTCCTCAGGCCATAAGCCTAGCCCGCACTTGTGCCCCGGCCTTAAGCCTAGCCCGCACTTGTGCCCCGGCCTTAAGCCTAGCCTGCACTTGTGCCCCTGCCTTAAGCCGAGCCCGCACTTGTGCCCCTGCCTTAAGCCGAGCCCGCACTTGTGCCCCTGCCTTAAGCCTAGCCCGCACTTGTGCCCAGGCCTTAAGCCTAGCCCGCACTTGTGCCCAGGCCTTAAGCCTAGCCCGCACTTGTGCCCAGGCCTTAAGCCTAGCCCGCACTTGTGCCCAGGCCTAAAGCCTAGCCCGCACTTGTGCCCAGGCCTTAAGCCTAGCCCGCACTTGTGCCCAGGCCTTAAGCCTAGCCCGCACTTGTGCCCAGGCCTTAAGCCTAGCCCGCACTTGTGCCCCGGCCTTAAGCCTAGCCCGCACTTGTGCCCCGGCCTTAAGCCTAGCCCGCACTTGTGCCCAGGCCTTAAGCCTAGCCCGCACTTGTGCCCAGGCCTTAAGCCTAGCCCGCACTTGTGCACAGGCCTTAAGCCTAGCCCGCACTTGTGCCCAGGCCTTAAGCCTAGCCCGCACTTGTGCCCAGGCCTTAAGCCTAGCCCGCACTTGTGCCCCCTGCCTTGATTCTAGCCAGCACTTGTGCCCAGGCCTTAAGCCTAGCCCGCACTTGTGCCCTGGTCTTAAGCCTAGCCCGCACTTGTGCCCAGGCCTTAAGCCTAGCCCGCACTTGTCCTCAGGCCATAAGCCTAGCCCGCACTTGTGCCCCGGCCTTAAGCCTAGCCCGCACTTGTGCCCCGGCCTTAAGCCTAGCCCGCACTTGTGCCCCGGCCTTAAGCCTAGCCCGCACTTGTGCCCCGGCCTTAAGCCTAGCCCGCACTTGTGCCCAGGCCTTAAGCCTAGCCCGCACTTGTGCCCAGGCCTTAAGCCTAGCCCACACTTGTGCCCCCTGCCTTGATCCTAGCCAGCACTTGTGCCCAGGCCTTAAGCCTAGCCCGCACTTGTGCCCAGGCCTTAAGCCTAGCCTGCACTTTTGAGCCCCTTGAATGCTTGTTTGTTTGTTTTTGTCTTCAGCTTCATGTTGGTTATGCACATAGGGCCAGCTTTACGCTCTTCGCTCTTGTCCCGTCTGAATGCGCATGCACGACTGTAATTGGGGAAGAAGGCATTACCCATTTACGGAGGACAGACAAGAAGTGCCTGGTCGCTTGGAGCATGGGGTTATGGAGAGGCTCCGCACTGTACAACAAAGGATCTAGTCCTAAATGTCCAAGTACAGAGTAGAGGGGTGAAAGCTAGCTCTTCACCCCTATGGGTGCCTAACCCTTTATGCAAAGAGTGCAAAGAGTTAGCTGAATGCCTTAAGCCTAGCCAGCACTTGTGCCCCCTGCCTTGATCCTGGCCAGCACTGCACTTGTGCCCATGCCTTAAGCCTGGCTGGCACTTGTGCCCATGCCTTAAGCCTAGCCGGCACTTGTGGCCCCTGCCTTGATCCTAGCCAGCACTGCACTTGTGCCCAGGCCTTAAGCCTAGCCCGCACTTGTGTCCAGGCCTTAAGCCTAGCCCGCACTTGTGCCCAGGCCTTAAGCCTAGCCCGCACTTGTGCCCAGGCCTTAAGCCTAGCCCGCACTTGTGCCCAGGCCTTAAGCCTAGCCCGCACTTGTGCCCCGGCCTTAAGCCTAACCCGCACTTGTGCCCAGGCCTTAAGCCTAGCCCGCACTTGTGCCCAGGCCTTAAGCCGAGCCCGCACTTGTGCCCCTGCCTTAAGCCGAGCCCGCACTTGTGCCCCTGCCTTAAGCCGAGCCCGCACTTGTGCCCAGGCCTTGATCCTAGCCAGCACTTGTGCCCAGGCCTTAAGCCTAGCCCGCACTTGTGCCCAGGCCTTAAGCCTAGCCCGCACTTGTGCCCCCTGCCTTGATCCTAGCCAGCACTGCACTTATGCCCAGGCCTTAAGCCTAGCCCGCACTTGTGCCCAGGCCTTAAGCCTAGCCCGCACTTGTGCCCAGGCCTTAAGCCTAGCCCGCACTTGTGCCCAGGCCTTAAGCCTAGCCCGCACTTGTCCTCAGGCCATAAGCCTAGCCCGCACTTGTGCCCCGGCCTTAAGCCTAGCCCGCACTTGTGCCCCGGCCTTAAGCCTAGCCTGCACTTGTGCCCCTGCCTTAAGCCGAGCCCGCACTTGTGCCCCCTGCCTTGATCCTAGCCAGCACTGCACTTGTGCCCAGGCCTTAAGCCTAGCCTGCACTTGTGCCCCGGCCTTAAGCCTAGCCCGCACTTGTGTCCAGGCCTTAAGCCTAGCCCGCACTTGTGCCCAGGCCTTAAGCCTAGCCCGCACTTGTGCCCAGGCCTTAAGCCTAGCCCGCACTTGTGCCCTGGCCTTAAGCCTAACCCGCACTTGTGCCCAGGCCTTAAGCCTAGCCCGCACTTGTGCCCAGGCCTTAAGCCTAGCCCGCACTTGTGCCCCTGCCTTAAGCCGAGCCCGCACTTGTGCCCCTGCCTTAAGCCGAGCCCGCACTTGTGCCCCTGCCTTAAGCCGAGCCCGCACTTGTGCCCCTGCCTTGATCCTAGCCAGCACTTGTGCCCAGGCCTTAAGCCTAGCCCGCACTTGTGCCCAGGCCTTAAGCCTAGCCCGCACTTGTGCCCAGGCCTTATGCCTAGCCCGCACTTGTGCCCAGGCCTTATGCCTAGCCCGCACTTGTGCCCAGGCCTTATGCCTAGCCCGCACTTGTGCCCAGGCCTTATGCCTAGCCCGCACTTGTGCCCAGGCCTTAAGCCTAGCCCGCACTTGTGCCCAGGCCTTAAGCCTAGCCCGCACTTGTGCCCAGGCCTTAAGCCTAGCCCGCACTTGTGCCCAGGCCTTAAGCCTAGCCCGCACTTGTGCCCCTGCCTTGATCCTAGCCAGCACTTGTGCCCAGGCCTTAAGCCTAGCCCGCACTTGTGCCCAGGCCTTAAGCCTAGCCCGCACTTGTGCCCCCTGCCTTGATCCTAGCCAGCACTTGTGCCCAGGCCTTAAGCCTAGCCCGCACTTGTGCCCCTGCCTTAAGCCTAGCCCGCACTTGTGCCCCTGCCTTAAGCCTAGCCCGCACTTGTGCCCCCTGCCTTGATCCTAGCCAGCACTTGTCCAGGCCTTAAGCCTAGCCTGCACTTGTGTCCAGGCCTTAAGCCTAGCCCGCACTTGTGCCCAGGCCTTAAGCCTAGCCCGCACTTGTGCCCAGGCCTTAAGCCTAGCCCGCACTTGTGCCCCGGCCTTAAGCCTAACCCGCACTTGTGCCCAGGCCTTAAGCCTAGCCCGCACTTGTGCCCAGGCCTTAAGCCTAGCCCGCACTTGTGCCCAGGCCTTAAGCCGAGCCCGCACTTGTGCCCAGGCCTTAAGCCGAGCCCGCACTTGTGCCCCTGCCTTAAGCCGAGCCCGCACTTGTGCCCCTGCCTTGATCCTAGCCAGCACTTGTGCCCAGGCCTTAAGCCTAGCCCGCACTTGTGCCCAGGCCTTAAGCCTAGCCCGCACTTGTGCCCCCTGCCTTGATCCTAGCCAGCACTGCACTTATGCCCAGGCCTTAAGCCTAGCCTGCACTTGTGCCCCGGCCTTAAGCCTAGCCCGCACTTGTGCCCCGGCCTTAAGCCTAGCCTGCACTTGTGCCCCTGCCTTAAGCCGAGCCCGCACTTGTGCCCCCTGCCTTGATCCTAGCCAGCACTGCACTTGTGCCCAGGCCTTAAGCCTAGCCTGCACTTGTGCCCCGGCCTTAAGCCTAGCCCGCACTTGTGTCCAGGCCTTAAGCCTAGCCCGCACTTGTGCCCAGGCCTTAAGCCTAGCCCGCACTTGTGCCCAGGCCTTAAGCCTAGCCCGCACTTGTGCCCTGGCCTTAAGCCTAGCCCGCACTTGTGCCCAGGCCTTAAGCCTAGCCCGCACTTGTGCCCAGGCCTTAAGCCTAGCCCGCACTTGTGCCCCTGCCTTAAGCCGAGCCCGCACTTGTGCCCCTGCCTTAAGCCGAGCCCGCACTTGTGCCCCTGCCTTAAGCCGAGCCCGCACTTGTGCCCCTGCCTTGATCCTAGCCAGCACTTGTGCCCAGGCCTTAAGCCTAGCCCGCACTTGTGCCCAGGCCTTAAGCCTAGCCCGCACTTGTGCCCAGGCCTTATGCCTAGCCCGCACTTGTGCCCAGGCCTTATGCCTAGCCCGCACTTGTGCCCAGGCCTTATGCCTAGCCCGCACTTGTGCCCAGGCCTTATGCCTAGCCCGCACTTGTGCCCAGGCCTTAAGCCTAGCCCGCACTTGTGCCCAGGCCTTAAGCCTAGCCCGCACTTGTGCCCAGGCCTTAAGCCTAGCCCGCACTTGTGCCCAGGCCTTAAGCCTAGCCCGCACTTGTGCCCCTGCCTTGATCCTAGCCAGCACTTGTGCCCAGGCCTTAAGCCTAGCCCGCACTTGTGCCCAGGCCTTAAGCCTAGCCCGCACTTGTGCCCCCTGCCTTGATCCTAGCCAGCACTTGTGCCCAGGCCTTAAGCCTAGCCCGCACTTGTGCCCCTGCCTTAAGCCTAGCCCGCACTTGTGCCCTTGCCTTAAGCCTAGCCCGCACTTGTGCCCCCTGCCTTGATCCTAGCCAGCACTTGTCCAGGCCTTAAGCCTAGCCTGCACTTGTGTCCAGGCCTTAAGCCTAGCCCGCACTTGTGCCCAGGCCTTAAGCCTAGCCCGCACTTGTGCCCAGGCCTTAAGCCTAGCCCGCACTTGTGCCCCGGCCTTAAGCCTAACCCGCACTTGTGCCCAGGCCTTAAGCCTAGCCCGCACTTGTGCCCAGGCCTTAAGCCTAGCCCGCACTTGTGCCCAGGCCTTAAGCCGAGCCCGCACTTGTGCCCAGGCCTTAAGCCGAGCCCGCACTTGTGCCCCTGCCTTAAGCCGAGCCCGCACTTGTGCCCCTGCCTTGATCCTAGCCAGCACTTGTGCCCAGGCCTTAAGCCTAGCCCGCACTTGTGCCCAGGCCTTAAGCCTAGCCCGCACTTGTGCCCCCTGCCTTGATCCTAGCCAGCACTGCACTTATGCCCAGGCCTTAAGCCTAGCCTGCACTTGTGCCCAGGCCTTAAGCCTAGCCCGCACTTGTGCCCAGGCCTTAAGCCTAGCCCGCACTTGTGCCCAGGCCTTAAGCGTAGCCCGCACTTGTGCCCAGGCCTTAAGCCTAGCCCGCACTTGTGCCCAGGCCTTAAGCCTAGCCCGCACTTGTGCCCAGGCCTTAAGCCTAGCCCGCACTTGTGCCCAGGCCTTAAGCCTAGCCCGCACTTGTGCCCAGGCCTTAAGCCTAGCCCGCACTTGTGCCCAGGCCTTAAGCCTAGCCCGCACTTGTGCCCCTGCCTTGATCCTAGCCAGCACTTGTGCCCAGGCCTTAAGCCTAGCCCGCACTTGTGCCCAGGCCTTAAGCCTAGCCCGCACTTGTGCCCCCTGCCTTGATCCTAGCCAGCACTTGTGCCCAGGCCTTAAGCCTAGCCCGCACTTGTGCCCCTGCCTTAAGCCTAGCCCGCACTTGTGCCCCTGCCTTAAGCCTAGCCCGCACTTGTGCCCCCTGCCTTGATCCTAGCCAGCACTTGTGCCCAGGCCTTAAGCCTAGCCCGCTCTTGTGCCCAGGCCTTAAGCCTAGCCTGCACTTTTGAGCCCCTTGAATGCTTGTTTGTTTGTTTTTGTCTTCAGCTTCATGTTGGTTATGCACATAGGGCCAGCTTTACGCTCTTCGCTCTTGTCCCGTCTGAATGCGCATGCACGACTGTAATTGGGGAAGAAGGCATTACCCATTTACGGAGGACAGACAAGAAGTGCCTGGTCGCTTGGAGCATGGGGTTATGGAGAGGCTCCGCACTGTACAACAAAGGATCTAGTCCTAAATGTCCAAGTACAGAGTAGAGGGGTGAAAGCTAGCTCTTCACCCCTATGGGTGCCTAACCCTTTATGCAAAGAGTGCAAAGAGTTAGCTGAATGCCTTAAGCCTAGCCAGCACTTGTGCCCCCTGCCTTGATCCTGGCCAGCACTGCACTTGTGCCCATGCCTTAAGCCTGGCTGGCACTTGTGCCCATGCCTTAAGCCTAGCCGGCACTTGTGGCCCCTGCCTTGATCCTAGCCAGCACTGCACTTGTGCCCAGGCCTTAAGCCTAGCCTGCACTTGTGCCCCGGCCTTAAGCCTAGCCCGCACTTGTGTCCAGGCCTTAAGCCTAGCCCGCACTTGTGCCCAGGCCTTAAGCCTAGCCCGCACTTGTGCCCAGGCCTTAAGCCTAGCCCGCACTTGTGCCCAGGCCTTAAGCCTAGCCCGCACTTGTGCCCCGGCCTTAAGCCTAACCCGCACTTGTGCCCAGGCCTTAAGCCTAGCCCGCACTTGTGCCCAGGCCTTAAGCCTAGCCCGCACTTGTGCCCCGGCTTTAAGCTTAGCCCGCACTTGTGCCCCGGCTTTAAGCTTAGCCCGCACTTGTGCCCAGGCCTTAAGCCGAGCCCGCACTTGTGCCCCGGCCTTAAGCCGAGCCCGCACTTGTGCCCCGGCCTTAAGCCGAGCCCGCACTTGTGCCCCGGCCTTAAGCCGAGCCCGCACTTGTGCCCCTGCCTTAAGCCGAGCCCGCACTTGTGCCCCTGCCTTAAGCCGAGCCCGCACTTGTGCCCCTGCCTTAAGCCGAGCCCGCACTTGTGCCCCTGCATTAAGCCTAGCCCGCACTTGTGCCCAGGCCTTAAGCCTAGCCCGCACTTGTGCCCAGGCCTTAAGCCTAGCCCGCACTTGTGCCCCTGCCTTAAGCCTAGCCCGCACTTGTGCCCCTGCCTAAAGCCTAGCCTGCACTTGTGCCCAGGCCTAAAGCCTAGCCCGCACTTGTGCCCAGGCCTTAAGCCTAGCCCGCACTTGTGCCCAGGCCTTAAGCCTAGCCCGCACTTGTGCCCAGGCCTTAAGCCTAGCCTGCACTTGTGCCCAGGCCTTAAGCCTAGCCCGCACTTGTGCCCAGGCCTTAAGCCTAGCCCGCACTTGTGCCCAGGCCTTAAGCCTAGCCCGCACTTGTGCCCAGGCCTTAAGCCTAGCCCGCACTTGTGCCCCCTGCCTTGATCCTAGCCAGCACTTGTGCCCAGGCCTTAAGCCTAGCCCGCACTTGTGCCCAGGCCTTAAGCCTAGCCCGCACTTGTGCCCCGGCCTTAAGCCGAGCCCGCACTTGTGCCCCGGCCTTAGCCGAGCCCGCACTTGTGCCCCGGCCTTAAGCCGAGCCCGCACTTGTGCCCCGGCCTTAAGCCGAGCCCGCACTTGTGCCCCTGCCTTAAGCCGAGCCCGCACTTGTGCCCCTGCCTTAAGCCGAGCCCGCACTTGTGCCCCTGCCTTAAGCCGAGCCCGCACTTGTGCCCCTGCCTTAAGCCTAGCCCGCACTTGTGCCCAGGCCTTAAGCCTAGCCCGCACTTGTGCCCAGGCCTTAAGCCTAGCCCGCACTTGTGCCCAGGCCTTAAGCCTAGCCCGCACTTGTGCCCAGGCCTTAAGCCTAGCCCGCACTTGTGCCCCCTGCCTTGATCCTAGCCAGCACTTGTGCCCAGGCCTTAAGCCTAGCCCGCACTTGTGCCCAGGCCTTAAGCCAAGCCCGCACTTGTGCCCCTGCCTTAAGCCTAGCCCGCACTTGTGCCCCTGCCTTAAGCCTAGCCCGCACTTGTGCCCAGGCCTTAAGCCTTGCCCGCACTTGTGCCCAGGCCTTAAGCCTAGCCCGCACTTGTGCCCAGGCCTAAAGCCTAGCCCGCACTTGTGCCCAGGCCTTAAGCCTAGCCCGCACTTGTGCCCTGGCCTTAAGCCTAGCCCGCACTTGTGCCCTGGCCTTAAGCCTAGCCCGCACTTGTGCCCAGGCCTTAAGCCTAGCCCGCACTTGTCCTCAGGCCATAAGCCTAGCCCGCACTTGTGCCCCGGCCTTAAGCCTAGCCCGCACTTGTGCCCCGGCCTTAAGCCTAGCCCGCACTTGTGCCCCGGCCTTAAGCCTAGCCCGCACTTGTGCCCCGGCCTTAAGCCTAGCCCGCACTTGTGCCCCGGCCTTAAGCCTAGCCCGCACTTGTGCCCAGGCCTTAAGCCTAGCCCGCACTTGTGCCCAGGCCTTAAGCCTAGCCCGCACTTGTGCCCAGGCCTTAAGCCTAGCCCGCACTTGTGCCCAGGCCTTAAGCCTAGCCTGCACTTGTGCCCCCTGCCTTGATCCTAGCCAGCACTTGTGCCAAGGCCTTAAGCCTAGCCCGCACTTGTGCCCAGGCCTTAAGCCTAGCCTGCACTTTTGAGCCCCTTGAATGCTTGTTTGTTTGTTTTTGTCTTCAGCTTCATGTTGGTTATGCACATAGGGCCAGCTTTACGCTCTTCGCTTTTGTCCCGTCTGAATGCGCATGCACGACTGTAATTGGGGAAGAAGGCATTACCCATTTACAGAGGACAGACAAGAAGTGCCTGGTCGCTTGGAGCATGGGGTTATGGAGAGGCTCCGCACTGTACAACAAAGGATCTAGTCCTAAATGTCCAAGTACAGAGTAGAGGGGTGAAAGCTAGCTCTTCACCCCTATGGGTGCCTAACCCTTTATGCAAAGAGTGCAAAGAGTTAGCTGAATGCCTTAAGCCTAGCCAGCACTTGTGCCCCCTGCCTTGATCCTGGCCAGCACTGCACTTGTGCCCATGCCGTAAGCCTAGCCCGCACTTGTGCCCAGGCCTTAAGCCTGGCTGGCACTTGTGCCCATGCCTTAAGCCTAGCCGGCACTTGTGGCCCCTGCCTTGATCCTAGCCAGCACTGCACTTGTGCCCAGGCCTTAAGCCTAGCCTGCACTTGTGCCCCGGCCTTAAGCCTAGCCCGCACTTGTGCCCCGGCCTTAAGCCTAGCCCGCACTTGTGCCCCGGCCTTAAGCCTAACCCGCACTTGTGCCCAGGCCTTAAGCCTAGCCCGCACTTGTGCCCAGGCCTTAAGCTTAGCCCACACTTGTGCCCCGGCTTTAAGCTTAGCCCACACTTGTGCCCCGGCTTTAAGCTTAGCCCGCACTTGTGCCCAGGCCTTAAGCCTAGCCCGCACTTGTGCCCCGGCCTTAAGCCGAGCCCGCACTTGTGCCCCGGCCTTAAGCCGAGCCCGCACTTGTGCCCCTGCCTTAAGCCGAGCCCGCACTTGTGCCCCTGCCTTAAGCCGAGCCCGCACTTGTGCCCCTGCCTTAAGCCGAGCCCGCACTTGTGCCCCTGCCTTAAGCCGAGCCCGCACTTGTGCCCCTGCCTTAAGCCGAGCCCGCACTTGTGCCCAGGCCTTAAGCCTAGCCCGCACTTGTGCCCAGGCCTTAAGCCTAGCCCGCACTTGTGCCCCGGCCTTAAGCCGAGCCCGCACTTGTGCCCCGGCCTTAAGCCGAGCCCGCACTTGTGCCCCGGCCTTAAGCCGAGCCCGCACTTGTGCCCCGGCCTTAAGCCGAGCCCGCACTTGTGCCCCGGCCTTAAGCTTAGCCCGCACTTGTGCCCCGGCCTTAAGCTTAGCCCGCACTTGTGCCCAGGCCTTAAGCCTAGCCCGCACTTGTGCCCCGGCCTTAAGCCTAGCCTGCACTTGTGCCCCTGCCTTAAGCCGAGCCCGCACTTGTGCCCCTGCCTTAAGCCGAGCCCGCACTTGTGCCCCTGCCTTAAGCCTAGCCCGCACTTGTGCCCAGGCCTTAAGCCTAGCCCGCACTTGTGCCCAGGCCTTAAGCCTAGCCCGCAATTGTGCCCAGGCCTTAAGCCTAGCCCGCACTTGTGCCCAGGCCTTAAGCCTAGCCCGCACTTGTGCCCAGGCCTAAAGCCTAGCCCGCACTTGTGCCCAGGCCTTAAGCCTAGCCCGCACTTGTGCCCAGGCCTTAAGCCTAGCCCGCACTTGTGCCCAGGCCTTAAGCCTAGCCCGCACTTGTGCCCCGGCCTTAAGCCTAGCCCGCACTTGTGCCCAGGCCTTAAGCCTAGCCCGCACTTGTGCCCAGGCCTTAAGCCTAGCCCGCACTTGTGCCCCCTGCCTTGATCCTAGCCAGCACTTGTGCCCAGGCCTTAAGCCTAGCCCGCACTTGTGCCCCTGCCTTAAGCCTAGCCCGCACTTGTGCCCCTGCCTTAAGCCTAGCCCGCACTTGTGCCCCCTGCCTTGATCCTAGCCAGCACTTGTCCAGGCCTTAAGCCTAGCCTGCACTTGTGTCCAGGCCTTAAGCCTAGCCCGCACTTGTGCCCAGGCCTTAAGCCTAGCCCGCACTTGTGCCCAGGCCTTAAGCCTAGCCCGCACTTGTGCCCCGGCCTTAAGCCTAACCCGCACTTGTGCCCAGGCCTTAAGCCTAGCCCGCACTTGTGCCCAGGCCTTAAGCCTAGCCCGCACTTGTGCCCAGGCCTTAAGCCGAGCCCGCACTTGTGCCCAGGCCTTAAGCCGAGCCCGCACTTGTGCCCCTGCCTTAAGCCGAGCCCGCACTTGTGCCCCTGCCTTGATCCTAGCCAGCACTTGTGCCCAGGCCTTAAGCCTAGCCCGCACTTGTGCCCAGGCCTTAAGCCTAGCCCGCACTTGTGCCCCCTGCCTTGATCCTAGCCAGCACTGCACTTATGCCCAGGCCTTAAGCCTAGCCTGCACTTGTGCCCAGGCCTTAAGCCTAGCCCGCACTTGTGCCCAGGCCTTAAGCCTAGCCCGCACTTGTGCCCAGGCCTTAAGCGTAGCCCGCACTTGTGCCCAGGCCTTAAGCCTAGCCCGCACTTGTGCCCAGGCCTTAAGCCTAGCCCGCACTTGTGCCCAGGCCTTAAGCCTAGCCCGCACTTGTGCCCAGGCCTTAAGCCTAGCCCGCACTTGTGCCCAGGCCTTAAGCCTAGCCCGCACTTGTGCCCAGGCCTTAAGCCTAGCCCGCACTTGTGCCCCTGCCTTGATCCTAGCCAGCACTTGTGCCCAGGCCTTAAGCCTAGCCCGCACTTGTGCCCAGGCCTTAAGCCTAGCCCGCACTTGTGCCCCCTGCCTTGATCCTAGCCAGCACTTGTGCCCAGGCCTTAAGCCTAGCCCGCACTTGTGCCCCTGCCTTAAGCCTAGCCCGCACTTGTGCCCCTGCCTTAAGCCTAGCCCGCACTTGTGCCCCCTGCCTTGATCCTAGCCAGCACTTGTGCCCAGGCCTTAAGCCTAGCCCGCTCTTGTGCCCAGGCCTTAAGCCTAGCCTGCACTTTTGAGCCCCTTGAATGCTTGTTTGTTTGTTTTTGTCTTCAGCTTCATGTTGGTTATGCACATAGGGCCAGCTTTACGCTCTTCGCTCTTGTCCCGTCTGAATGCGCATGCACGACTGTAATTGGGGAAGAAGGCATTACCCATTTACGGAGGACAGACAAGAAGTGCCTGGTCGCTTGGAGCATGGGGTTATGGAGAGGCTCCGCACTGTACAACAAAGGATCTAGTCCTAAATGTCCAAGTACAGAGTAGAGGGGTGAAAGCTAGCTCTTCACCCCTATGGGTGCCTAACCCTTTATGCAAAGAGTGCAAAGAGTTAGCTGAATGCCTTAAGCCTAGCCAGCACTTGTGCCCCCTGCCTTGATCCTGGCCAGCACTGCACTTGTGCCCATGCCTTAAGCCTGGCTGGCACTTGTGCCCATGCCTTAAGCCTAGCCGGCACTTGTGGCCCCTGCCTTGATCCTAGCCAGCACTGCACTTGTGCCCAGGCCTTAAGCCTAGCCTGCACTTGTGCCCCGGCCTTAAGCCTAGCCCGCACTTGTGTCCAGGCCTTAAGCCTAGCCCGCACTTGTGCCCAGGCCTTAAGCCTAGCCCGCACTTGTGCCCAGGCCTTAAGCCTAGCCCGCACTTGTGCCCAGGCCTTAAGCCTAGCCCGCACTTGTGCCCCGGCCTTAAGCCTAACCCGCACTTGTGCCCAGGCCTTAAGCCTAGCCCGCACTTGTGCCCAGGCCTTAAGCCTAGCCCGCACTTGTGCCCCGGCTTTAAGCTTAGCCCGCACTTGTGCCCCGGCTTTAAGCTTAGCCCGCACTTGTGCCCAGGCCTTAAGCCGAGCCCGCACTTGTGCCCCGGCCTTAAGCCGAGCCCGCACTTGTGCCCCGGCCTTAAGCCGAGCCCGCACTTGTGCCCCGGCCTTAAGCCGAGCCCGCACTTGTGCCCCTGCCTTAAGCCGAGCCCGCACTTGTGCCCCTGCCTTAAGCCGAGCCCGCACTTGTGCCCCTGCCTTAAGCCGAGCCCGCACTTGTGCCCCTGCATTAAGCCTAGCCCGCACTTGTGCCCAGGCCTTAAGCCTAGCCCGCACTTGTGCCCAGGCCTTAAGCCTAGCCCGCACTTGTGCCCCTGCCTTAAGCCTAGCCCGCACTTGTGCCCCTGCCTAAAGCCTAGCCTGCACTTGTGCCCAGGCCTAAAGCCTAGCCCGCACTTGTGCCCAGGCCTTAAGCCTAGCCCGCACTTGTGCCCAGGCCTTAAGCCTAGCCCGCACTTGTGCCCAGGCCTTAAGCCTAGCCTGCACTTGTGCCCAGGCCTTAAGCCTAGCCCGCACTTGTGCCCAGGCCTTAAGCCTAGCCCGCACTTGTGCCCAGGCCTTAAGCCTAGCCCGCACTTGTGCCCAGGCCTTAAGCCTAGCCCGCACTTGTGCCCCCTGCCTTGATCCTAGCCAGCACTTGTGCCCAGGCCTTAAGCCTAGCCCGCACTTGTGCCCAGGCCTTAAGCCTAGCCCGCACTTGTGCCCCGGCCTTAAGCCGAGCCCGCACTTGTGCCCCGGCCTTAGCCGAGCCCGCACTTGTGCCCCGGCCTTAAGCCGAGCCCGCACTTGTGCCCCGGCCTTAAGCCGAGCCCGCACTTGTGCCCCTGCCTTAAGCCGAGCCCGCACTTGTGCCCCTGCCTTAAGCCGAGCCCGCACTTGTGCCCCTGCCTTAAGCCGAGCCCGCACTTGTGCCCCTGCCTTAAGCCTAGCCCGCACTTGTGCCCAGGCCTTAAGCCTAGCCCGCACTTGTGCCCAGGCCTTAAGCCTAGCCCGCACTTGTGCCCAGGCCTTAAGCCTAGCCCGCACTTGTGCCCAGGCCTTAAGCCTAGCCCGCACTTGTGCCCCCTGCCTTGATCCTAGCCAGCACTTGTGCCCAGGCCTTAAGCCTAGCCCGCACTTGTGCCCAGGCCTTAAGCCAAGCCCGCACTTGTGCCCCTGCCTTAAGCCTAGCCCGCACTTGTGCCCCTGCCTTAAGCCTAGCCCGCACTTGTGCCCAGGCCTTAAGCCTTGCCCGCACTTGTGCCCAGGCCTTAAGCCTAGCCCGCACTTGTGCCCAGGCCTAAAGCCTAGCCCGCACTTGTGCCCAGGCCTTAAGCCTAGCCCGCACTTGTGCCCTGGCCTTAAGCCTAGCCCGCACTTGTGCCCTGGCCTTAAGCCTATCCCGCACTTGTGCCCAGGCCTTAAGCCTAGCCCGCACTTGTCCTCAGGCCATAAGCCTAGCCCGCACTTGTGCCCCGGCCTTAAGCCTAGCCCGCACTTGTGCCCCGGCCTTAAGCCTAGCCCGCACTTGTGCCCCGGCCTTAAGCCTAGCCCGCACTTGTGCCCCGGCCTTAAGCCTAGCCCGCACTTGTGCCCCGGCCTTAAGCCTAGCCCGCACTTGTGCCCAGGCCTTAAGCCTAGCCCGCACTTGTGCCCAGGCCTTAAGCCTAGCCCGCACTTGTGCCCAGGCCTTAAGCCTAGCCCGCACTTGTGCCCAGGCCTTAAGCCTAGCCCGCACTTGTGCCCAGGCCTTAAGCCTAGCCTGCACTTGTGCCCCCTGCCTTGATCCTAGCCAGCACTTGTGCCAAGGCCTTAAGCCTAGCCCGCACTTGTGCCCAGGCCTTAAGCCTAGCCTGCACTTTTGAGCCCCTTGAATGCTTGTTTGTTTGTTTTTGTCTTCAGCTTCATGTTGGTTATGCACATAGGGCCAGCTTTACGCTCTTCGCTTTTGTCCCGTCTGAATGCGCATGCACGACTGTAATTGGGGAAGAAGGCATTACCCATTTACGGAGGACAGACAAGAAGTGCCTGGTCGCTTGGAGCATGGGGTTATGGAGAGGCTCCGCACTGTACAACAAAGGATCTAGTCCTAAATGTCCAAGTACAGAGTAGAGGGGTGAAAGCTAGCTCTTCACCCCTATGGGTGCCTAACCCTTTATGCAAAGAGTGCAAAGAGTTAGCTGAATGCCTTAAGCCTAGCCAGCACTTGTGCCCCCTGCCTTGATCCTGGCCAGCACTGCACTTGTGCCCATGCCGTAAGCCTAGCCCGCACTTGTGCCCAGGCCTTAAGCCTGGCTGGCACTTGTGCCCATGCCTTAAGCCTAGCCGGCACTTGTGGCCCCTGCCTTGATCCTAGCCAGCACTGCACTTGTGCCCAGGCCTTAAGCCTAGCCTGCACTTGTGCCCCGGCCTTAAGCCTAGCCCGCACTTGTGCCCCGGCCTTAAGCCTAGCCCGCACTTGTGCCCCGGCCTTAAGCCTAACCCACACTTGTGCCCAGGCCTTAAGCCTAGCCCGCACTTGTGCCCAGGCCTTAAGCTTAGCCCACACTTGTGCCCCGGCTTTAAGCTTAGCCCACACTTGTGCCCCGGCTTTAAGCTTAGCCCGCACTTGTGCCCAGGCCTTAAGCCTAGCCCGCACTTGTGCCCCGGCCTTAAGCCGAGCCCGCACTTGTGCCCCGGCCTTAAGCCGAGCCCGCACTTGTGCCCCTGCCTTAAGCCGAGCCCGCACTTGTGCCCCTGCCTTAAGCCGAGCCCGCACTTGTGCCCCTGCCTTAAGCCGAGCCCGCACTTGTGCCCCTGCCTTAAGCCGAGCCCGCACTTGTGCCCCTGCCTTAAGCCGAGCCCGCACTTGTGCCCAGGCCTTAAGCCTAGCCCGCACTTGTGCCCAGGCCTTAAGCCTAGCCCGCACTTGTGCCCCGGCCTTAAGCCGAGCCCGCACTTGTGCCCCGGCCTTAAGCCGAGCCCGCACTTGTGCCCCGGCCTTAAGCCGAGCCCGCACTTGTGCCCCGGCCTTAAGCCGAGCCCGCACTTGTGCCCCGGCCTTAAGCTTAGCCCGCACTTGTGCCCCGGCCTTAAGCTTAGCCCGCACTTGTGCCCAGGCCTTAAGCCTAGCCCGCACTTGTGCCCCGGCCTTAAGCCTAGCCTGCACTTGTGCCCCTGCCTTAAGCCGAGCCCGCACTTGTGCCCCTGCCTTAAGCCGAGCCCGCACTTGTGCCCCTGCCTTAAGCCGAGCCCGCACTTGTGCCCCTGCCTTAAGCCTAGCCCGCACTTGTGTCCAGGCCTTAAGCCTAGCCCGCACTTGTGCCCAGGCCTTAAGCCTAGCCCGCACTTGTGCCCAGGCCTTAAGCCTAGCCCGCACTTGTGCCCAGGCCTTAAGCCTAGCCCGCACTTGTGCCCTGGCCTTAAGCCTAGCCCGCACTTGTGCCCTGGCCTTAAGCCTAGCCCGCACTTGTGCCCAGGCCTTAAGCCTAGCCCGCACTTGTCCTCAGGCCATAAGCCTAGCCCGCACTTGTGCCCCGGCCATAAGCCTAGCCCGCACTTGTGCCCCGGCCTTAAGCCTAGCCCGCACTTGTGCCCCGGCCTTAAGCCTAGCCCGCACTTGTGCCCAGGCCTTAAGCCTAGCCCGCACTTGTGCCCAGGCCTTAAGCCTAGCCCGCACTTGTGCCCCGGCCTTAAGCCGAGCCCGCACTTGTGCCCCGGCCTTAAGCCGAGCCCGCACTTGTGCCCCGGCCTTAAGCCTAGCCCGCACTTGTGCCCCTGCCTTAAGCCTAGCCCGCACTTGTGCCCCGGCCTTAAGCCTAGCCCGCACTTGTGCCCAGGCCTTAAGCCTAGCCCGCACTTGTGCCCAGGCCTTAAGCCTAGCCCGCACTTGTGCCCAGGCCATAAGCCTAGCCCGCACTTGTGCCCCGGCCTTAAGCCTAGCCCGCACTTGTGCCCCGGCCTTAAGCCTAGCCCGCACTTGTGCCCCGGCCTTAAGCCTAGCCCGCACTTGTGCCCAGGCCTTAAGCCTAGCCCGCACTTATGCCCAGGCCTTAAGCCTAGCCCGCACTTGTGCCCAGGCCTTAAGCCTAGCCTGCACTTTTGAGCCCCTTGAATGCTTGTTTGTTTGTTTTTGTCTTCAGCTTCATGTTGGTTATGCACATAGGGCCAGCTTTACGCTCTTCGCTCTTGTCCCGTCTGAATGCGCATGCACGACTGTAATTGGGGAAGAAGGCATTACCCATTTACGGAGGACAGACAAGAAGTGCCTGGTCGCTTGGAGCATGGGGTTATGGAGAGGCTCCGCACTGTACAACAAAGGATCTAGTCCTAAATGTCCAAGTACAGAGTAGAGGGGTGAAAGCTAGCTCTTCACCCCTATGGGTGCCTAACCCTTTATGCAAAGAGTGCAAAGAGTTAGCTGAATGCCTTAAGCCTAGCCAGCACTTGTGCCCCCTGCCTTGATCCTGGCCAGCACTGCACTTGTGCCCATGCCTTAAGCCTGGCTGGCACTTGTGCCCATGCCTTAAGCCTAGCCGGCACTTGTGGCCCCTGCCTTGATCCTAGCCAGCACTGCACTTGTGCCCAGGCCTTAAGCCTAGCCTGCACTTGTGCCCCGGCCTTAAGCCTAGCCCGCACTTGTGCCCATGCCTTAAGCCGAGCCCGCACTTGTGCCCCTGCCTTGATCCTAGCCAGCACTTGTGCCCAGGCCTTAAGCCTAGCCCGCACTTGTGCCCAGGCCTTAAGCCTAGCCCGCACTTGTGCCCAGGCCTTAAGCCTAGCCCGCACTTGTGCCCAGGCCTTAAGCCTAGCCCGCACTTGTGCCCAGGCCTTAAGCCTAGCCCGCACTTGTGCCCCGGCCTTAAGCCTAACCCGCACTTGTGCCCAGGCCTTAAGCCTAGCCCGCACTTGTGCCCAGGCCTTAAGCCTAGCCCGCACTTGTGCCCAGGCCTTAAGCCGAGCCCGCACTTGTGCCCCTGCCTTAAGCCGAGCCCGCACTTGTGCCCCTGCCTTAAGCCGAGCCCGCACTTGTGCCCCTGCCTTGATCCTAGCCAGCACTTGTGCCCAGGCCTTAAGCCTAGCCCGCACTTGTGCCCAGGCCTTAAGCCTAGCCCGCACTTGTGCCCCCTGCCTTGATCCTAGCCAGCACTGCACTTATGCCCAGGCCTTAAGCCTAGCCTGCACTTGTGCCCAGGCCTTAAGCCTAGCCCGCACTTGTGCCCAGGCCTTAAGCCTAGCCCGCACTTGTGCCCAGGCCTTAAGCCTAGCCCGCACTTGTGCCCAGGCCTGAAGCCTAGCCCGCACTTGTGCCCAGGCCTTAAGCCTAGCCCGCACTTGTGCCCAGGCCTTAAGCCTAGCCCGCACTTGTGCCCCTGCCTTGATCCTAGCCAGCACTTGTGCCCAGGCCTTAAGCCTAGCCCGCACTTGTGCCCAGGCCTTAAGCCTAGCCCGCACTTGTGCCCCCTGCCTTGATCCTAGCCAGCACTTGTGCCCAGGCCTTAAGCCTAGCCCGCACTTGTGCCCCTGCCTTAAGCCTAGCCCGCACTTGTGCCCCTGCCTTAAGCCTAGCCCGCACTTGTGCCCCCTGCCTTGATCCTAGCCAGCACTTGTGCCCCGGCTTTAAGCTTAGCCCGCACTTGTGCCCAGGCTTTAAGCTTAGCCTGCACTTGTGCCCAGGCCTTAAGCCGAGCCCGCACTTGTGCCCCGGCCTTAAGCCGAGCCCGCACTTGTGCCCCGGCCTTAAGCCGAGCCCGCACTTGTGCCCCGGCCTTAAGCCGAGCCCGCACTTGTGCCCCGGCCTTAAGCCGAGCCCGCACTTGTGCCCCTGCCTTAAGCCGAGCCCGCACTTGTGCCCCTGCCTTAAGCCGAGCCCGCACTTGTGCCCCTGCCTTAAGCCTAGCCCGCACTTGTGCCCAGGCCTTAAGCCTAGCCCGCACTTGTGCCCCTGCCTTAAGCCTAGCCCGCACTTGTGCCCCTGCCTAAAGCCTAGCCCGCACTTGTGCCCAGGCCTTAAGCCTAGCCCGCACTTGTGCCCAGGCCTTAAGCCTAGCCCGCACTTGTGCCCAGGCCTTAAGCCTAGCCCGCACTTGTGCCCAGGCCTTAAGCCTAGCCCGCACTTGTGCCCAGGCCTTAAGCCTAGCCCGCACTTGTGCCCAGGCCTTAAGCCTAGCCCGCACTTGTGCCCAGGCCTTAAGCCTAGCCCGCACTTGTGCCCAGGCCTTAAGCCTAGCCCGCACTTGTGCCCAGGCCTTAAGCCTAGCCCGCACTTGTGCCCAGGCCTTAAGCCTAGCCCGCACTTGTGCCCAGGCCTTAAGCCTAGCCCGCACTTGTGCCCAGGCCTTAAGCCTAGCCCGCACTTGTGCCCCCTGCCTTGATCCTAGCCAGCACTTGTGCCCAGGCCTTAAGCCTAGCCCGCACTTGTGCCCAGGCCTTAAGCCTAGCCCGCACTTGTGCCCAGGCCTTAAGCCTAGCCCGCACTTGTGCCCAGGCCTTAAACCTAGCCCGCACTTGTGCCCAGGCCTTAAGCCTAGCCCGCACTTGTGCCCAGGCCTTAAGCCTAGCCCGCACTTGTGCCCAGGCCTTAAGCCTAGCCCGCACTTGTGCCCAGGCCTTAAGCCTAGCCCGCACTTGTGCCCAGGCCTTAAGCCTAGCCCGCACTTGTGCCCCTGCCTTGATCCTAGCCAGCACTTGTGCCCAGGCCTTAAGCCTAGCCCGCACTTGTGCCCAGGCCTTAAGCCTAGCCCGCACTTGTGCCCCTGCCTTAAGCCTAGCCCGCACTTGTGCCCCTGCCTTAAGCCTAGCCCGCACTTGTGCCCAGGCCTTAAGCCTAGCCCGCACTTGTGCCCAGGCCTTAAGCCTAGCCCGCACTTGTGCCCAGGCCTAAAGCCTAGCCCGCACTTGTGCCCAGGCCTTAAGCCTAGCCCGCACTTGTGCCCCGGTCTTAAGCCTAGCCCGCACTTGTGCCCCGGCCTTAAGCCTAGCCCGCACTTGTGCCCCGGCCTTAAGCCTAGCCCGCACTTGTGCCCAGGCCTTAAGCCTAGCCCGCACTTGTCCTCAGGCCATAAGCCTAGCCCGCACTTGTGCCCCTGCCTTAAGCCTAGCCCGCACTTGTGCCCAGGCCTTAAGCCTAGCCCGCACTTGTGCCCCGGCCTTAAGCCTAGCCCGCACTTGTGCCCCGGCCTTAAGCCTAGCCCGCACTTGTGCCCCGGCCTTAAGCCTAGCCCGCACTTGTGCCCAGGCCTTAAGCCTAGCCCGCACTTGTGCCCAGGCCTTAAGCCTAGCCCGCACTTGTGCCCAGGCCTTAAGCCTAGCCTGCACTTGTGCCCCCTGCCTTGACCCTAGCCAGCACTTGTGCCCAGGCCTTAAGCCTAGCCCGCACTTGTGCCCAGGCCTTAAGCCTAGCCTGCACTTTTGAGCCCCTTGAATGCTTGTTTGTTTGTTTTTGTCTTCAGCTTCATGTTGGTTATGCACATAGGGCCAGCTTTACGCTCTTCGCTCTTGTGCCGTCTGAATGCGCATGCACGACTGTAATTGGGGAAGAAGGCATTACCCATTTACGGAGGACAGACAAGAAGTGCCTGGTCGCTTGGAGCATGGGGTTATGGAGAGGCTCCGCACTGTACAACAAAGGATCTAGTCCTAAATGTCCAAGTACAGAGTAGAGGGGTGAAAGCTAGCTCTTCACCCCTATGGGTGCCTAACCCTTTATGCAAAGAGTGCAAAGAGTTAGCTGAATGCCTTAAGCCTAGCCAGCACTTGTGCCCCCTGCCTTGATCCTGGCCAGCACTGCACTTGTGCCCATGCCGTAAGCCTAGCCCGCACTTGTGCCCAGGCCTTAAGCCTGGCTGGCACTTGTGCCCATGCCTTAAGCCTAGCCGGCACTTGTGGCCCCTGCCTTGATCCTAGCCAGCACTGCACTTGTGCCCAGGCCTTAAGCCTAGCCTGCACTTGTGCCCCGGCCTTAAGCCTAGCCCGCACTTGTGCCCCGGCCTTAAGCCTAACCCGCACTTGTGCCCCGGCCTTAAGCCTAGCCCGCACTTGGGCCCAGGCCTTAAGCCTAGCCCGCACTTGTGCCCCCTGCCTTGATCCTAGCCAGCACTTGTGCCCAGGCCTTAAGCCTAGCCTGCACTTGTGCCCTGGCCTTAAGCCTAGCCTGCACTTGTGCCCTGGCCTTAAGCCTAGCCCGCACTTGTGCCCCGGCCTTAAGCCTAGCCCGCACTTGTGCCCAGGCCTTAAGCCTAGCCCGCACTTGGGCCCAGGCCTTAAGCCTAGCCCGCACTTGTGCCCCCTGCCTTGATCCTAGCCAGCACTTGTGCCCAGGCCTTAAGCCTAGCCTGCACTTGTGCCCTGGCCTTAAGCCTAGCCCGCACTTGTGCCCCGGCCTTAAGCCTAGCCCGCACTTGTGCCCCGGCCTTAAGCCTAACCCGCACTTGTGCCCAGGCCTTAAGCCTAGCCCGCACTTGTGCCCAGGCCTTAAGCCTAGCCCGCACTTGTGCCCCGGCTTTAAGCTTAGCCCGCACTTGTGCCCCGGCTTTAAGCTTAGCCCGCACTTGTGCCCCGGCTTTAAGCTTAGCCCGCACTTGTGCCCAGGCCTTAAGCCTAGCCCGCACTTGTGCCCCGGCCTTAAGCCGAGCCCGCACTTGTGCCCTGGCCTTAAGCCGAGCCCGCACTTGTGCCCCGGCCTTAAGCCGAGCCCGCACTTGTGCCCCTGCCTTAAGTCGAGCCCGCACTTGTGCCCCTGCCTTAAGCCGAGCCCGCACTTGTGCCCCTGCCTTAAGCCGAGCCCGCACTTGTGCCCCTGCCTTAAGCCGAGCCCGCACTTGTGCCCCTGCCTTAAGCCTAGCCCGCACTTGTGCCCAGGCCTTAAGCCTAGCCCGCACTTGTGCCCCTGCCTTAAGCCTAGCCTGCACTTGTGCCCCTGCCTTAAGCCTAGCCCGCACTTGTGCCCAGGCCTTAAGCCTAGCCCGCACTTGTGCCCAGGCCTTAAGCCTAGCCCGCACTTGTGCCCAGGCCTTAAGCCTAGCCCGCACTTGTGCCCAGGCCTTAAGCCTAGCCCGCTCTTGTGCCCAGGCCTTAAGCCTAGCCCGCACTTGTGCCCAGGCCTTAAGCCTAGCCCGCACTTGTGCCCCCTGCCTTGATCCTAGCCAGCACTTGTGCCCAGGCCTTAAGCCAAGCCCGCACTTGTGCCCCTGCCTTAAGCCTAGCCCGCACTTGTGCCCAGGCCTTAAGCCTAGCCTGCACTTTTGAGCCCCTTGAATGCTTGTTTGTTTGTTTTTGTCTTCAGCTTCATGTTGGTTATGCACATAGGGCCAGCTTTACGCTCTTCGCTCTTGTCCCGTCTGAATGCGCATGCACGACTGTAATTGGGGAAGAAGGCATTACCCATTTACGGAGGACAGACAAGAAGTGCCTGGTCGCTTGGAGCATGGGGTTATGGAGAGGCTCCGCACTGTACAACAAAGGATCTAGTCCTAAATGTCCAAGTACAGAGTAGAGGGGTGAAAGCTAGCTCTTCACCCCTATGGGTGCCTAACCCTTTATGCAAAGAGTGCAAAGAGTTAGCTGAATGCCTTAAGCCTAGCCAGCACTTGTGCCCCCTGCCTTGATCCTGGCCAGCACTGCACTTGTGCCCATGCCTTAAGCCTGGCTGGCACTTGTGCCCATGCCTTAAGCCTAGCCGGCACTTGTGGCCCCTGCCTTGATCCTAGCCAGCACTGCACTTGTGCCCAGGCCTTAAGCCTAGCCTGCACTTGTGCCCCGGCCTTAAGCCTAGCCTGCACTTGTGTCCAGGCCTTAAGCCTAGCCCGCACTTGTGCCCAGGCCTTAAGCCTAGCCCGCACTTGTGCCCAGGCCTTAAGCCTAGCCCGCACTTGTGCCCAGGCCTTAAGCCTAGCCCGCACTTGTGCCCCGGCCTTAAGCCTAACCCGCACTTGTGCCCAGGCCTTAAGCCTAGCCCGCACTTGTGCCCCGGCCTTAAGCCTAGCCCGCACTTGTGCCCCGGCTTTAAGCTTAGCCCGCACTTGTGCCCAGGCCTTAAGCCGAGCCCGCACTTGTGCCCCGGCCTTAAGCCGAGCCCGCACTTGTGCCCCGGCCTTAAGCCGAGCCCGCACTTGTGCCCCGGCCTTAAGCCGAGCCCGCACTTGTGCCCCTGCCTTAAGCCGAGCCCGCACTTGTGCCCCTGCCTTAAGCCGAGCCCGCACTTGTGCCCCTGCCTTAAGCCGAGCCCACACTTGTGCCCCTGCCTTAAGCCTAGCCCGCACTTGTGCCCAGGCCTTAAGCCTAGCCCGCACTTGTGCCCAGGCCTTAAGCCTAGCCCGCACTTGTGCCCCTGCCTTAAGCCTAGCCCGCACTTGTGCCCCTGCCTAAAGCCTAGCCCGCACTTGTGCCCAGGCCTAAAGCCTAGCCCGCACTTGTGCCCAGGCCTTAAGCCTAGCCCGCACTTGTGCCCAGGCCTTAAGCCTAGCCCGCACTTGTGCCCAGGCCTTAAGCCTAGCCCGCACTTGTGCCCAGGCCTTAAGCCTAGCCCGCACTTGTGCCCAGGCCTTAAGCCTAGCCCGCACTTGTGCCCAGGCCTTAAGCCTAGCCCGCACTTGTGCCCAGGCCTTAAGCCTAGCCCGCACTTGTGCCCAGGCCTTAAGCCTAGCCCGCACTTGTGCCCAGGCCTTAAGCCTAGCCCGCACTTGTGCCCAGGCCTTAAGCCTAGCCCGCACTTGTGCCCAGGCCTTAAGCCTAGCCCGCACTTGTGCCCAGGCCTTAAGCCTAGCCCGCACTTGTGCCCAGGCCTTAAGCCTAGCCCGCACTTGTGCCCAGGCCTTAAGCCTAGCCCGCACTTGTGCCCAGGCCTTAAGCCTAGCCCGCACTTGTGCCCAGGCCTTAAGCCTAGCCCGCACTTGTGCCCAGGCCTTGATCCTAGCCAGCACTTGTGCCCAGGCCTTAAGCCTAGCCCGCACTTGTGCCCAGGCCTTAAGCCAAGCCCGCACTTGTGCCCCTGCCTTAAGCCTAGCCCGCACTTGTGCCCCTGCCTTAAGCCTAGCCCGCACTTGTGCCCAGGTCTTAAGCCTAGCCCGCACTTGTGCCCAGGCCTTAAGCCTAGCCCGCACTTGTGCCCAGGCCTTAAGCCTAGCCCGCACTTGTGCCCAGGCCTTAAGCCAAGCCCGCACTTGTGCCCCGGCCTTAAGCCTAGCCCGCACTTGTGCCCCTGCCTTAAGCCTAGCCCGCACTTGTGCCCAGGTCTTAAGCCTAGCCCGCACTTGTGCCCAGGCCTTAAGCCTAGCCCGCACTTGTGCCCAGGCCTAAAGCCTAGCCCGCACTTGTGCCCAGGCCTTAAGCCTAGCCCGCACTTGTGCCCCGGCCTTAAGCCTAGCCCGCACTTGTGCCCCGGCCTTAAGCCTAGCCCGCACTTGTCCTCAGGCCATAAGCCTAGCCCGCACTTGTGCCCCGGCCTTAAGCCTAGCCCGCACTTGTGCCCCGGCCTTAAGCCTAGCCCGCACTTTTGCCCAGGCCTTAAGCCTAGCCCGCACTTGTGCCCAGGCCTTAAGCCTAGCCCGCACTTGTGCCCAGGCCTTAAGCCTAGCCTGCACTTGTGCCCCCTGCCTTGATCCTAGCCAGCACTTGTGCCCAGGCCTTAAGCCTAGCCCGCACTTGTGCCCAGGCCTTAAGCCTAGCCTGCACTTTTGAGCCCCTTGAACGCTTGTTTGTTTGTTTTTGTCTTCAGCTTCATGTTGGTTATGCACATAGGGCCAGCTTTACGCTCTTCGCTCTTGTCCCGTCTGAATGCGCATGCACGACTGTAATTGGGGAAGAAGGCATTACCCATTTACGGAGGACAGACAAGAAGTGCCTGGTCGCTTGGAGCATGGGGTTATGGAGAGGCTCCGCACTGTACAACAAAGGATCTAGTCCTAAATGTCCAAGTACAGAGTAGAGGGGTGAAAGCTAGCTCTTCACCCCTATGGGTGCCTAACCCTTTATGCAAAGAGTGCAAAGAGTTAGCTGAATGCCTTAAGCCTAGCCAGCACTTGTGCCCCCTGCCTTGATCCTGGCCAGCACTGCACTTGTGCCCATGCCGTAAGCCTAGCCCGCACTTGTGCCCAGGCCTTAAGCTTGGCTGGCACTTGTGCCCATGCCTTAAGCCTAGCCGGCACTTGTGGCCCCTGCCTTGATCCTAGCCAGCACTGCACTTGTGCCCAGGCCTTAAGCCTAGCCTGCACTTGTGCCCCGGCCTTAAGACTAGCCTGCACTTGTGCCCTGGCCTTAAGCCTAGCCCGCACTTGTGCCCCGGCCTTAAGCCTAACCCGCACTTGTGCCCAGGCCTTAAGCCTAGCCCGCACTTGTGCCCAGGCCTTAAGCCTAGCCCGCACTTGTGCCCCCTGCCTTGATCCTAGCCAGCACTGCACTTGTGCCCAGGCCTTAAGCCTAGCCTGCACTTGTGCCCAGGCCTTAAGCCTAGCCCGCACTTGTGCCCAGGCCTTAAGCCTAGCCCGCACTTGTGCCCAGGCCTTAAGCCTAGCCCGCACTTGTGCCCAGGCCTTAAGCCTAGCCCGCACTTGTGCCCAGGCCTTAAGCCTAGCCCGCACTTGTTCCCCCTGCCTTGATCCTAGCCAGCACTTGTGCCCAGGCCTTAAGCCTAGCCTGCACTTGTGCCCTGGCCTTAAGCCTAGCCCGCACTTGTGCCCCGGCCTTAAGCCTAGCCCGCACTTGTGCCCCGGCCTTAAGCCTAACCCGCACTTGTGCCCAGGCCTTAAGCCTAGCCCGCACTTGTGCCCAGGCCTTAAGCCTAGCCCGCACTTGTGCCCCGGCTTTAAGCTTAGCCCGCACTTGTGCCCCGGCTTTAAGCTTAGCCCGCACTTGTGCCCAGGCCTTAAGCCTAGCCCGCACTTGTGCCCAGGCCTTAAGCCTAGCCCGCACTTGTGCCCCTGCCTTAAGCCTAGCCCGCACTTGTGCCCCTGCCTTAAGCCTAGCCCGCACTTGTGCCCAGGTCTTAAGCCTAGCCCGCACTTGTGCCCAGGCCTTAAGCCTAGCCCGCACTTGTGCCCAGGCCTAAAGCCTAGCCCGCACTTGTGCCCAGGCCTTAAGCCTAGCCCGCACTTGTGCCCCGGCCTTAAGCCTAGCCCGCACTTGTGCCCCGGCCTTAAGCCTAGCCTGCACTTGTCCTCAGGCCATAAGCCTAGCCCGCACTTGTGCCCCGGCCTTAAGCCTAGCCCGCACTTGTGCCCCGGCCTTAAGCCTAGCCCGCACTTGTGCCCAGGCCTTAAGCCTAGCCCGCACTTGTGCCCAGGCCTTAAGCCTAGCCCGCACTTGTGCCCAGGCCTTAAGCCTAGCCTGCACTTGTGCCCCCTGCCTTGATCCTAGCCAGCACTTGTGCCCAGGCCTTAAGCCTAGCCCGCACTTGTGCCCAGGCCTTAAGCCTAGCCTGCACTTTTGAGCCCCTTGAATGCTTGTTTGTTTGTTTTTGTCTTCAGCTTCATGTTGGTTATGCACATAGGGCCAGCTTTACGCTCTTCGCTCTTGTCCCGTCTGAATGCGCATGCACGACTGTAATTGGGGAAGAAGGCATTACCCATTTACGGAGGACAGACAAGAAGTGCCTGGTCGCTTGGAGCATGGGGTTATGGAGAGGCTCCGCACTGTACAACAAAGGATCTAGTCCTAAATGTCCAAGTACAGAGTAGAGGGGTGAAAGCTAGCTCTTCACCCCTATGGGTGCCTAACCCTTTATGCAAAGAGTGCAAAGAGTTAGCTGAATGCCTTAAGCCTAGCCAGCACTTGTGCCCCCTGCCTTGATCCTGGCCAGCACTGCACTTGTGCCCATGCCGTAAGCCTAGCCCGCACTTGTGCCCAGGCCTTAAGCCTGGCTGGCACTTGTGCCCATGCCTTAAGCCTAGCCGGCACTTGTAGCCCCTGCCTTGATCCTAGCCAGCACTGCACTTGTGCCCAGGCCTTAAGCCTAGCCTGCACTTGTGCCCCGGCCTTAAGACTAGCCTGCACTTGTGCCCTGGCCTTAAGCCTAGCCCGCACTTGTGCCCCGGCCTTAAGCCTAACCCGCACTTGTGCCCAGGCCTTAAGCCTAGCCCGCACTTGTGCCCAGGCCTTAAGCCTAGCCCGCACTTGTGCCCCCTGCCTTGATCCTAGCCAGCACTGCACTTGTGCCCAGGCCTTAAGCCTAGCCTGCACTTGTGCCCAGGCCTTATGCCTAGCCCGCACTTGTGCCCAGGCCTTAAGCCTAGCCCGCACTTGTGCCCAGGCCTTAAGCCTAGCCCGCACTTGTGCCCAGGCCTTAAGCCTAGCCCGCACTTGTTCCCCCTGCCTTGATCCTAGCCAGCACTTGTGCCCAGGCCTTAAGCCTAGCCCGCACTTGTGCCCCGGCTTTAAGCTTAGCCCGCACTTGTGCCCCGGCTTTAAGCTTAGCCCGCACTTGTGCCCAGGCCTTAAGCCTAGCCCGCACTTGTGCCCAGGCCTTAAGCCTAGCCCGCACTTGTGCCCCCTGCCTTGATCCTAGCCAGCACTTGTGCCCAGGCCTTAAGCCTAGCCCGCACTTGTGCCCAGGCCTTAAGCCAAGCCCGCACTTGTGCCCCTGCCTTAAGCCTAGCCCGCACTTGTGCCCAGGCCGCACTTGTGCCCAGGCCTTAAGCCTAGCCCGCACTTGTGGCCAGGCCTTATGCCTAGCCCGCACTTGTGCCCAGGCCTTAAGCCTAGCCCGCACTTGTGCCCCGGCCTTAAGCCTAGCCCGCACTTGTCCTCAGGCCATAAGCCTAGCCCGCACTTGTGCCCCGGCCTTAAGCCTAGCCCGCACTTGTGCCCCGGCCTTAAGCCTAGCCCGCACTTGTGCCCCGGCCTTAAGCCTAGCCCGCACTTGTGCCCCGGCCTTAAGCCTAGCCCGCACTTGTGCCCCGGCCTTAAGCCTAGCCCGCACTTGTGCCCAGGCCTTAAGCCTAGCCCGCACTTGTGCCCAGGCCTTAAGCCTAGCCCGCACTTGTGCCCAGGCCTTAAGCCTAGCCTGCACTTGTGCCCCCTGCCTTGATCCTAGCCAGCACTTGTGCCCAGGCCTTAAGCCTAGCCCGCACTTGTGCCCAGGCCTTAAGCCTAGCCTGCACTTTTGAGCCCCTTGAATGCTTGTTTGTTTGTTTTTGTCTTCAGCTTCATGTTGGTTATGCACATAGGGCCAGCTTTACGCTCTTCGCTCTTGTCCCGTCTGAATGCGCATGCACGACTTTAATTGGGGAAGAAGGCATTACCCATTTACGGAGGACAGACAAGAAGTGCCTGGTCGCTTGGAGCATGGGGTTATGGAGAGGCTCCGCACTGTACAACAAAGGATCTAGTCCTAAATGTCCAAGTACAGAGTAGAGGGGTGAAAGCTAGCTCTTCACCCCTATGGGTGCCTAACCCTTTATGCAAAGAGTGCAAAGAGTTAGCTGAATGCCTTAAGCCTAGCCAGCACTTGTGCCCCCTGCCTTGATCCTGGCCAGCACTGCACTTGTGCCCATGCCGTAAGCCTAGCCCACACTTGTGCCCAGGCCTTAAGCCTAGCCCGCACTTGTGCCCAGGCCGTAAGCCTGGCTGGCACTTGTGCCCATGCCTTAAGCCTAGCCGGCACTTGTGGCCCCTGCCTTGATCCTAGCCAGCACTGCACTTGTGCCCAGGCCTTAAGCCTAGCCTGCACTTGTGCCCAGGCCTTAAGCCTAGCCCGCACTTGTGCCCCGGCCTTAAGCCTAGCCCGCACTTGTGCCCCGGCCTTAAGCCTAGCCCGCACTTGTGCCCCGGCCTTAAGCCTAGCCCGCACTTGTGCCCCGGCCTTAAGCCTAGCCCGCACTTGTGCCCCGGCCTTAAGTCTAACCCCCACTTGTGCCCAGGCCTTAAGCCTAGCCCGCACTTGTACCCAGGCCTTAAGCCTAGCCCGCACTTGTGCCCCGGCCTTAAGCCTAGCCCGCACTTGTGCCCCGGCCTTAAGCCTAGCCCGCACTTGTGCCCCGGCCTTAAGCCTAGCCCGCACTTGTGCCCATGCCTTAAGCCTAACCCGCACTTGTGCCCAGGCCTTAAGCCTAGCCCGCACTTGTGCCCCGGCTTTAAGCTTAGCCCGCACTTGTGCCCAGGCCTTAAGCCTAGCCCGCACTTGTGCCCAGGCCTTAAGCCTAGCCCGCACTTGTGCCCAGGCCTTAAGCCTAGCCTGCACTTGTGCCCCCTGCCTTGATCCTAGCCAGCACTTGTGCCCAGGCCTTAAGCCTAGCCCGCACTTGTGCCCAGGCCTTAAGCCTAGCCTGCACTTTTGAGCCCCTTGAATGCTTGTTTGTTTGTTTTTGTCTTCAGCTTCATGTTGGTTATGCACATAGGGCCAGCTTTACGCTCTTCGCTCTTGTCCCGTCTGAATGCGCATGCACGACTGTAATTGGGGAAGAAGGCATTACCCATTTACGGAGGACAGACAAGAAGTGCCTGGTCGCTTGGAGCATGGGGTTATGGAGAGGCTCCGCACTGTACAACAAAGGATCTAGTCCTAAATGTCCAAGTACAGAGTAGAGGAGTGAAAGCTAGCTCTTCACCCCTATGGGTGCCTAACCCTTTATGCAAAGAGTGCAGAGTTAGCTGAATGCCTTAAGCCTAGCCAGCACTTGTGCCCCCTGCCTTGATCCTGGCCAGCACTGCACTTGTGCCCATGCCGTAAGCCTAGCCCGCACTTGTGCCCAGGCCTTAAGCCTGGCTGGCACTTGTGCCCATGCCTTAAGCCTAGCCGGCACTTGTGGCCCCTGCCTTGATCCTAGCCAGCACTGCACTTGTGCCCAGGCCTTAAGCCTAGCCTGCACTTGTGCCCCGGCCTTAAGACTAGCCTGCACTTGTGCCCTGGCCTTAAGCCTAGCCCGCACTTGTGCCCCGGCCTTAAGCCTAACCCGCACTTGTGCCCAGGCCTTAAGCCTAGCCCGCACTTGTGCCCAGGCCTTAAGCCTAGCCCGCACTTGTGCCCCCTGCCTTGATCCTAGCCAGCACTGCACTTGTGCCCAGGCCTTAAGCCTAGCCTGCACTTGTGCCCAGGCCTTAAGCCTAGCCCGCACTTGTGCCCAGGCCTTAAGCCTAGCCCGCACTTGTGCCCAGGCCTTAAGCCTAGCCCGCACTTGTGCCCAGGCCTTAAGCCTAGCCCGCACTTGTTCCCCCTGCCTTGATCCTAGCCAGCACTTGTGCCCAGGCCTTAAGCCTAGCCTGCACTTGTGCCCTGGCCTTAAGCCTAGCCCGCACTTGTGCCCCGGCCTTAAGCCTAGCCCGCACTTGTGCCCCGGCCTTAAGCCTAACCCGCACTTGTGCCCAGGCCTTAAGCCTAGCCTGCACTTGTGCCCCGGCTTTAAGCTTAGCCCGCACTTGTGCCCCGGCCTTAAGCTTAGCCCGCACTTGTGCCCAGGCCTTAAGCCTAGCCCGCACTTGTGCCCAGGCCTTAAGCCTAGCCCGCACTTGTGCCCCCTGCCTTGATCCTAGCCAGCACTTGTGCCCAGGCCTTAAGCCTAGCCCGCACTTGTGCCCAGGCCTTAAGCCAAGCCCGCACTTGTGCCCCTGCCTTAAGCCTAGCCCGCACTTGTGCCCAGGCCGCACTTGTGCCCAGGCCTTAAGCCTAGCCCGCACTTGTGGCCAGGCCTTAAGCCTAGCCCGCACTTGTGCCCAGGCCTTAAGCCTAGCCCGCACTTGTGCCCCGGCCTTAAGCCTAGCCCGCACTTGTCCTCAGGCCATAAGCCTAGCCCGCACTTGTGCCCCGGCCTTAAGCCTAGCCCGCACTTGTGCCCCGGCCTTAAGCCTAGCCCGCACTTGTGCCCCGGCCTTAAGCCTAGCCCGCACTTGTGCCCCGGCCTTAAGCCTAGCCCGCACTTGTGCCCCGGCCTTAAGCCTAGCCCGCACTTGTGCCCAGGCCTTAAGCCTAGCCCGCACTTGTGCCCAGGCCTTAAGCCTAGCCCGCACTTGTGCCCAGGCCTTAAGCCTAGCCCGCACTTGTGCCCCCTGCCTTGATTCTAGCCAGCACTTGTGCCCAGGCCTTAAGCCTAGCCCGCACTTGTGCCCAGGCCTTAAGCCTAGCCTGCACTTTTGAGCCCCTTGAATGCTTGTTTGTTTGTTTTTGTCTTCAGCTTCATGTTGGTTATGCACATAGGGCCAGCTTTACGCTCTTCGCTCTTGTCCCGTCTGAATGCGCATGCACGACTTTAATTGGGGAAGAAGGCATTACCCATTTACGGAGGACAGACAAGAAGTGCCTGGTCGCTTGGAGCATGGGGTTATGGAGAGGCTCCGCACTGTACAACAAAGGATCTAGTCCTAAATGTCCAAGTACAGAGTAGAGGGGTGAAAGCTAGCTCTTCACCCCTATGGGTGCCTAACCCTTTATGCAAAGAGTGCAAAGAGTTAGCTGAATGCCTTAAGCCTAGCCAGCACTTGTGCCCCCTGCCTTGATCCTGGCCAGCACTGCACTTGTGCCCATGCCGTAAGCCTAGCCCACACTTGTGCCCAGGCCTTAAGCCTAGCCCGCACTTGAGCCCAGGCCTTAAGCCTGGCTGGCACTTGTGCCCATGCCTTAAGCCTAGCCGGCACTTGTGGCCCCTGCCTTGATCCTAGCCAGCACTGCACTTGTGCCCAGGCCTTAAGCCTAGCCTGCACTTGTGCCCAGGCCTTAAGCCTAGCCCGCACTTGTGCCCCGGCCTTAAGCCTAGCCCGCACTTGTGCCCCGGCCTTAAGCCTAGCCCGCACTTGTGCCCCGGCCTTAAGCCTAGCCCGCACTTGTGCCCCGGCCTTAAGCCTAGCCCGCACTTGTGCCCCGGCCTTAAGCCTAGCCCGCACTTGTGCCCCGGCCTTAAGTCTAACCCCCACTTGTGCCCAGGCCTTAAGCCTAGCCCGCACTTGTGCCCAGGCCTTAAGCCTAGCCCGCACTTGTGCCCCGGCCTTAAGCCTAGCCCGCACTTGTGCCCCGGCCTTAAGCCTAGCCCGCACTTGTGCCCCGGCCTTAAGCCTAGCCCGCACTTGTGCCCATGCCTTAAGCCTAACCCGCCCTTGTGCCCAGGCCTTAAGCCTAGCCCGCACTTGTGCCCCGGCTTTAAGCTTAGCCCGCACTTGTGCCCCGGCTTTAAGCTTAGCCCGCACTTGTGCCCCGGCTTTAAGCTTAGCCCGCACTTGTGCCCCGGCTTTAAGCTTAGCCCGCACTTGTGCCCAGGCCTTAAGCCTAGCCAGCACTTGTGCCCAGGCCTTAAGCCTAGCCCGCACTTGTGCCCAGGCCTTAAGCCTAGCCTGCACTTTTGAGCCCCTTGAATGCTTGTTTGTTTGTTTTTGTCTTCAGCTTCATGTTGGTTATGCACATAGGGCCAGCTTTACGCTCTTCGCTCTTGTCCCGTCTGAATGCGCATGCACGACTGTAATTGGGGAAGAAGGCATTACCCATTTACGGAGGACAGACAAGAAGTGCCTGGTCGCTTGGAGCATGGGGTTATGGAGAGGCTCCGCACTGTACAACAAAGGATCTAGTCCTAAATGTCCAAGTACAGAGTAGAGGGGTGAAAGCTAGCTCTTCACCCCTATGGGTGCCTAACCCTTTATGCAAAGAGTGCAAAGAGTTAGCTGAATGCCTTAAGCCTAGCCAGCACTTGTGCCCCCTGCCTTGATCCTGGCCAGCACTGCACTTGTGCCCATGCCTTAAGCCTGGCTGGCACTTGTGCCCATGCCTTAAGCCTAGCCGGCACTTGTGGCCCCTGCCTTGATCCTAGCCAGCACTGCACTTGTGCCCAGGCCTTAAGCCTAGCCTGCACTTGTGCCCCGGCCTTAAGCCTAGCCCGCACTTGTGTCCAGGCCTTAAGCCTAGCCCGCACTTGTGCCCAGGCCTTAAGCCTAGCCCGCACTTGTGCCCAGGCCTTAAGCCTAGCCCGCACTTGTGCCCAGGCCTTAAGCCTAGCCCGCACTTGTGCCCCGGCCTTAAGCCTAACCCGCACTTGTGCCCAGGCCTTAAGCCTAGCCCGCACTTGTGCCCAGGCCTTAAGCCTAGCCCGCACTTGTGCCCAGGCCTTAAGCCGAGCCCGCACTTGTGCCCCTGCCTTAAGCCGAGCCCGCACTTGTGCCCCTGCCTTAAGCCGAGCCCGCACTTGTGCCCCTGCCTTGATCCTAGCCAGCACTTGTGCCCAGGCCTTAAGCCTAGCCCGCACTTGTGCCCAGGCCTTAAGCCTAGCCCACACTTGTGCCCAGGCCTTAAGCCTAGCCCGCACTTGTGCCCAGGCCTTAAGCCTAGCCCGCACTTGTGCCCCTGCCTTGATCCTAGCCAGCACTTGTGCCCAGGCCTTAAGCCTAGCCCGCACTTGTGCCCAGGCCTTAAGCCTAGCCCGCACTTGTGCCCCCTGCCTTGATCCTAGCCAGCACTTGTGCCCAGGCCTTAAGCCTAGCCCGCACTTTTGCCCCTGCCTTAAGCCTAGCCCGCACTTGTGCCCCCTGCCTTGATCCTAGCCAGCACTTGTGCCCAGGCCTTAAGCCTAGCCCGCACTTGTGCCCAGGCCTTAAGCCTAGCCTGCACTTTTGAGCCCCTTGAATGCTTGTTTGTTTTTGTCTTCAGCTTCATGTTGGTTATGCACATAGGGCCAGCTTTACGCTCTTCGCTCTTGTCCCGTCTGAATGCGCATGCACGACTGTAATTGGGGAAGAAGGCATTACCCATTTACGGAGGACAGACAAGAAGTGCCTGGTCGCTTGGAGCATGGGGTTATGGAGAGGCTCCGCACTGTACAACAAAGGATCTAGTCCTAAATGTCCAAGTACAGAGTAGAGGGGTGAAAGCTAGCTCTTCACCCCTATGGGTGCCTAACCCTTTATGCAAAGAGTGCAAAGAGTTAGCTGAATGCCTTAAGCCTAGCCAGCACTTGTGCCCCCTGCCTTGATCCTGGCCAGCACTGCACTTGTGCCCATGCCTTAAGCCTGGCTGGCACTTGTGCCCATGCCTTAAGCCTAGCCGGCACTTGTGGCCCCTGCCTTGATCCTAGCCAGCACTGCACTTGTGCCCAGGCCTTAAGCCTAGCCTGCACTTGTGCCCCGGCCTTAAGCCTAGCCCGCACTTGTGTCCAGGCCTTAAGCCTAGCCCGCACTTGTGCCCAGGCCTTAAGCCTAGCCCGCACTTGTGCCCAAGCCTAAAGCCTAGCCCGCACTTGTGCCCAGGCCTTAAGCCTAGCCCGCACTTGTGCCCCGGCCTTAAGCCTAACCCGCACTTGTGCCCAGGCCTTAAGCCTAGCCCGCACTTGTGCCCAGGCCTTAAGCCTAGCCCGCACTTGTGCCCCGGCTTTAAGCTTAGCCCGCACTTGTGCCCCGGCTTTAAGCTTAGCCCGCACTTGTGCCCAGGCCTTAAGCCGAGCCCGCACTTGTGCCCCGGCCTTAAGCCGAGCCCGCACTTGTGCCCCGGCCTTAAGCCGAGCCCGCACTTGTGCCCCGGCCTTAAGCCGAGCCCGCACTTGTGCCCCGGCCTTAAGCCGAGCCCGCACTTGTGCCCCGGCCTTAAGCCGAGCCCGCACTTGTGCCCCGGCCTTAAGCCGAGCCCGCACTTGTGCCCCTGCCTTAAGCCGAGCCCGCACTTGTGCCCCTGCCTTAAGCCTAGCCCGCACTTGTGCCCAGGCCTTAAGCCTAGCCCGCACTTGTGCCCAGGCCTTAAGCCTAGCCCGCACTTGTGCCCCTGCCTTAAGCCTAGCCCGCACTTGTGCCCCTGCCTAAAGCCTAGCCCGCACTTGTGCCCAGGCCTAAAGCCTAGCCCGCACTTGTGCCCAGGCCTTAAGCCTAGCCCGCACTTGTGCCCAGGCCTTAAGCCTAGCCCGCACTTGTGCCCAGGCCTTAAGCCTAGCCCGCACTTGTGCCCAGGCCTTAAGCCTAGCCCGCACTTGTGCCCAGGCCTTAAGCCTAGCCCGCACTTGTGCCCAGGCCTTAAGCCTAGCCCGCACTTGTGCCCAGGCCTTAAGCCTAGCCCGCACTTGTGCCCAGGCCTTAAGCCTAGCCCGCACTTGTGCCCAGGCCTTAAGCCTAGCCCGCACTTGTGCCCAGGCCTTAAGCCTAGCCCGCACTTGTGCCCAGGCCTTAAGTCTAGCCCGCACTTGTGCCCAGGCCTTAAGCCTAGCCCGCACTTGTGCCCCCTGCCTTGATCCTAGCCAGCACTTGTGCCCAGGCCTTAAGCCTAGCCCGCACTTGTGCCCAGGCCTTAAGCCTAGCCCGCACTTGTGCCC
The DNA here is from genome assembly GCF_032444005.1 of Ranitomeya imitator. Taxonomy (NCBI): domain Eukaryota; kingdom Metazoa; phylum Chordata; class Amphibia; order Anura; family Dendrobatidae; genus Ranitomeya; species Ranitomeya imitator. The sequence goes on from NW_027194543.1 coordinate 558,218, forward strand.
AGGCCTTAAGCCTAGCCCGCACTTGTGCCCCCTGCCTTGATCCTAGCCAGCACTTGTGCCCAGGCCTTAAGCCTAGCCCGCACTTGTGCCCAGGCCTTAAGCCGAGCCCGCACTTGTGCCCAGGCCTTAAGCCGAGCCCGCACTTGTGCCCCTGCCTTCAGCCGAGCCCGCACTTGTGCCCCTGCCTTAAGCCGAGCCCGCACTTGTGCCCCTGCCTTAAGCCGAGCCCGCACTTGTGCCCCTGCCTTAAGCCGAGCCCGCACTTGTGCCCCTGCCTTAAGCCGAGCCCGCACTTGTGCCCCTGCCTTGATCCTAGCCAGCACTTGTGCCCAGGCCTTAAGCCTAGCCCGCACTTGTGCCCAGGCCTTAAGCCTAGCCAGCACTTGTGCCCCCTGCCTTGATCCTAGCCAGCACTGCACTTGTGCCCATGCCGTAAGCCTAGCCCGCACTTGTGCCCCGGCCTTAAGCCTAGCCCGCACTTGTGCCCCGGCCTTAAGCCTAGCCCGCATTTGTGCCCAGGCCTTAAGCCTAGCCCGCACTTGTCCTCAGGCCATAAGCCTAGCCCGCACTTGTGCCCCGGCCTTAAGCCTAGCCCGCACTTGTGCCCCGGCCTTAAGCCTAGCCCGCACTTGTGCCCCGGCCTTAAACCTAGCCCGCACTTGTGCCCAGGCCTTAAGCCTAGCCCGCACTTGTGCCCAGGCCTTAAGCCTAGCCCGCACTTGTGCCCAGGCCTTAAGCCTAGCCCGCACTTGTGCCCCCTGCCTTGATCCTAGCCAGCACTTGTGCCCAGGCCTTAAGCCTAGCCCGCACTTGTGCCCAGGCCTTAAGCCTAGCCTGCACTTTTGAGCCCCTTGAATGCTTGTTTGTTTGTTTTTGTCTTCAGCTTCATGTTGGTTATGCACATAGGGCCAGCTTTACGCTCTTCGCTCTTGTCCCGTCTGAATGCGCATGCACGACTGTAATTGGGGAAGAAGGCATTACCCATTTACGGAGGACAGACAAGAAGTGCCTGGTCGCTTGGAGCATGGGGTTATGGAGAGGCTCCGCACTGTACAACAAAGGATCTAGTCCTAAATGTCCAAGTACACAGTAGAGGGGTGAAAGCTAGCTCTTCACCCCTATGGGTGCCTAACCCTTTATGCAAAGAGTGCAAAGAGTTAGCTGAATGCCTTAAGCCTAGCCCGCACTTGTGCCCCCTGCCTTGATCCTAGCCAGCACTTGTGCCCAGGCCTTAAGCCTAGCCCGCACTTGTGCCCAGGCCTTAAGCCTAGCCCGCACTTGTGCCCCCTGCCTTGATCCTAGCCAGCACTGCACTTATGCCCAGGCCTTAAGCCTAGCCTGCACTTGTGCCCAGGCCTTAAGCCTAGCCCGCACTTGTGCCCAGGCCTTAAGCCTAGCCCGCACTTGTGCCCAGGCCTTAAGCCTAGCCCGCACTTGTGCCCAGGCCTTAAGCCTAGCCCGCACTTGTGCCCAGGCCTTAAGCCTAGCCCGCACTTGTGCCCAGGCCTTAAGCCTAGCCCGCACTTGTGCCCAGGCCTTAAGCCTAGCCCGCACTTGTGCCCCTGCCTTGATCCTAGCCAGCACTTGTGCCCAGGCCTTAAGCCTAGCCCGCACTTGTGCCCAGGCCTTAAGCCTAGCCCGCACTTGTGCCCCCTGCCTTGATCCTAGCCAGCACTTGTGCCCAGGCCTTAAGCCTAGCCCGCACTTGTGCCCCTGCCTTAAGCCTAGCCCGCACTTGTGCCCCTGCCTTAAGCCTAGCCCGCACTTGTGCCCCCTGCCTTGATCCTAGCCAACACTTGTGCCCAGGCCTTAAGCCTAGCCCGCACTTGTGCCCAGGCCTTAAGCCTAGCCTGCACTTTTGAGCCCCTTGAATGCTTGTTTGTTTGTTTTTGTCTTCAGCTTCATGTTGGTTATGCACATAGGGCCAGCTTTACGCTCTTCGCTCTTGTCCCGTCTGAATGCGCATGCACGACTGTAATTGGGGAAGAAGGCATTACCCATTTACGGAGGACAGACAAGAAGTGCCTGGTCGCTTGGAGCATGGGGTTATGGAGAGGCTCCGCACTGTACAACAAAGGATCTAGTCCTAAATGTCCAAGTACAGAGTAGAGGGGTGAAAGCTAGCTCTTCACCCCTATGGGTGCCTAACCCTTTATGCAAAGAGTGCAAAGAGTTAGCTGAATGCCTTAAGCCTAGCCAGCACTTGTGCCCCCTGCCTTGATCCTGGCCAGCACTGCACTTGTGCCCATGCCGTAAGCCTAGTTTGCACTTGTGCCCAGGCCTTAAGCCTGGCTGGCACTTGTGCCCATGCCTTAAGCCTAGCCGGCACTTTTGGCCCCTGCCTTGATCCTAGCCAGCACTGCACTTGTGCCCAGGCCTTAAGCCTAGCCTGCACTTGTGCCCCGGCCTTAAGCCTAGCCTGCACTTGTGCCCCGGCCTTAAGCCTAGCCCGCACTTGTGCCCCGGCCTTAAGCCTAACCCGCACTTGTGCCCAGGCCTTAAGCCTAGCCCGCACTTGTGCCCAGGCCTTAAGCCTAGCCCGCACTTGTGCCCCCTGCCTTGATCCTAGCCAGCACTGAACTTGTGCCCAGGCCTTAAGCCTAGCCTGCACTTGTGCCCAGGCCTTAAGCCTAGCCCGCACTTGTGCCCAGGCCTTAAGCCTAGCCCGCACTTGTGCCCAGGCCTTAAGCCTAGCCCGCACTTGTGCCCAGGCCTTAAGCCTAGCCCGCACTTGTGCCCCCTGCCTTGATCCTAGCCAGCACTTGTGCCCAGGCCTTAAGCCTAGCCTGCACTTGTGCCCTGGCCTTAAGCCTAGCCCGCACTTGTGCCCCGGCCTTAAGCCTAGCCCGCACTTGTGCCCAGGCCTTAAGCCTAGCCTGCACTTGTGCCCAGGCCTTAAGCCTAGCCCGCACTTGTGCCCCGGCTTTAAGCTTAGCCCGCACTTGTGCCCCGGCTTTAAGCTTAGCCCGCACTTGTGCCCAGGCCTTAAGCCTAGCCCGCACTTGTGCCCCGGCCTTAAGCCGAGCCCGCACTTGTGCCCCGGCCTTAAGCCGAGCCCGCACTTGTGCCCCTGCCTTAAGCCGAGCCCGCACTTGTGCCCCTGCCTTAAGCCGAGCCCGCACTTGTGCCCCTGCCTTAAGCCGAGCCCGCACTTGTGCCCCTGCCTTAAGCCTAGCCCGCACTTGTGCCCAGGCCTTAAGCCTAGCCCGCACTTGTGCCCAGGCCTTAAGCCTAGCCCGCACTTGTGCCCCTGCCTTAAGCCTAGCCCGCACTTGTGCCCCTGCCTTAAGCCTAGCCCGCACTTGTGCCCCTGCCTTAAGCCTAGCCCGCACTTGTGCCCAGACCTAAAGCCTAGCCCGCACTTGTGCCCAGGCCTTAAACCTAGCCCGCACTTTTGCCCAGGCCTTAAGCCTAGCCCACACTTGTGCCCAGGCCTTAAGCCTAGCCCGCTCTTGTGTCCAGGCCTTAAGCCTAGCCCGCACTTGTGCCCAGGCCTTAAGCCCAGCCCGCACTTGTGCCCCCTGCCTTGATCCTAGCCAGCACTTGTGCCCAGGCCTTAAGCCATGCCCGCACTTGTGCCCCTGCCTTAAGCCTAGCCCGCACTTGTGCCCCTGCCTTAAGCCTAGCCCGCACTTGTGCCCAGGCCTTAAGCCTAGCCCGCACTTGTGCCCAGGCCTTAAGCCCAGCCCGCACTTGTGCCCAGGCCTTAAGCCTAGCCCGCACTTGTGCCCAGGCCTTAAGCCTAGCCCGCACTTGTGCCCAGGCCTTAAGCCTAGCCCGCACTTGTGCCCAGGCCTTAAGCCTAGCCCGCACTTGTGCCCAGGCCTTAAGCCTAGCCTGCACTTGTTCCCAGGCCTTAAGCCTAGCCTGCACTTGTGCCCAGGCCTTAAGCCTAGCCCGCACTTGTGCCCCCTGCCTTGATCCTAGCCAGCACTGCACTTGTGCCCAGGCCTTAAGCCTAGCCTGCACTTGTGCCCAGGCCTTAAGCCTAGCCCGCACTTGTGCCCAGGCCTTAAGCCTAGCCCGCACTTGTGCCCAGGCCTTAAGCCTAGCCCGCACTTGTGCCCAGGCCTTAAGCCTAGCCCGCACTTGTGCCCCCTGCCTTGATCCTAGCCAGCACTTGTGCCCAGGCCTTAAGCCTAGCCCGCACTTGTGCCCCGGCTTTAAGCTTAGCCCGCACTTGTGCCCTGGCTTTAAGCTTAGCCCGCACTTGTGCCCAGGCCTTAAGCCGAGCCCGCACTTGTGCCCCGGCCTTAAGCCGAGCCCGCACTTGTGCCCCGGCCTTAAGCCGAGCCCGCACTTGTGCCCCGGCCTTAAGCCGAGCCCGCACTTGTGCCCCTGCCTTAAGTCGAGCCCGCACTTGTGCCCCTGCCTTAAGCCGAGCCCGCACTTGTGCCCCTGCCTTAAGCCGAGCCCGCACTTGTGCCCCTGCCTTAAGCCTAGCCCGCACTTGTGCCCAGGCCTTAAGCCTAGCCCGCACTTGTGCCCCTGCCTTAAGCCTAGCCCGCACTTGTGCCCCTGCCTTAAGCCTAGCCCGCACTTGTGCCCCTGCCTTAAGCCTAGCCCGCACTTGTGCCCAGACCTAAAGCCTAGCCCGCACTTGTGCCCAGGCCTTAAGCCTAGCCCGCACTTGTGCCCAGGCCTTAAGCCTAGCCCGCACTTGTGCCCAGGCCTTAAGCCTAGCCCGCTCTTGTGCCCAGGCCTTAAGCCTAGCCCGCACTTGTGCCCAGGCCTTAAGCCTAGCCCGCACTTGTGCCCCCTGCCTTGATCCTAGCCAGCACTGCACTTGTGCCCCTGCCTTAAGTCGAGCCCGCACTTGTGCCCCTGCCTTAAGCCGAGCCCGCACTTGTGCCCCTGCCTTAAGCCGAGCCCGCACTTGTGCCCCTGCCTTAAGCCTAGCCCGCACTTGTGCCCAGGCCTTAAGCCTAGCCCGCACTTGTGCCCCTGCCTTAAGCCTAGCCCGCACTTGTGCCCCTGCCTTAAGCCTAGCCCGCACTTGTGCCCAGGCCTTAAGCCTAGCCCGCACTTGTGCCCAGGCCTTAAGCCTAGCCCGCATTTGTGCCCAGGCCTTAAGCCTAGCCCGCACTTGTGCCCAGGCCTTAAGCCTAGCCCGCACTTGTGCCCAGGCCTTAAGCCTAGCCCGCACTTGTGCCCAGGCCTTAAGCCTAGCCCGCACTTGTGCCCAGGCCTTAAGCCTAGCCCGCACTTGTGCCCAGGCCTTAAGCCTAGCCCGCACTTGTTCCCAGGCCTTAAGCCTAGCCTGCACTTGTGCCCAGGCCTTAAGCCTAGCCCGCACTTGTGCCCCCTGCCTTGATCCTAGCCAGCACTGCACTTGTGCCCAGGCCTTAAGCCTAGCCTGCACTTGTGCCCAGGCCTTAAGCCTAGCCCGCACTTGTGCCCAGGCCTTAAGCCTAGCCCGCACTTGTGCCCAGGCCTTAAGCCTAGCCCGCACTTGTGCCCAGGCCTTAAGCCTAGCCCGCACTTGTGCCCCCTGCCTTGATCCTAGCCAGCACTTGTGCCCAGGCCTTAAGCCTAGCCCGCACTTGTGCCCAGGCCTTAAGCCTAGCCCGCACTTGTGCCCCCTGCCTTGATCCTAGCCAGCACTGCACTTATGCCCAGGCCTTAAGCCTAGCCTGCACTTGTGCCCAGGCCTTAAGCCTAGCCCGCACTTGTGCCCAGGCCTTAAGCCTAGCCCGCACTTGTGCCCAGGCCTTAAGCCTAGCCCGCACTTGTGCTCAGGCCTTAAGCCTAGCCCGCACTTGTGCCCAGGCCTTAAGCCTAGCCCGCACTTGTGCCCCCTGCCTTGATCCTAGCCAGCACTTGTGCCCAGGCCTTAAGCCTAGCCCGCACTTGAGCCCAGGCCTTAAGCCAAGCCCGCACTTGTGCCCCTGCCTTAAGCCTAGCCCGCACTTGTGCCCCTGCCTTAAGCCTAGCCCGCACTTGTGCCCAGGCCTTAAGCCTAGCCCGCACTTGTGCCCAGGCCTTAAGCCTAGCCCGCACTTGTGCCCAGGCCTAAAGCCTAGCCCGCACTTGTGCCCAGGCCTTAAGCCTAGCCCGCACTTGTGCCCTGGCCTTAAGCCTAGCCCGCACTTGTGCCCTGGCCTTAAGCCTAGCCCGCACTTGTGCCCCGGCCTTAAGCCTAGCCCGCACTTGTGCCCCGGCCTTAAGCCTAGCCCGCACTTGTGCCCCGGCCTTAAGCCTAGCCCGCACTTGTGCTCCGGCCTTAAGCCTAGCCCGCACTTGTGCCCCGGCCTTAAGCCTAGCCCGCACTTGTGCCCCGGCCTTATGCCTAGCCCGCACTTGTGCCCCGGCCTTAAGCCTAGCCCGCACTTGTGCCCAGGCCTTAAGCCTAGCCCGCACTTGTGCCCAGGCCTTAAGCCTAGCCCGCACTTGTGCCCAGGCCTTAAGCCTAGCCTGCACTTGTGCCCCCTGCCTTGATCCTAGCCAGCACTTGTGCCAAGGCCTTAAGCCTAGCCCGCACTTGTGCCCAGGCCTTAAGCCTAGCCTGCACTTTTGAGCCCCTTGAATGCTTGTTTGTTTGTTTTTGTCTTCAGCTTCATGTTGGTTATGCACATAGGGCCAGCTTTACGCTCTTCGCTCTTGTCCCGTCTGAATGCGCATGCACGACTGTAATTGGGGAAGAAGGCATTACCCATTTACGGAGGACAGACAAGAAGTGCCTGGTCGCTTGGAGCATGGGGTTATGGAGAGGCTCCGCACTGTACAACAAAGGATCTAGTCCTAAATGTCCAAGTACAGAGTAGAGGGGTGAAAGCTAGCTCTTCACCCCTATGGGTGCCTAACCCTTTATGCAAAGAGTGCAAAGAGTTAGCTGAATGCCTTAAGCCTAGCCAGCACTTGTGCCCCCTGCCTTGATCCTGGCCAGCACTGCACTTGTGCCCATGCCGTAAGCCTAGCCCGCACTTGTGCCCCGGCCTTAAGCCTAGCCCGCACTTGTGCCCCGGCCTTAAGCCTAGCCCGCACTTGTGCCCCGGCCTTAAGCCTAGCCCGCACTTGTGCCCCGGCCTTAAGCCTAGCCCGCACTTGTGCCCAGGCCTTAAGCCTAGCCCGCACTTGTCCTCAGGCCATAAGCCTAGCCCGCACTTGTGCCCCGGCCTTAAGCCTAGCCCGCACTTGTGCCCCGGCCTTAAGCCTAGCCCGCACTTGTGCCCCGGCCTTAAGCCTAGCCCGCACTTGTGCCCAGGCCTTAAGCCTAGCCCACACTTGTGCCCAGGCCTTAAGCCTAGCCTGCACTTGTGCCCCCTGCCTTGATCCTAGCCAGCACTTGTGCCCAGGCCTTAAGCCTAGCCCGCACTTGTGCCCAGGCCTTAAGCCTAGCCTGCACTTTTGAGCCCCTTGAATGCTTGTTTGTTTGTTTTTGTCTTCAGCTTCATGTTGGTTATGCACATAGGGCCAGCTTTACGCTCTTCGCTCTTGTCCCGTCTGAATGCGCATGCACGACTGTAATTGGGGAAGAAGGCATTACCCATTTACGGAGGACAGACAAGAAGTGCCTGGTCGCTTGGAGCATGGGGTTATGGAGAGGCTCCGCACTGTACAACAAAGGATCTAGTCCTAAGTGTCCAAGTACAGAGTAGAGGGGTGAAAGCTAGCTCTTCACCCCTATGGGTGCCTAACCCTTTATGCAAAGAGTGCAAAGAGTTAGCTGAATGCCTTAAGCCTAGCCAGCACTTGTGCCCCCTGCCTTGATCCTGGCCAGCACTGCAGTTGTGCCCATGCCGTAAGCCTAGCCCGCACTTGTGCCCAGGCCTTAAGCCTGGCTGGCACTTGTGGCCCCTGCCTTGATCCTAGCCAGCACTGCACTTGTGCCCAGGCCTTAAGCCTAGCCTGCACTTGTGCCCCGGCCTTAAGCCTAGCCTGCACTTGTGCCCCGGCCTTAAGCCTAGCCCGCACTTGTGCCCCGGCCTTAAGCCTAACCCGCACTTGTGCCCAGGCCTTAGGCCTAGCCCGCACTTGTGCCCAGGCCTTATGCCTAGCCCGCACTTGTGCCCCCTGCCTTGATCCTAGCCAGCACTGCACTTGTGCCCAGGCCTTAAGCCTAGCCTGCACTTGTGCCCAGGCCTTAAGCCTAGCCCGCACTTGTGCCCAGGCCTTAAGCCTAGCCCGCACTTGTGCCCAGGCCTTAAGCCTAGCCCGCACTTGTGCCCAGGCCTTAAGCCTAGCCCGCACTTGTGCCCCCTGCCTTGATCCTAGCCAGCACTTGTGCCCAGGCCTTAAGCCTAGCCTGCACTTGTGCCCTGGCCTTAAGCCTAGCCCGCACTTGTGCCCCGGCCTTAAGCCTAGCCCGCACTTGTGCCCCAGCCTTAAGCCTAACCCGCACTTGTGCCCAGGCCTTAAGCCTAGCCCGCACTTGTGCCCAGGCCTTAAGCCTAGCCCGCACTTGTGCCCCGGCTTTAAGCTTAGCCCGCACTTGTGCCCCGGCTTTAAGCTTAGCCCGCACTTGTGCCCAGGCCTTAAGCCTAGCCCGCACTTGTGCCCCGGCCTTAAGCCGAGCCCGCACTTGTGCCCCGGCCTTAAGCCGAGCCCGCACTTGTGCCCCGGCCTTAAGCCGAGCCCGCACTTGTGCCCCGGCCTTAAGCCGAGCCCGCACTTGTGCCCCGGCCTTAAGCCGAGCCCGCACTTGTGCCCCTGCCTTAAGCCGAGCCCGCACTTGTGCCCCTGCCTTAAGCCGAGCCCGCACTTGTGCCCCTGCCTTAAGCCGAGCCCGCACTTGTGCCCCTGCCTTAAGCCTAGCCCGCACTTGTGCCCAGGCCTTAAGCCTAGCCCGCACTTGTGCCCCTGCCTTAAGCCTAGCCCGCACTTGTGCCCCTGCCTTAAGCCTAGCCCGCACTTGTGCCCAGACCTAAAGCCTAGCCCGCACTTGTGCCCAGGCCTTAAGCCTAGCCCGCACTTGTGCCCAGGCCTTAAGCCTAGCCCGCACTTGTGCCCAGGCCTTAAGCCTAGCCCGCACTTGTGCCCAGGCCTTAAGCCTAGCCCGCACTTGTGCCCAGGCCTTAAGCCTAGCCCGCTCTTGTGCCCAGGCCTTAAGCCTAGCCCGCACTTGTGCCCAGGCCTTAAGCCTAGCCCGCACTTGTGCCCCCTGCCTTGATCCTAGCCAGCACTTGTGCCCAGGCCTTAAGCCAAGCCCGCACTTGTGCCCCTGCCTTAAGCCTAGCCCGCACTTGTGCCCCTGCCTTAAGCCTAGCCCGCACTTGTGCCCCTGCCTTAAGCCTAGCCCGCACTTGTGCCCAGGCCTTAAGCCTAGCCCGCACTTGTGCCCAGGCCTTAAGCCCAGCCCGCACTTGTGCCCAGGCCTTAAGCCCAGCCCGCACTTGTGCCCAGGCCTTAAGCCTAGCCCGCACTTGTGCCCAGGCCTTAAGCCTAGCCCGCACTTGTGCCCAGGCCTTAAGCCTAGCCCGCACTTGTGCCCAGGCCTTAAGCCTAGCCCGCACTTGTGCCCAGGCCTTAAGCCTAGCCCGCACTTGTGCCCCCTGCCTTGATCCTAGCCAGCACTTGTGCCCAGGCCTTAAGCCTAGCCCGCACTTGTGCCCAGGCCTTAAGCCTAGCCCGCACTTGTGCCCCCTGCCTTGATCCTAGCCAGCACTGCACTTATGCCCAGGCCTTAAGCCTAGCCTGCACTTGTGCCCAGGCCTTAAGCCTAGCCCGCACTTGTGCCCAGGCCTTAAGCCTAGCCCGCACTTGTGCCCAGGCCTTAAGCCTAGCCCGCACTTGTGCCCCCTGCCTTGATCCTAGCCAGCACTTGTGCCCAGGCCTTAAGCCTAGCCTGCACTTGTGCCCCCTGCCTTGATCCTAGCCAGCACTTGTGCCAAGGCCTTAAGCCTAGCCCGCACTTGTGCCCAGGCCTTAAGCCTAGCCTGCACTTTTGAGCCCCTTGAATGCTTGTTTGTTTGTTTTTGTCTTCAGCTTCATGTTGGTTATGCACATAGGGCCAGCTTTACGCTCTTCGCTCTTGTCCCGTCTGAATGCGCATGCACGACTGTAATTGGGGAAGAAGGCATTACCCGTTTACGGAGGACAGACAAGAAGTGCCTGGTCGCTTGGAGCATGGGGTTATGGAGAGGCTCCGCACTGTACAACAAAGGATCTAGTCCTAAATGTCCAAGTACAGAGTAGAGGGGTGAAAGCTAGCTCTTCACCCCTATGGGTGCCTAACCCTTTATGCAAAGAGTGCAAAGAGTTAGCTGAATGCCTTAAGCCTAGCCAGCACTTGTGCCCCTGCCTTGATCCTGGCCAGCACTGCACTTGTGCCCATGCCGTAAGCCTAGCCCGCACTTGTGCCCAGGCCTTAAGCCTGGCTGGCACTTGTGCCCATGCCTTAAGCCTAGCCGGCACTTGTGGCCCCTGCCTTGATCCTAGCCAGCACTGCACTTGTGCCCCGGCCTTAAGCCTAGCCTGCACTTGTGCCCCGGCCTTAAGCCTAGCCTGCACTTGTGCCCCGGCCTTAAGCCTAGCCCGCACTTGTGCCCCGGCCTTAAGCCTAGCCCGCACTTGTGCCCCGGCCTTAAGCCTAACCCGCACTTGTGCCCAGGCCTTAAGCCTAGCCCGCACTTGTGCCCAGGCCTTAAGCCTAGCCCACACTTGTGCCCCGGCTTTAAGCTTAGCCCGCACTTGTGCCCCGGCTTTAAGCTTAGCCCGCACTTGTGCCCAGGCCTTAAGCCTAGCCCGCACTTGTGCCCAGGCCTTAAGCCTAGCCCGCACTTGTGCCCAGGCCTTAAGCCTAGCCCGCACTTGTGCCCTGGCCTTAAGCCTAGCCCGCACTTGTGCCCTGGCCTTAAGCCTAGCCCGCACTTGTGCCCAGGCCTTAAGCCTAGCCCGCACTTGTGCCCCGGCCTTAAGCCTAGCCCGCACTTGTGCCCCGGCCTTAAGCCTAACCCGCACTTGTGCCCAGGCCTTAAGCCTAGCCCGCACTTGTGCCCAGGCCTTAAGCCTAGCCCACACTTGTGCCCCGGCTTTAAGCTTAGCCCGCACTTGTGCCCCGGCTTTAAGCTTAGCCCGCACTTGTGCCCAGGCCTTAAGCCTAGCCCGCACTTGTGCCCAGGCCTTAAGCCTAGCCCGCACTTGTGCCCAGGCCTTAAGCCTAGCCCGCACTTGTGCCCTGGCCTTAAGCCTAGCCCGCACTTGTGCCCTGGCCTTAAGCCTAGCCCGCACTTGTGCCCAGGCCTTAAGCCTAGCCCGCACTTGTCCTCAGGCCATAAGCCTAGCCCGCACTTGTCCTCAGGCCATAAGCCTAGCCCGCACTTGTGCCCCGGCCATAAGCCTAGCCCGCACTTGTGCCCCGGCCTTAAGCCTAGCCCGCACTTGTGCCCCGGCCTTAAGCCTAGCCCGCACTTGTGCCCCGGCCTTAAGCCTAGCCCGCACTTGTGCCCCGGCCTTAAGCCTAGCCCGCACTTGTGCCCCGGCCTTAAGCCTAGCCCGCACTTGTGCCCAGGCCTTAAGCCTAGCCCGCACTTGTGCCCAGGCCTTAAGCCTAGCCCGCACTTGTGCCCAGGCCTTAAGCCTAGCCCACACTTGTGCCCCCTGCCTTGATCCTAGCCCGCACTTGTGCCCAGGCCTTAAGCCTAGCCCGCACTTGTGCCCAGGCCTTAAGCCTAGCCTGCACTTTTGAGCCCCTTGAATGCTTGTTTGTTTGTTTTTGTCTTCAGCTTCATGTTGGTTATGCACATAGGGCCAGCTTTACGCTCTTCGCTCTTGTCCCGTCTGAATGCGCATGCACGACTGTAATTGGGGAAGAAGGCATTACCCATTTACGGAGGACAGACAAGAAGTGCCTGGTCGCTTGGAGCATGGGGTTATGGAGAGGCTCCGCACTGTACAACAAAGGATCTAGTCCTAAATGTCCAAGTACAGAGTAGAGGGGTGAAAGCTAGCTCTTCACCCCTATGGGTGCCTAACCCTTTATGCAAAGAGTGCAAAGAGTTAGCTGAATGCCTTAAGCCTAGCCAGCACTTGTGCCCCCTGCCTTGATCCTGGCCAGCACTGCACTTGTGCCCATGCCTTAAGCCTGGCTGGCACTTGTGCCCATGCCTTAAGCCTAGCCGGCACTTGTGGCCCCTGCCTTGATCCTAGCCAGCACTGCACTTGTGCCCAGGCCTTAAGCCTAGCCTGCACTTGTGCCCGGGCCTTAAGCCTAGCCCGCACTTGTGTCCAGGCCTTAAGCCTAGCCCGCACTTGTGCCCAGGCCTTAAGCCTAGCCCGCACTTGTGCCCAGGCCTTAAGCCTAGCCCGCACTTGTGCCCAGGCCTTAAGCCTAGCCCGCACTTGTGCCCCGGCCTTAAGCCTAACCCGCACTTGTGCCCAGGCCTTAAGCCTAGCCCGCACTTGTGCCCAGGCCTTAAGCCTAGCCCGCACTTGTGCCCCGGCTTTAAGCTTAGCCCGCACTTGTGCCCCGGCTTTAAGCTTAGCCCGCACTTGTGCCCAGGCCTTAAGCCTAGCCCGCACTTGTGCCCCGGCCTTAAGCCGAGCCCGCACTTGTGCCCAGGCCTTAAGCCTAGCCCGCACTTGTGCCCAGGCCTTAAGCCTAGCCCGCACTTGTGCCCAGGCCTTAAGCCTAGCCCGCACTTGTGCCCAGGCCTTAAGCCTAGCCCGCACTTGTGCCCAGGCCTTAAGCCTAGCCCGCACTTGTGCCCAGGCCTTAAGCCTAGCCCGCACTTGTGCCCAGGCCTTAAGCCTAGCCCGCACTTGTGCCCAGGCCTTAAGCCTAGCCCGCACTTGTGCCCAGGCCTTAAGCCTAGCCCGCACTTGTGCCCAGGCCTTAAGCCTAGCCCGCACTTGTGCCCAGGCCTTAAGCCTAGCCCGCACTTGTGCCCAGGCCTTAAGCCTAGCCCGCACTTGTGCCCAGGCCTTAAGCCTAGCCCGCACTTGTGCCCAGGCCTTAAGCCTAGCCCGCACTTGTGCCCAGGCCTTAAGCCTAGCCCGCACTTGTGCCCAGGCCTTAAGCCTAACCCGCACTTGTGCCCAGGCCTTAAGCCTAGCCCGCACTTGTGCCCAGGCCTTAAGCCTAGCCCACACTTGTGCCCCTGCCTTAAGCCTAGCCGACACTTGTGCCCCTGCCTTAAGCTTAGCCCGCACTTGTGCCCCGGCTTTAAGCTTAGCCCGCACTTGTGCCCCGGCTTTAAGCTTAGCCCGCACTTGTGCCCAGGCCTTAAGCCTAGCCCGCACTTGTGCCTCGGCCTTAAGCCGAGCCCGCACTTGTGCCCCGGCCTTAAGCCGAGCCCGCACTTGTGCCCCGGCCTTAAGCCGAGCCCGCACTTGTGCCCCGGCCTTAAGCCGAGCCCGCACTTGTGCCCCTGCCTTAAGCCGAGCCCGCACTTGTGCCCCTGCCTTAAGCCGAGCCCGCACTTGTGCCCCTGCCTTAAGCCTAGCCCGCACTTGTGCCCAGGCCTTAAGCCTAGCCCGCACTTGTGCCCAGGCCTTAAGCCTAGCCCGCACTTGTGCCCCTGCCTTAAGCCTAGCCCGCACTTGTGCCCCTGCCTTAAGCCTAGCCCGCACTTGTGCCCAGGCCTAAAGCCTAGCCCGCACTTGTGCCCAGGCCTTAAGCCTAGCCCGCACTTGTGCCCAGGCCTTAAGCCTAGCCCGCACTTGTGCCCAGGCCTTAAGCCTAGCCCGCACTTGTGCCCAGGCCTTAAGCCTAGCCCGCTCTTGTGCCCAGGCCTTAAGCCTAGCCCGCACTTGTGCCCAGGCCTTAAGCCTAGCCCGCACTTGTGCCCAGGCCTTAAGCCTAGCGCGCACTTGTGCCCCCTGCCTTGATCCTAGCCAGCACTTGTGCCCAGGCCTTAAGCCTAGCCCGCACTTGTGCCCAGGCCTTAAGCCAAGCCCGCACTTGTGCCCCTGCCTTAAGCCTAGCCGGCACTTGTGCCCCTGCCTTAAGCCTAGCCCGCACTTGTGCCCAGGCCTTAAGCCTAGCCCGCACTTGTGCCCAGGCCTTAAGCCTAGCCCGCACTTGTGCCCAGGCCTTAAGCCTAGCCCGCACTTGTGCCCAGGCCTTAAGCCTAGCCCGCACTTGTGCCCAGGCCTTAAGCCTAGCCCGCACTTGTGCCCAGGCCTTAAGCCTAGCCCGCACTTGTGCCCAGACCTTAAGCCTAGCCCGCACTTGTTCCCAGGCCTTAAGCCTAGCCTGCACTTGTGCCCAGGCCTTAAGCCTAGCCCGCACTTGTGCCCCCTGCCTTGATCCTAGCCAGCACTGCACTTGTGCCCAGGCCTTAAGCCTAGCCTGCATTTGTGCCCAGGCCTTAAGCCTAGCCTGCACTTGTGCCCCCTGCCTTGATCCTAGCCAGCACTTGTGCCCAGGCCTTAAGCCTAGCCTGCACTTGTGCCCCGGCCTTAAGCCTAGCCCGCACTTGTGCCCCGGCCTTAAGCCTAGCCCGCACTTGTGCCCCGGCCTTAAGCCTAACCCGCACTTGTGCCCAGGCCTTAAGCCTAGCCCGCACTTGTGCCCAGGCCTTAAGCCTAGCCCGCACTTGTGCCCCGGCTTTAAGCTTAGCCCGCACTTGTGCCCCGGCTTTAAGCTTAGCCCGCACTTGTGCCCAGGCCTTAAGCCTAGCCCGCACTTGTGCCCCGGCCTTAAGCCGAGCCCGCACTTGTGCCCCGGCCTTAAGCCGAGCCCGCACTTGTGCCCCGGCCTTAAGCCGAGCCCGCACTTGTGCCCCGGCCTTAAGCCGAGCCCGCACTTGTGCCCCTGCCTTAAGCCGAGCCCGCACTTGTGCCCCTGCCTTAAGCCGAGCCCGCACTTGTGCCCCTGCCTTAAGCCGAGCCCGCACTTGTGCCCCTGCCTTAAGCCGAGCCCGCACTTGTGCCCCTGCCTTAAGCCTAGCCCGCACTTGTGCCCAGGCCTTAAGCCTAGCCCGCACTTGTGCCCAGGCCTTAAGCCTAGCCCGCACTTGTGCCCAGGCCTTAAGCCTAGCCCGCACTTGTGCCCCCTGCCTTGATCCTAGCCAGCACTTGTGCCCAGGCCTTAAGCCTAGCCCGCACTTGTGCCTAGGCCTTAAGCCAAGCCCGCACTTGTGCCCCTGCCTTAAGCCTAGCCCGCACTTGTGCCCCTGCCTTAAGCCTAGCCCACACTTGTGCCCAGGCCTTAAGCCTAGCCCGCACTTGTGCCCAGGCCTTAAGCCTAGCCCGCACTTGTGCCCAGGCCTAAAGCCTAGCCCGCACTTGTGCCCAGGCCTTAAGCCTAGCCCGCACTTGTGCCCTGGCCTTAAGCCTAGCCCGCACTTGTGCCCTGGCCTTAAGCCTAGCCCGCACTTGTGCCCAGGCCTTAAGCCTAGCCCGCACTTGTCCTCAGGCCATAAGCCTAGCCCGCACTTGTGCCCCGGCCTTAAGCCTAGCCCGCACTTGTGCCCAGGCCTTAAGCCTAGCCCGCACTTGTGCCCAGGCCTTAAGCCTAGCCCGCACTTGTGCCCAGGCCTTAAGCCTAGCCCGCACTTGTGCCCAGGCCTTAAGCCTAGCCTGCACTTGTGCCCCCTGCCTTGATCCTAGCCAGCACTTGTGCCAAGGCCTTAAGCCTAGCCCGCACTTGTGCCCAGGCCTTAAGCCTAGCCTGCACTTTTGAGCCCCTTGAATGCTTGTTTGTTTGTTTTTGTCTTCAGCTTCATGTTGGTTATGCACATAGGGCCAGCTTTACGCTCTTCGCTCTTGTCCCGTCTGAATGCGCATGCACGACTGTAATTGGGGAAGAAGGCATTACCCATTTACGGAGGACAGACAAGAAGTGCCTGGTCGCTTGGAGCATGGGGTTATGGAGAGGCTCCGCACTGTACAACAAAGGATCTAGTCCTAAATGTCCAAGTACAGAGTAGAGGGGTGAAAGCTAGCTCTTCACCCCTATGGGTGCCTAACCCTTTATGCAAAGAGTGCAAAGAGTTAGCTGAATGCCTTAAGCCTAGCCAGCACTTGTGCCCCCTGCCTTGATCCTGGCCAGCACTGCACTTGTGCCCATGCCGTAAGCCTAGCCCGCACTTGTGCCCAGGCCTTAAGCCTGGCTGGCACTTGTGCCCATGCCTTAAGCCTAGCCGGCACTTGTGGCCCCTGCCTTGATCCTAGCCAGCACTGCACTTGTGCCCCGGCCTTAAGCCTAGCCCGCACTTGTGCCCCGGCCTTAAGCCTAACCCGCACTTGTGCCCAGGCCTTAAGCCTAGCCCGCACTTGTGCCCAGGCCTTAAGCTTAGCCCACACTTGTGCCCCGGCTTTAAGCTTAGCCCGCACTTGTGCCCAGGCCTTAAGCCTAGCCCGCACTTGTGCCCCGGCCTTAAGCCGAGCCCGCACTTGTGCCCCGGCCTTAAGCCGAGCCCGCACTTGTGCCCCGGCCTTAAGCCGAGCCCGCACTTGTGCCCCGGCCTTAAGCCGAGCCCGCACTTGTGCCCCGGCCTTAAGCCGAGCCCGCACTTGTGCCCCGGCCTTAAGCCGAGCCCGCACTTGTGCCCCTGCCTTAAGCCGAGCCCGCACTTGTGCCCCGGCCTTAAGCCGAGCCCGCACTTGTGCCCCGGCCTTAAGCCGAGCCCGCACTTGTGCCCCGGCCTTAAGCTTAGCCCGCACTTGTGCCCAGGCCTTAAGCCTAGCCCGCACTTGTCCTCAGGCCATAAGCCTAGCCCGCACTTGTGCCCCGGCCTTAAGCCTAGCCCGCACTTGTGCCCCGGCCTTAAGCCTAGCCTGCACTTGTGCCCCTGCCTTAAGCCGAGCCCGCACTTGTGCCCCTGCCTTAAGCCGAGCCCGCACTTGTGCCCCTGCCTTAAGCCTAGCCCGCACTTGTGCCCAGGCCTTAAGCCTAGCCCGCACTTGTGCCCAGGCCTTAAGCCTAGCCCGCACTTGTGCCCAGGCCTTAAGCCTAGCCCGCACTTGTGCCCAGGCCTAAAGCCTAGCCCGCACTTGTGCCCAGGCCTTAAGCCTAGCCCGCACTTGTGCCCAGGCCTTAAGCCTAGCCCGCACTTGTGCCCAGGCCTTAAGCCTAGCCCGCACTTGTGCCCAGGCCTTAAGCCTAGCCCGCACTTGTGCCCCGGCCTTAAGCCTAGCCCGCACTTGTGCCCAGGCCTTAAGCCTAGCCCGCACTTGTGCCCCCTGCCTTGATTCTAGCCAGCACTTGTGCCCAGGCCTTAAGCCTAGCCCGCACTTGTGCCCTGGTCTTAAGCCTAGCCCGCACTTGTGCCCAGGCCTTAAGCCTAGCCCGCACTTGTCCTCAGGCCGTAAGCCTAGCCCGCACTTGTGCCCCGGCCTTAAGCCTAGCCCGCACTTGTGCCCCGGCCTTAAGCCTAGCCCGCACTTGTGCCCCGGCCTTAAGCCTAGCCCGCACTTGTGCCCAGGCCTTAAGCCTAGCCCGCACTTGTGCCCAGGCCTTAAGCCTAGCCCGCACTTGTGCCCAGGCCTTAAGCCTAGCCCATACTTGTGCCCCCTGCCTTGATCCTAGCCAGCACTTGTGCCCAGGCCTTAAGCCTAGCCCGCACTTGTGCCCAGGCCTTAAGCCTAGCCTGCACTTTTGAGCCCCTTGAATGCTTGTTTGTTTGTTTTTGTCTTCAGCTTCATGTTGGTTATGCACATAGGGCCAGCTTTACGCTCTTCGCTCTTGTCCCGTCTGAATGCGCATGCACGACTGTAATTGGGGAAGAAGGCATTACCCATTTACGGAGGACAGACAAGAAGTGCCTGGTCGCTTGGAGCATGGGGTTATGGAGAGGCTCCGCACTGTACAACAAAGGATCTAGTCCTAAATGTCCAAGTACAGAGTAGAGGGGTGAAAGCTAGCTCTTCACCCCTATGGGTGCCTAACCCTTTATGCAAAGAGTGCAAAGAGTTAGCTGAATGCCTTAAGCCTAGCCAGCACTTGTGCCCCCTGCCTTGATCCTGGCCAGCACTGCACTTGTGCCCATGCCTTAAGCCTGGCTGGCACTTGTGCCCATGCCTTAAGCCTAGCCGGCACTTGTGGCCCCTGCCTTGATCCTAGCCAGCACTGCACTTGTGCCCAGGCCTTAAGCCTAGCCCGCACTTGTGTCCAGGCCTTAAGCCTAGCCCGCACTTGTGCCCAGGCCTTAAGCCTAGCCCGCACTTGTGCCCAGGCCTTAAGCCTAGCCCGCACTTGTGCCCAGGCCTTAAGCCTAGCCCGCACTTGTGCCCCGGCCTTAAGCCTAACCCGCACTTGTGCCCAGGCCTTAAGCCTAGCCCGCACTTGTGCCCAGGCCTTAAGCCGAGCCCGCACTTGTGCCCCTGCCTTAAGCCGAGCCCGCACTTGTGCCCCTGCCTTAAGCCGAGCCCGCACTTGTGCCCAGGCCTTGATCCTAGCCAGCACTTGTGCCCAGGCCTTAAGCCTAGCCCGCACTTGTGCCCAGGCCTTAAGCCTAGCCCGCACTTGTGCCCCCTGCCTTGATCCTAGCCAGCACTGCACTTATGCCCAGGCCTTAAGCCTAGCCCGCACTTGTGCCCAGGCCTTAAGCCTAGCCCGCACTTGTGCCCAGGCCTTAAGCCTAGCCCGCACTTGTGCCCAGGCCTTAAGCCTAGCCCGCACTTGTCCTCAGGCCATAAGCCTAGCCCGCACTTGTGCCCCGGCCTTAAGCCTAGCCCGCACTTGTGCCCCGGCCTTAAGCCTAGCCTGCACTTGTGCCCCTGCCTTAAGCCGAGCCCGCACTTGTGCCCCCTGCCTTGATCCTAGCCAGCACTGCACTTGTGCCCAGGCCTTAAGCCTAGCCTGCACTTGTGCCCCGGCCTTAAGCCTAGCCCGCACTTGTGTCCAGGCCTTAAGCCTAGCCCGCACTTGTGCCCAGGCCTTAAGCCTAGCCCGCACTTGTGCCCAGGCCTTAAGCCTAGCCCGCACTTGTGCCCTGGCCTTAAGCCTAACCCGCACTTGTGCCCAGGCCTTAAGCCTAGCCCGCACTTGTGCCCAGGCCTTAAGCCTAGCCCGCACTTGTGCCCCTGCCTTAAGCCGAGCCCGCACTTGTGCCCCTGCCTTAAGCCGAGCCCGCACTTGTGCCCCTGCCTTAAGCCGAGCCCGCACTTGTGCCCCTGCCTTGATCCTAGCCAGCACTTGTGCCCAGGCCTTAAGCCTAGCCCGCACTTGTGCCCAGGCCTTAAGCCTAGCCCGCACTTGTGCCCCCTGCCTTGATCCTAGCCAGCACTGCACTTATGCCCAGGCCTTAAGCCTAGCCTGCACTTGTGCCCAGGCCTTAAGCCTAGCCCGCACTTGTGCCCAGGCCTTATGCCTAGCCCGCACTTGTGCCCAGGCCTTATGCCTAGCCCGCACTTGTGCCCAGGCCTTAAGCCTAGCCCGCACTTGTGCCCAGGCCTTAAGCCTAGCCCGCACTTGTGCCCAGGCCTTAAGCCTAGCCCGCACTTGTGCCCAGGCCTTAAGCCTAGCCCGCACTTGTGCCCCTGCCTTGATCCTAGCCAGCACTTGTGCCCAGGCCTTAAGCCTAGCCCGCACTTGTGCCCAGGCCTTAAGCCTAGCCCGCACTTGTGCCCCCTGCCTTGATCCTAGCCAGCACTTGTGCCCAGGCCTTAAGCCTAGCCCGCACTTGTGCCCCTGCCTTAAGCCTAGCCCGCACTTGTGCCCCTGCCTTAAGCCTAGCCCGCACTTGTGCCCCCTGCCTTGATCCTAGCCAGCACTTGTCCAGGCCTTAAGCCTAGCCTGCACTTGTGTCCAGGCCTTAAGCCTAGCCCGCACTTGTGCCCAGGCCTTAAGCCTAGCCCGCACTTGTGCCCAGGCCTTAAGCCTAGCCCGCACTTGTGCCCAGGCCTTAAGCCTAGCCCGCACTTGTGCCCCGGCCTTAAGCCTAACCCGCACTTGTGCCCAGGCCTTAAGCCTAGCCCGCACTTGTGCCCAGGCCTTAAGCCTAGCCCGCACTTGTGCCCAGGCCTTAAGCCGAGCCCGCACTTGTGCCCAGGCCTTAAGCCGAGCCCGCACTTGTGCCCCTGCCTTAAGCCGAGCCCGCACTTGTGCCCCTGCCTTGATCCTAGCCAGCACTTGTGCCCAGGCCTTAAGCCTAGCCCGCACTTGTGCCCAGGCCTTAAGCCTAGCCCGCACTTGTGCCCCCTGCCTTGATCCTAGCCAGCACTGCACTTATGCCCAGGCCTTAAGCCTAGCCTGCACTTGTGCCCAGGCCTTAAGCCTAGCCCGCACTTGTGCCCAGGCCTTAAGCCTAGCCCGCACTTGTGCCCAGGCCTTAAGCGTAGCCCGCACTTGTGCCCAGGCCTTAAGCCTAGCCCGCACTTGTGCCCAGGCCTTAAGCCTAGCCCGCACTTGTGCCCAGGCCTTAAGCCTAGCCCGCACTTGTGCCCAGGCCTTAAGCCTAGCCCGCACTTGTGCCCAGGCCTTAAGCCTAGCCCGCACTTGTGCCCAGGCCTTAAGCCTAGCCCGCACTTGTGCCCCTGCCTTGATCCTAGCCAGCACTTGTGCCCAGGCCTTAAGCCTAGCCCGCACTTGTGCCCAGGCCTTAAGCCTAGCCCGCACTTGTGCCCCCTGCCTTGATCCTAGCCAGCACTTGTGCCCAGGCCTTAAGCCTAGCCCGCACTTGTGCCCCTGCCTTAAGCCTAGCCCGCACTTGTGCCCCTGCCTTAAGCCTAGCCCGCACTTGTGCCCCCTGCCTTGATCCTAGCCAGCACTTGTGCCCAGGCCTTAAGCCTAGCCCGCTCTTGTGCCCAGGCCTTAAGCCTAGCCTGCACTTTTGAGCCCCTTGAATGCTTGTTTGTTTGTTTTTGTCTTCAGCTTCATGTTGGTTATGCACATAGGGCCAGCTTTACGCTCTTCGCTCTTGTCCCGTCTGAATGCGCATGCACGACTGTAATTGGGGAAGAAGGCATTACCCATTTACGGAGGACAGACAAGAAGTGCCTGGTCGCTTGGAGCATGGGGTTATGGAGAGGCTCCGCACTGTACAACAAAGGATCTAGTCCTAAATGTCCAAGTACAGAGTAGAGGGGTGAAAGCTAGCTCTTCACCCCTATGGGTGCCTAACCCTTTATGCAAAGAGTGCAAAGAGTTAGCTGAATGCCTTAAGCCTAGCCAGCACTTGTGCCCCCTGCCTTGATCCTGGCCAGCACTGCACTTGTGCCCATGCCTTAAGCCTGGCTGGCACTTGTGCCCATGCCTTAAGCCTAGCCGGCACTTGTGGCCCCTGCCTTGATCCTAGCCAGCACTGCACTTGTGCCCAGGCCTTAAGCCTAGCCTGCACTTGTGCCCCGGCCTTAAGCCTAGCCCGCACTTGTGTCCAGGCCTTAAGCCTAGCCCGCACTTGTGCCCAGGCCTTAAGCCTAGCCCGCACTTGTGCCCAGGCCTTAAGCCTAGCCCGCACTTGTGCCCAGGCCTTAAGCCTAGCCCGCACTTGTGCCCCGGCCTTAAGCCTAACCCGCACTTGTGCCCAGGCCTTAAGCCTAGCCCGCACTTGTGCCCAGGCCTTAAGCCTAGCCCGCACTTGTGCCCCGGCTTTAAGCTTAGCCCGCACTTGTGCCCCGGCTTTAAGCTTAGCCCGCACTTGTGCCCAGGCCTTAAGCCGAGCCCGCACTTGTGCCCCGGCCTTAAGCCGAGCCCGCACTTGTGCCCCGGCCTTAAGCCGAGCCCGCACTTGTGCCCCGGCCTTAAGCCGAGCCCGCACTTGTGCCCCTGCCTTAAGCCGAGCCCGCACTTGTGCCCCTGCCTTAAGCCGAGCCCGCACTTGTGCCCCTGCCTTAAGCCGAGCCCGCACTTGTGCCCCTGCATTAAGCCTAGCCCGCACTTGTGCCCAGGCCTTAAGCCTAGCCCGCACTTGTGCCCAGGCCTTAAGCCTAGCCCGCACTTGTGCCCCTGCCTTAAGCCTAGCCCGCACTTGTGCCCCTGCCTAAAGCCTAGCCTGCACTTGTGCCCAGGCCTAAAGCCTAGCCCGCACTTGTGCCCAGGCCTTAAGCCTAGCCCGCACTTGTGCCCAGGCCTTAAGCCTAGCCCGCACTTGTGCCCAGGCCTTAAGCCTAGCCTGCACTTGTGCCCAGGCCTTAAGCCTAGCCCGCACTTGTGCCCAGGCCTTAAGCCTAGCCCGCACTTGTGCCCAGGCCTTAAGCCTAGCCCGCACTTGTGCCCAGGCCTTAAGCCTAGCCCGCACTTGTGCCCCCTGCCTTGATCCTAGCCAGCACTTGTGCCCAGGCCTTAAGCCTAGCCCGCACTTGTGCCCAGGCCTTAAGCCTAGCCCGCACTTGTGCCCCGGCCTTAAGCCGAGCCCGCACTTGTGCCCCGGCCTTAGCCGAGCCCGCACTTGTGCCCCGGCCTTAAGCCGAGCCCGCACTTGTGCCCCGGCCTTAAGCCGAGCCCGCACTTGTGCCCCTGCCTTAAGCCGAGCCCGCACTTGTGCCCCTGCCTTAAGCCGAGCCCGCACTTGTGCCCCTGCCTTAAGCCGAGCCCGCACTTGTGCCCCTGCCTTAAGCCTAGCCCGCACTTGTGCCCAGGCCTTAAGCCTAGCCCGCACTTGTGCCCAGGCCTTAAGCGTAGCCCGCACTTGTGCCCAGGCCTTAAGCCTAGCCCGCACTTGTGCCCAGGCCTTAAGCCTAGCCCGCACTTGTGCCCAGGCCTTAAGCCTAGCCCGCACTTGTGCCCCCTGCCTTGATCCTAGCCAGCACTTGTGCCCAGGCCTTAAGCCTAGCCCGCACTTGTGCCCAGGCCTTAAGCCAAGCCCGCACTTGTGCCCCTGCCTTAAGCCTAGCCCGCACTTGTGCCCCTGCCTTAAGCCTAGCCCGCACTTGTGCCCAGGCCTTAAGCCTTGCCCGCACTTGTGCCCAGGCCTTAAGCCTAGCCCGCACTTGTGCCCAGGCCTAAAGCCTAGCCCGCACTTGTGCCCAGGCCTTAAGCCTAGCCCGCACTTGTGCCCTGGCCTTAAGCCTAGCCCGCACTTGTGCCCTGGCCTTAAGCCTAGCCCGCACTTGTGCCCAGGCCTTAAGCCTAGCCCGCACTTGTCCTCAGGCCATAAGCCTAGCCCGCACTTGTGCCCCGGCCTTAAGCCTAGCCCGCACTTGTGCCCCGGCCTTAAGCCTAGCCCGCACTTGTGCCCCGGCCTTAAGCCTAGCCCGCACTTGTGCCCCGGCCTTAAGCCTAGCCCGCACTTGTGCCCCGGCCTTAAGCCTAGCCCGCACTTGTGCCCAGGCCTTAAGCCTAGCCCGCACTTGTGCCCAGGCCTTAAGCCTAGCCCGCACTTGTGCCCAGGCCTTAAGCCTAGCCCGCACTTGTGCCCAGGCCTTAAGCCTAGCCCGCACTTGTGCCCAGGCCTTAAGCCTAGCCTGCACTTGTGCCCCCTGCCTTGATCCTAGCCAGCACTTGTGCCAAGGCCTTAAGCCTAGCCCGCACTTGTGCCCAGGCCTTAAGCCTAGCCTGCACTTTTGAGCCCCTTGAATGCTTGTTTGTTTGTTTTTGTCTTCAGCTTCATGTTGGTTATGCACATAGGGCCAGCTTTACGCTCTTCGCTTTTGTCCCGTCTGAATGCGCATGCACGACTGTAATTGGGGAAGAAGGCATTACCCATTTACGGAGGACAGACAAGAAGTGCCTGGTCGCTTGGAGCATGGGGTTATGGAGAGGCTCCGCACTGTACAACAAAGGATCTAGTCCTAAATGTCCAAGTACAGAGTAGAGGGGTGAAAGCTAGCTCTTCACCCCTATGGGTGCCTAACCCTTTATGCAAAGAGTGCAAAGAGTTAGCTGAATGCCTTAAGCCTAGCCAGCACTTGTGCCCCCTGCCTTGATCCTGGCCAGCACTGCACTTGTGCCCATGCCGTAAGCCTAGCCCGCACTTGTGCCCAGGCCTTAAGCCTGGCTGGCACTTGTGCCCATGCCTTAAGCCTAGCCGGCACTTGTGGCCCCTGCCTTGATCCTAGCCAGCACTGCACTTGTGCCCAGGCCTTAAGCCTAGCCTGCACTTGTGCCCCGGCCTTAAGCCTAGCCCGCACTTGTGCCCCGGCCTTAAGCCTAGCCCGCACTTGTGCCCCGGCCTTAAGCCTAACCCGCACTTGTGCCCAGGCCTTAAGCCTAGCCCGCACTTGTGCCCAGGCCTTAAGCTTAGCCCACACTTGTGCCCCGGCTTTAAGCTTAGCCCACACTTGTGCCCCGGCTTTAAGCTTAGCCCGCACTTGTGCCCAGGCCTTAAGCCTAGCCCGCACTTGTGCCCCGGCCTTAAGCCGAGCCCGCACTTGTGCCCCGGCCTTAAGCCGAGCCCGCACTTGTGCCCCTGCCTTAAGCCGAGCCCGCACTTGTGCCCCTGCCTTAAGCCGAGCCCGCACTTGTGCCCCTGCCTTAAGCCGAGCCCGCACTTGTGCCCCTGCCTTAAGCCGAGCCCGCACTTGTGCCCCTGCCTTAAGCCGAGCCCGCACTTGTGCCCCTGCCTTAAGCCGAGCCCGCACTTGTGCCCAGGCCTTAAGCCTAGCCCGCACTTGTGCCCAGGCCTTAAGCCTAGCCCGCACTTGTGCCCCGGCCTTAAGCCGAGCCCGCACTTGTGCCCCGGCCTTAAGCCGAGCCCGCACTTGTGCCCCGGCCTTAAGCCGAGCCCGCACTTGTGCCCCGGCCTTAAGCCGAGCCCGCACTTGTGCCCCGGCCTTAAGCTTAGCCCGCACTTGTGCCCAGGCCTTAAGCCTAGCCCGCACTTGTGCCCCGGCCTTAAGCCTAGCCTGCACTTGTGCCCCTGCCTTAAGCCGAGCCCGCACTTGTGCCCCTGCCTTAAGCCGAGCCCGCACTTGTGCCCCTGCCTTAAGCCTAGCCCGCACTTGTGCCCAGGCCTTAAGCCTAGCCCGCACTTGTGCCCAGGCCTTAAGCCTAGCCCGCACTTGTGCCCAGGCCTTAAGCCTAGCCCGCACTTGTGCCCAGGCCTTAAGCCTAGCCCGCACTTGTGCCCAGGCCTAAAGCCTAGCCCGCACTTGTGCCCAGGCCTTAAGCCTAGCCCGCACTTGTGCCCAGGCCTTAAGCCTAGCCCGCACTTGTGCCCAGGCCTTAAGCCTAGCCCGCACTTGTGCCCCGGCCTTAAGCCTAGCCCGCACTTGTGCCCAGGCCTTAAGCCTAGCCCGCACTTGTGCCCAGGCCTTAAGCCTAGCCCGCACTTGTGCCCAGGCCTTAAGCCTAGCCCGCACTTGTGCCCAGGCCTTAAGCCTAGCCCGCACTTGTGCCCCCTGCCTTGATCCTAGCCAGCACTTGTGCCCAGGCCTTAAGCCTAGCCCGCACTTGTGCCCAGGCCTTAAGCCAAGCCCGCACTTGTGCCCCTGCCTTAAGCCTAGCCCGCACTTGTGCCCCTGCCTTAAGCCTAGCCCGCACTTGTGTCCAGGCCTTAAGCCTAGCCGCACTTGTGCCCAGGCCTTAAGCCTAGCCCGCACTTGTGCCCTGGCCTTAAGCCTAGCCCGCACTTGTGCCCAGGCCTTAAGCCTAGCCCGCAATTGTCCTCAGGCCATAAGCCTAGCCCGCACTTGTGCCCCGGCCTTAAGGCTAGCCCGCACTTGTGCCCCGGCCTTAAGCCTAGCCCGCACTTGTGCCCCGGCCTTAAGCCTAGCCCGCACTTGTGCCCAGGCCTTAAGCCTAGCCCGCACTTGTGCCCAGGCCTTAAGCCTAGCCCGCACTTGTGCCCCGGCCTTAAGCCGAGCCCGCACTTGTGCCCCGGCCTTAAGCCGAGCCCGCACTTGTGCCCCGGCCTTAAGCTTAGCCCGCACTTGTGCCCAGGCCTTAAGCCTAGCCCGCACTTGTCCTCAGGCCATAAGCCTAGCCCGCACTTGTGCCCCGGCCTTAAGCCTAGCCCGCACTTGTGCCCCGGCCTTAAGCCTAGCCTGCACTTGTGCCCCTGCCTTAAGCCGAGCCCGCACTTGTGCCCCTGCCTTAAGCCGAGCCCGCACTTGTGCCCCTGCCTTAAGCCTAGCCCGCACTTGTGCCCAGGCCTTAAGCCTAGCCCGCACTTGTGCCCAGGCCTTAAGCCTAGCCCGCACTTGTGCCCAGGCCTTAAGCCTAGCCCGCACTTGTGCCCAGGCCTAAAGCCTAGCCCGCACTTGTGCCCAGGCCTTAAGCCTAGCCCGCACTTGTGCCCAGGCCTTAAGCCTAGCCCGCACTTGTGCCCAGGCCTTAAGCCTAGCCCGCACTTGTGCCCCGGCCTTAAGCCTAGCCCGCACTTGTGCCCAGGCCTTAAGCCTAGCCCGCACTTGTGCCCAGGCCTTAAGCCTAGCCCGCACTTGTGCCCAGGCCTTAAGCCTAGCCCGCACTTGTGCCCAGGCCTTAAGCCTAGCCCGCACTTGTGCCCAGGCCTTAAGCCTAGCCCGCACTTGTGCCCCCTGCCTTGATCCTAGCCAGCACTTGTGCCCCGGCCTTAAGCCTAGCCCGCACTTGTGCCCAGGCCTTAAGCCGAGCCCGCACTTGTGCCCCGGCCTTAAGCCGAGCCCGCACTTGTGCCCCGGCCTTAAGCCGAGCCCGCACTTGTGCCCCTGCCTTAAGCCGAGCCCGCACTTGTGCCCCTGCCTTAAGCCTAGCCCGCACTTGTGTCCAGGCCTTAAGCCTAGCCCGCACTTGTGCCCAGGCCTTAAGCCTAGCCCGCACTTGTGCCCAGGCCTTAAGCCTAGCCCGCACTTGTGCCCAGGCCTTAAGCCTAGCCCGCACTTGTGCCCAGGCCTTAAGCCTAGCCCGCACTTGTGCCCTGGCCTTAAGCCTAGCCCGCACTTGTGCCCTGGCCTTAAGCCCAGCCCGCACTTGTGCCCAGGCCTTAAGCCTAGCCCGCACTTGTCCTCAGGCCATAAGCCTAGCCCGCACTTGTGCCCCGGCCATAAGCCTAGCCCGCACTTGTGCCCCGGCCTTAAGCCTAGCCCGCACTTGTGCCCCGGCCTTAAGCCTAGCCCGCACTTGTGCCCAGGCCTTAAGCCTAGCCCGCACTTGTGCCCCGGCCTTAAGCCGAGCCCGCACTTGTGCCCCGGCCTTAAGCCGAGCCCGCACTTGTGCCCCGGCCTTAAGCCTAGCCCGCACTTGTGCCCCTGCCTTAAGCCGAGCCCGCACTTGTGCCCCTGCCTTAAGCCGAGCCCGCACTTGTGCCCCTGCCTTAAGCCTAGCCCGCACTTGTGCCCAGGCCTTAAGCCTAGCCCGCACTTGTGCCCAGGCCTTAAGCCTAGCCCGCACTTGTGCCCAGGCCTTAAGCCTAGCCCGCACTTGTGCCCAGGCCTAAAGCCTAGCCCGCACTTGTGCCCAGGCCTTAAGCCTAGCCCGCACTTGTGCCCAGGCCTTAAGCCTAGCCCGCACTTGTGCCCAGGCCTTAAGCCTAGCCCGCACTTGTGCCCAGGCCTTAAGCCTAGCCCGCACTTGTGCCCAGGCCTTAAGCCTAGCCCGCACTTGTGCCCAGGCCTTAAGCCTAGCCCGCACTTGTGCCCAGGCCTTAAGCCTAGCCCGCACTTGTGCCCAGGCCATAAGCCTAGCCCGCACTTGTGCCCCGGCCTTAAGCCTAGCCCGCACTTGTGCCCCGGCCTTAAGCCTAGCCCGCACTTGTGCCCCGGCCTTAAGCCTAGCCCGCACTTGTGCCCAGGCCTTAAGCCTAGCCCGCACTTGTGCCCAGGCCTTAAGCCTAGCCCGCACTTGTGCCCAGGCCTTAAGCCTAGCCTGCACTTTTGAGCCCCTTGAATGCTTGTTTGTTTGTTTTTGTCTTCAGCTTCATGTTGGTTATGCACATAGGGCCAGCTTTACGCTCTTCGCTCTTGTCCCGTCTGAATGCGCATGCACGACTGTAATTGGGGAAGAAGGCATTACCCATTTACGGAGGACAGACAAGAAGTGCCTGGTCGCTTGGAGCATGGGGTTATGGAGAGGCTCCGCACTGTACAACAAAGGATCTAGTCCTAAATGTCCAAGTACAGAGTAGAGGGGTGAAAGCTAGCTCTTCACCCCTATGGGTGCCTAACCCTTTATGCAAAGAGTGCAAAGAGTTAGCTGAATGCCTTAAGCCTAGCCAGCACTTGTGCCCCCTGCCTTGATCCTGGCCAGCACTGCACTTGTGCCCATGCCTTAAGCCTGGCTGGCACTTGTGCCCATGCCTTAAGCCTAGCCGGCACTTGTGGCCCCTGCCTTGATCCTAGCCAGCACTGCACTTGTGCCCAGGCCTTAAGCCTAGCCTGCACTTGTGCCCCGGCCTTAAGCCTAGCCCGCACTTGTGCCCATGCCTTAAGCCGAGCCCGCACTTGTGCCCCTGCCTTGATCCTAGCCAGCACTTGTGCCCAGGCCTTAAGCCTAGCCCGCACTTGTGCCCAGGCCTTAAGCCTAGCCCGCACTTGTGCCCAGGCCTTAAGCCTAGCCCGCACTTGTGCCCAGGCCTTAAGCCTAGCCCGCACTTGTGCCCAGGCCTTAAGCCTAGCCCGCACTTGTGCCCAGGCCTTAAGCCTAGCCCGCACTTGTGCCCAGGCCTTAAGCCTAGCCCGCACTTGTGCCCAGGCCTTAAGCCGAGCCCGCACTTGTGCCCCTGCCTTAAGCCGAGCCCGCACTTGTGCCCCTGCCTTAAGCCGAGCCCGCACTTGTGCCCCTGCCTTGATCCTAGCCAGCACTTGTGCCCAGGCCTTAAGCCTAGCCCGCACTTGTGCCCAGGCCTTAAGCCTAGCCCGCACTTGTGCCCAGGCCTGAAGCCTAGCCCGCACTTGTGCCCAGGCCTTAAGCCTAGCCCGCACTTGTGCCCAGGCCTTAAGCCTAGCCCGCACTTGTGCCCCTGCCTTGATCCTAGCCAGCACTTGTGCCCAGGCCTTAAGCCTAGCCCGCACTTGTGCCCAGGCCTTAAGCCTAGCCCGCACTTGTGCCCCCTGCCTTGATCCTAGCCAGCACTTGTGCCCAGGCCTTAAGCCTAGCCCGCACTTGTGCCCCTGCCTTAAGCCTAGCCCGCACTTGTGCCCCTGCCTTAAGCCTAGCCCGCACTTGTGCCCCCTGCCTTGATCCTAGCCAGCACTTGTGCCCCGGCTTTAAGCTTAGCCCGCACTTGTGCCCCGGCCTTAAGCCTAGCCCGCACTTGTGCCCCGGCCTTAAGCCTAGCCCGCACTTGTGCCCCGGCCTTAAGCCTAGCCCGCACTTGTGCCCCGGCCTTAAGCCTAGCCCGCACTTGTGCCCCGGCCTTAAGCCTAGCCCGCACTTGTGCCCATGCCTTAAGCCTAACCCGCACTTGTGCCCAGGCCTTAAGCCTAGCCCGCACTTGTGCCCCGGCTTTAAGCTTAGCCCGCACTTGTGCCCCGGCTTTAAGCTTAGCCCGCACTTGTGCCCCGGCTTTAAGCTTAGCCCGCACTTGTGCCCCGGCTTTAAGCTTAGCCCGCACTTGTGCCCAGGCCTTAAGCCTAGCCCGCACTTGTGCCTCGGCCTTAAGCCGAGCCCGCACTTGTGCCTCGGCCTTAAGCCGAGCCCGCACTTGTGCCCCGGCCTTAAGCCGAGCCCGCACTTGTGCCCCGGCCTTAAGCCGAGCCCGCACTTGTGCCCCTGCCTTAAGCCGAGCCCGCACTTGTGCCCCTGCCTTAAGCCGAGCCCGCACTTGTGCCCCTGCCTTAAGCCGAGCCCGCACTTGTGCCCAGGCCTTAAGCCTAGCCCGCACTTGTGCCCAGGCCTTAAGCCTAGCCCGCACTTGTGCCCCCTGCCTTGATCCTAGCCAGCACTTGTGCCCAGGCCTTAAGCCTAGCCCGCACTTGTGCCCAGGCCTTAAGCCAAGCCCGCACTTGTGCCCCTGCCTTAAGCCTAGCCGACACTTGTGCCCCTGCCTTAAGCTTAGCCCGCACTTGTGCCCCGGCTTTAAGCTTAGCCCGCACTTGTGCCCAGGCCTTAAGCCTAGCCCGCACTTGTGCCTCGGCCTTAAGCCGAGCCCGCACTTGTGCCCCGGCCTTAAGCCGAGCCCGCACTTGTGCCCCGGCCTTAAGCCGAGCCCGCACTTGTGCCCCGGCCTTAAGCCGAGCCCGCACTTGTGCCCCGGCCTTAAGCCGAGCCCGCACTTGTGCCCCTGCCTTAAGCCGAGCCCGCACTTGTGCCCCTGCCTTAAGCCGAGCCCGCACTTGTGCCCCTGCCTTAAGCCTAGCCCGCACTTGTGCCCAGGCCTTAAGCCTAGCCCGCACTTGTGCCCAGGCCTTAAGCCTAGCCCGCACTTGTGCCCCTGCCTTAAGCCTAGCCCGCACTTGTGCCCCTGCCTTAAGCCTAGCCCGCACTTGTGCCCAGGCCTAAAGCCTAGCCCGCACTTGTGCCCAGGCCTTAAGCCTAGCCCGCACTTGTGCCCAGGCCTTAAGCCTAGCCCGCACTTGTGCCCAGGCCTTAAGCCTAGCCCGCACTTGTGCCCAGGCCTTAAGCCTAGCCCGCACTTGTGCCCCGGCCTTAAGCCTAGCCCGCACTTGTGCCCCGGCCTTAAGCCTAGCCCGCACTTGTGCCCAGGCCTTAAGCCTAGCCCGCACTTGTGCCCAGGCCTTAAGCCTAGCCCGCACTTGTGCCCAGGCCTTAAGCCTAGCCTGCACTTTTGAGCCCCTTGAATGCTTGTTTGTTTGTTTTTGTCTTCAGCTTCATGTTGGTTATGCACATAGGGCCAGCTTTACGCTCTTCGCTCTTGTCCCGTCTGAATGCGCATGCACGACTGTAATTGGGGAAGAAGGCATTACCCATTTACGGAGGACAGACAAGAAGTGCCTGGTCGCTTGGAGCATGGGGTTATGGAGAGGCTCCGCACTGTACAACAAAGGATCTAGTCCTAAATGTCCAAGTACAGAGTAGAGGGGTGAAAGCTAGCTCTTCACCCCTATGGGTGCCTAACCCTTTATGCAAAGAGTGCAAAGAGTTAGCTGAATGCCTTAAGCCTAGCCAGCACTTGTGCCCCCTGCCTTGATCCTGGCCAGCACTGCACTTGTGCCCATGCCTTAAGCCTGGCTGGCACTTGTGCCCATGCCTTAAGCCTAGCCGGCACTTGTGGCCCCTGCCTTGATCCTAGCCAGCACTGCACTTGTGCCCAGGCCTTAAGCCTAGCCTGCACTTGTGCCCCGGCCTTAAGCCTAGCCCGCACTTGTGCCCATGCCTTAAGCCGAGCCCGCACTTGTGCCCCTGCCTTGATCCTAGCCAGCACTTGTGCCCAGGCCTTAAGCCTAGCCCGCACTTGTGCCCAGGCCTTAAGCCTAGCCCGCACTTGTGCCCAGGCCTTAAGCCTAGCCCGCACTTGTGCCCAGGCCTTAAGCCTAGCCCGCACTTGTGCCCAGGCCTTAAGCCTAGCCCGCACTTGTGCCCAGGCCTTAAGCCTAGCCCGCACTTGTGCCCAGGCCTTAAGCCTAGCCCGCACTTGTGCCCAGGCCTTAAGCCGAGCCCGCACTTGTGCCCCTGCCTTAAGCCGAGCCCGCACTTGTGCCCCTGCCTTAAGCCGAGCCCGCACTTGTGCCCCTGCCTTGATCCTAGCCAGCACTTGTGCCCAGGCCTTAAGCCTAGCCCGCACTTGTGCCCAGGCCTTAAGCCTAGCCCGCACTTGTGCCCAGGCCTGAAGCCTAGCCCGCACTTGTGCCCAGGCCTTAAGCCTAGCCCGCACTTGTGCCCAGGCCTTAAGCCTAGCCCGCACTTGTGCCCCTGCCTTGATCCTAGCCAGCACTTGTGCCCAGGCCTTAAGCCTAGCCCGCACTTGTGCCCAGGCCTTAAGCCTAGCCCGCACTTGTGCCCCCTGCCTTGATCCTAGCCAGCACTTGTGCCCAGGCCTTAAGCCTAGCCCGCACTTGTGCCCCTGCCTTAAGCCTAGCCCGCACTTGTGCCCCTGCCTTAAGCCTAGCCCGCACTTGTGCCCCCTGCCTTGATCCTAGCCAGCACTTGTGCCCCGGCTTTAAGCTTAGCCCGCACTTGTGCCCCGGCCTTAAGCCTAGCCCGCACTTGTGCCCCGGCCTTAAGCCTAGCCCGCACTTGTGCCCCGGCCTTAAGCCTAGCCCGCACTTGTGCCCCGGCCTTAAGCCTAGCCCGCACTTGTGCCCCGGCCTTAAGCCTAGCCCGCACTTGTGCCCATGCCTTAAGCCTAACCCGCACTTGTGCCCAGGCCTTAAGCCTAGCCCGCACTTGTGCCCCGGCTTTAAGCTTAGCCCGCACTTGTGCCCCGGCTTTAAGCTTAGCCCGCACTTGTGCCCCGGCTTTAAGCTTAGCCCGCACTTGTGCCCCGGCTTTAAGCTTAGCCCGCACTTGTGCCCAGGCCTTAAGCCTAGCCCGCACTTGTGCCTCGGCCTTAAGCCGAGCCCGCACTTGTGCCTCGGCCTTAAGCCGAGCCCGCACTTGTGCCCCGGCCTTAAGCCGAGCCCGCACTTGTGCCCCGGCCTTAAGCCGAGCCCGCACTTGTGCCCCTGCCTTAAGCCGAGCCCGCACTTGTGCCCCTGCCTTAAGCCGAGCCCGCACTTGTGCCCCTGCCTTAAGCCGAGCCCGCACTTGTGCCCAGGCCTTAAGCCTAGCCCGCACTTGTGCCCAGGCCTTAAGCCTAGCCCGCACTTGTGCCCCCTGCCTTGATCCTAGCCAGCACTTGTGCCCAGGCCTTAAGCCTAGCCCGCACTTGTGCCCAGGCCTTAAGCCAAGCCCGCACTTGTGCCCCTGCCTTAAGCCTAGCCGACACTTGTGCCCCTGCCTTAAGCTTAGCCCGCACTTGTGCCCCGGCTTTAAGCTTAGCCCGCACTTGTGCCCAGGCCTTAAGCCTAGCCCGCACTTGTGCCTCGGCCTTAAGCCGAGCCCGCACTTGTGCCCCGGCCTTAAGCCGAGCCCGCACTTGTGCCCCGGCCTTAAGCCGAGCCCGCACTTGTGCCCCGGCCTTAAGCCGAGCCCGCACTTGTGCCCCGGCCTTAAGCCGAGCCCGCACTTGTGCCCCTGCCTTAAGCCGAGCCCGCACTTGTGCCCCTGCCTTAAGCCGAGCCCGCACTTGTGCCCCTGCCTTAAGCCTAGCCCGCACTTGTGCCCAGGCCTTAAGCCTAGCCCGCACTTGTGCCCAGGCCTTAAGCCTAGCCCGCACTTGTGCCCCTGCCTTAAGCCTAGCCCGCACTTGTGCCCCTGCCTTAAGCCTAGCCCGCACTTGTGCCCAGGCCTAAAGCCTAGCCCGCACTTGTGCCCAGGCCTTAAGCCTAGCCCGCACTTGTGCCCAGGCCTTAAGCCTAGCCCGCACTTGTGCCCAGGCCTTAAGCCTAGCCCGCACTTGTGCCCAGGCCTTAAGCCTAGCCCGCACTTGTGCCCCGGCCTTAAGCCTAGCCCGCACTTGTGCCCATGCCTTAAGCCTAACCCGCACTTGTGCCCAGGCCTTAAGCCTAGCCCGCACTTGTGCCCCGGCTTTAAGCTTAGCCCGCACTTGTGCCCAGGCCTTAAGCCTAGCCCGCACTTGTGCCCAGGCCTTAAGCCTAGCCCGCACTTGTGCCCAGGCCTTAAGCCTAGCCCGCACTTGTGCCCCTGCCTTGATCCTAGCCAGCACTTGTGCCCAGGCCTTAAGCCTAGCCCGCACTTGTGCCCCCTGCCTTGATCCTAGCCAGCACTTGTGCCCAGGCCTTAAGCCTAGCCCGCACTTGTGCCCCTGCCTTAAGCCTAGCCCGCACTTGTGCCCCTGCCTTAAGCCTAGCCCGCACTTGTGCCCCCTGCCTTGATCCTAGCCAGCACTTGTGCCCCGGCTTTAAGCTTAGCCCGCACTTGTGCCCCGGCCTTAAGCCTAGCCCGCACTTGTGCCCCGGCCTTAAGCCTAGCCCGCACTTGTGCCCCGGCCTTAAGCCTAGCCCGCACTTGTGCCCCGGCCTTAAGCCTAGCCCGCACTTGTGCCCCGGCCTTAAGCCTAGCCCGCACTTGTGCCCATGCCTTAAGCCTAACCCGCACTTGTGCCCAGGCCTTAAGCCTAGCCCGCACTTGTGCCCCGGCTTTAAGCTTAGCCCGCACTTGTGCCCCGGCTTTAAGCTTAGCCCGCACTTGTGCCCCGGCTTTAAGCTTAGCCCGCACTTGTGCCCCGGCTTTAAGCTTAGCCCGCACTTGTGCCCAGGCCTTAAGCCTAGCCCGCACTTGTGCCTCGGCCTTAAGCCGAGCCCGCACTTGTGCCTCGGCCTTAAGCCGAGCCCGCACTTGTGCCCCGGCCTTAAGCCGAGCCCGCACTTGTGCCCCGGCCTTAAGCCGAGCCCGCACTTGTGCCCCTGCCTTAAGCCGAGCCCGCACTTGTGCCCCTGCCTTAAGCCGAGCCCGCACTTGTGCCCCTGCCTTAAGCCGAGCCCGCACTTGTGCCCAGGCCTTAAGCCTAGCCCGCACTTGTGCCCAGGCCTTAAGCCTAGCCCGCACTTGTGCCCCTGCCTTAAGCCTAGCCCGCACTTGTGCCCCTGCCTTAAGCCTAGCCCGCACTTGTGCCCAGGCCTAAAGCCTAGCCCGCACTTGTGCCCAGGCCTTAAGCCTAGCCCGCACTTGTGCCCAGGCCTTAAGCCTAGCCCGCACTTGTGCCCAGGCCTTAAGCCTAGCCCGCTCTTGTGCCCAGGCCTTAAGCCTAGCCCGCACTTGTGCCCAGGCCTTAAGCCTAGCCCGCACTTGTGCCCAGGCCTTAAGCCTAGCCCGCACTTGTGCCCCCTGCCTTGATCCTAGCCAGCACTTGTGCCCAGGCCTTAAGCCTAGCCCGCACTTGTGCCCAGGCCTTAAGCCAAGCCCGCACTTGTGCCCCTGCCTTAAGCCTAGCCGACACTTGTGCCCCTGCCTTAAGCTTAGCCCGCACTTGTGCCCCGGCTTTAAGCTTAGCCCGCACTTGTGCCCAGGCCTTAAGCCTAGCCCGCACTTGTGCCTCGGCCTTAAGCCGAGCCCGCACTTGTGCCCCGGCCTTAAGCCGAGCCCGCACTTGTGCCCCGGCCTTAAGCCGAGCCCGCACTTGTGCCCCGGCCTTAAGCCGAGCCCGCACTTGTGCCCCTGCCTTAAGCCGAGCCCGCACTTGTGCCCCTGCCTTAAGCCGAGCCCGCACTTGTGCCCCTGCCTTAAGCCTAGCCCGCACTTGTGCCCAGGCCTTAAGCCTAGCCCGCACTTGTGCCCAGGCCTTAAGCCTAGCCCGCACTTGTGCCCCTGCCTTAAGCCTAGCCCGCACTTGTGCCCCTGCCTTAAGCCTAGCCCGCACTTGTGCCCAGGCCTAAAGCCTAGCCCGCACTTGTGCCCAGGCCTTAAGCCTAGCCCGCACTTGTGCCCAGGCCTTAAGCCTAGCCCGCACTTGTGCCCAGGCCTTAAGCCTAGCCCGCACTTGTGCCCAGGCCTTAAGCCTAGCCCGCACTTGTGCCCAGGCCTTAAGCCTAGCCCGCACTTGTGCCCAGGCCTTAAGCCTAGCCCGCACTTGTGCCCAGGCCTTAAGCCTAGCCCGCACTTGTGCCCAGGCCTTAAGCCTAGCCCGCACTTGTGCCCAGACCTTAAGCCTAGCCCGCACTTGTTCCCAGGCCTTAAGCCTAGCCTGCACTTGTGCCCAGGCCTTAAGCCTAGCCCGCACTTGTGCCCCCTGCCTTGATCCTAGCCAGCACTGCACTTGTGCCCAGGCCTTAAGCCTAGCCTGCACTTGTGCCCAGGCCTTAAGCCTAGCCTGCACTTGTGCCCCCTGCCTTGATCCTAGCCAGCACTTGTGCCCAGGCCTTAAGCCTAGCCTGCACTTGTGCCCCGGCCTTAAGCCTAGTCCGCACTTGTGCCCCGGCCTTAAGCCTAGCCCGCACTTGTGCCCCGGCCTTAAGCCTAACCCGCACTTGTGCCCAGGCCTTAAGCCTAGCCCGCACTTGTGCCCAGGCCTTAAGCCTAGCCCGCACTTGTGCCCCGGCTTTAAGCTTAGCCCGCACTTGTGCCCCGGCTTTAAGCTTAGCCCGCACTTGTGCCCAGGCCTTAAGCCTAGCCCGCACTTGTGCCCCGGCCTTAAGCCGAGCCCGCACTTGTGCCCCGGCCTTAAGCCGAGCCCGCACTTGTGCCCCGGCCTTAAGCCGAGCCCGCACTTGTGCCCCTGCCTTAAGCCTAGCCCGCACTTGTGCCCCTGCCTTAAGCCGAGCCCGCACTTGTGCCCCTGCCTTAAGCCGAGCCCGCACTTGTGCCCCTGCCTTAAGCCGAGCCCGCACTTGTGCCCCTGCCTTAAGCCGAGCCCGCACTTGTGCCCCTGCCTTAAGCCTAGCCCGCACTTGTGCCCAGGCCTTAAGCCTAGCCCGCACTTGTGCCCAGGCCTTAAGCCTAGCCCGCACTTGTGCCCAGGCCTTAAGCCTAGCCCGCACTTGTGCCCCCTGCCTTGATCCTAGCCAGCACTTGTGCCCAGGCCTTAAGCCTAGCCCGCACTTGTGCCTAGGCCTTAAGCCAAGCCCGCACTTGTGCCCCGGCCTTAAGCCTAGCCCGCACTTGTGC
Source organism: Ranitomeya imitator (assembly GCF_032444005.1). NCBI lineage: Eukaryota > Metazoa > Chordata > Amphibia > Anura > Dendrobatidae > Ranitomeya > Ranitomeya imitator. Next base: position 594,465 of record NW_027194543.1, read on the forward strand.
CCCTGCCTTAAGCCTAGCCCGCACTTGTGCCCAGGCCTTAAGCCTAGCCCGCACTTGTGCCCAGGCCTAAAGCCTAGCCCGCACTTGTGCCCAGGCCTTAAGCCTAGCCCGCACTTGTGCCCTGGCCTTAAGCCTAGCCCGCACTTGTGCCCTGGCCTTAAGCCTAGCCCGCACTTGTGCCCAGGCCTTAAGCCTAGCCCGCACTTGTCCTCAGGCCATAAGCCTAGCCCGCACTTGTGCCCCGGCCTTAAGCCTAGCCCGCACTTGTGCCCAGGCCTTAAGCCTAGCCCGCACTTGTGCCCAGGCCTTAAGCCTAGCCCGCACTTGTGCCCAGGCCTTAAGCCTAGCCCGCACTTGTGCCCAGGCCTTAAGCCTAGCCTGCACTTGTGCCCCCTGCCTTGATCCTAGCCAGCACTTGTGCCAAGGCCTTAAGCCTAGCCCGCACTTGTGCCCAGGCCTTAAGCCTAGCCTGCACTTTTGAGCCCCTTGAATGCTTGTTTGTTTGTTTTTGTCTTCAGCTTCATGTTGGTTATGCACATAGGGCCAGCTTTACGCTCTTCGCTCTTGTCCCGTCTGAATGCGCATGCACGACTGTAATTGGGGAAGAAGGCATTACCCATTTACGGAGGACAGACAAGAAGTGCCTGGTCGCTTGGAGCATGGGGTTATGGAGAGGCTCCGCACTGTACAACAAAGGATCTAGTCCTAAATGTCCAAGTACAGAGTAGAGGGGTGAAAGCTAGCTCTTCACCCCTATGGGTGCCTAACCCTTTATGCAAAGAGTGCAAAGAGTTAGCTGAATGCCTTAAGCCTAGCCAGCACTTGTGCCCCCTGCCTTGATCCTGGCCAGCACTGCACTTGTGCCCATGCCGTAAGCCTAGCCCGCACTTGTGCCCAGGCCTTAAGCCTGGCTGGCACTTGTGCCCATGCCTTAAGCCTAGCCGGCACTTGTGGCCCCTGCCTTGATCCTAGCCAGCACTGCACTTGTGCCCCGGCCTTAAGCCTAGCCCGCACTTGTGCCCCGGCCTTAAGCCTAACCCGCACTTGTGCCCAGGCCTTAAGCCTAGCCCGCACTTGTGCCCAGGCCTTAAGCTTAGCCCACACTTGTGCCCCGGCTTTAAGCTTAGCCCGCACTTGTGCCCAGGCCTTAAGCCTAGCCCGCACTTGTGCCCCGGCCTTAAGCCGAGCCCGCACTTGTGCCCCGGCCTTAAGCCGAGCCCGCACTTGTGCCCCGGCCTTAAGCCGAGCCCGCACTTGTGCCCCGGCCTTAAGCCGAGCCCGCACTTGTGCCCCGGCCTTAAGCCGAGCCCGCACTTGTGCCCCGGCCTTAAGCCGAGCCCGCACTTGTGCCCCTGCCTTAAGCCGAGCCCGCACTTGTGCCCCGGCCTTAAGCCGAGCCCGCACTTGTGCCCCGGCCTTAAGCCGAGCCCGCACTTGTGCCCCGGCCTTAAGCTTAGCCCGCACTTGTGCCCAGGCCTTAAGCCTAGCCCGCACTTGTCCTCAGGCCATAAGCCTAGCCCGCACTTGTGCCCCGGCCTTAAGCCTAGCCCGCACTTGTGCCCCGGCCTTAAGCCTAGCCTGCACTTGTGCCCCTGCCTTAAGCCGAGCCCGCACTTGTGCCCCTGCCTTAAGCCGAGCCCGCACTTGTGCCCCTGCCTTAAGCCTAGCCCGCACTTGTGCCCAGGCCTTAAGCCTAGCCCGCACTTGTGCCCAGGCCTTAAGCCTAGCCCGCACTTGTGCCCAGGCCTTAAGCCTAGCCCGCACTTGTGCCCAGGCCTAAAGCCTAGCCCGCACTTGTGCCCAGGCCTTAAGCCTAGCCCGCACTTGTGCCCAGGCCTTAAGCCTAGCCCGCACTTGTGCCCAGGCCTTAAGCCTAGCCCGCACTTGTGCCCAGGCCTTAAGCCTAGCCCGCACTTGTGCCCCGGCCTTAAGCCTAGCCCGCACTTGTGCCCAGGCCTTAAGCCTAGCCCGCACTTGTGCCCAGGCCTTAAGCCTAGCCCGCACTTGTGCCCAGGCCTTAAGCCTAGCCCGCACTTGTGCCCAGGCCTTAAGCCTAGCCCGCACTTGTGCCCCCTGCCTTGATTCTAGCCAGCACTTGTGCCCAGGCCTTAAGCCTAGCCCGCACTTGTGCCCTGGTCTTAAGCCTAGCCCGCACTTGTGCCCAGGCCTTAAGCCTAGCCCGCACTTGTCCTCAGGCCGTAAGCCTAGCCCGCACTTGTGCCCCGGCCTTAAGCCTAGCCCGCACTTGTGCCCCGGCCTTAAGCCTAGCCCGCACTTGTGCCCCGGCCTTAAGCCTAGCCCGCACTTGTGCCCAGGCCTTAAGCCTAGCCCGCACTTGTGCCCAGGCCTTAAGCCTAGCCCGCACTTGTGCCCAGGCCTTAAGCCTAGCCCACACTTGTGCCCCCTGCCTTGATCCTAGCCAGCACTTGTGCCCAGGCCTTAAGCCTAGCCCGCACTTGTGCCCAGGCCTTAAGCCTAGCCTGCACTTTTGAGCCCCTTGAATGCTTGTTTGTTTGTTTTTGTCTTCAGCTTCATGTTGGTTATGCACATAGGGCCAGCTTTACGCTTTTCGCTCTTGTCCCGTCTGAATGCGCATGCACGACTGTAATTGGGGAAGAAGGCATTACCCATTTACGGAGGACAGACAAGAAGTGCCTGGTCGCTTGGAGCATGGGGTTATGGAGAGGCTCCGCACTGTACAACAAAGGATCTAGTCCTAAATGTCCAAGTACAGAGTAGAGGGGTGAAAGCTAGCTCTTCACCCCTATGGGTGCCTAACCCTTTATGCAAAGAGTGCAAAGAGTTAGCTGAATGCCTTAAGCCTAGCCAGCACTTGTGCCCCCTGCCTTGATCCTAGCCAGCACTGCACTTGTGCCCAGGCCTTAAGCCTAGCCCGCACTTGTGTCCAGGCCTTAAGCCTAGCCCGCACTTGTGCCCAGGCCTTAAGCCTAGCCCGCACTTGTGCCCAGGCCTTAAGCCTAGCCCGCACTTGTGCCCAGGCCTTAAGCCTAGCCCGCACTTGTGCCCCGGCCTTAAGCCTAACCCGCACTTGTGCCCAGGCCTTAAGCCTAGCCCGCACTTGTGCCCAGGCCTTAAGCCGAGCCCGCACTTGTGCCCCTGCCTTAAGCCGAGCCCTCACTTGTGCCCCTGCCTTAAGCCGAGCCCGCACTTGTGCCCAGGCCTTGATCCTAGCCAGCACTTGTGCCCAGGCCTTAAGCCTAGCCCGCACTTGTGCCCAGGCCTTAAGCCTAGCCCGCACTTGTGCCCAGGCCTTAAGCCTAGCCCGCACTTGTGCCCAGGCCTTAAGCCTAGCCCGCACTTGTGCCCAGGCCTTAAGCCTAGCCCGCACTTGTCCTCAGGCCATAAGCCTAGCCCGCACTTGTGCCCCGGCCTTAAGCCTAGCCCGCACTTGTGCCCCGGCCTTAAGCCTAGCCTGCACTTGTGCCCCTGCCTTAAGCCGAGCCCGCACTTGTGCCCCCTGCCTTGATCCTAGCCAGCACTGCACTTGTGCCCAGGCCTTAAGCCTAGCCTGCACTTGTGCCCCGGCCTTAAGCCTAGCCCGCACTTGTGTCCAGGCCTTAAGCCTAGCCCGCACTTGTGCCCAGGCCTTAAGCCTAGCCCGCACTTGTGCCCAGGCCTTAAGCCTAGCCCGCACTTGTGCCCTGGCCTTAAGCCTAACCCGCACTTGTGCCCAGGCCTTAAGCCTAGCCCGCACTTGTGCCCAGGCCTTAAGCCTAGCCCGCACTTGTGCCCCTGCCTTAAGCCGAGCCCGCACTTGTGCCCCTGCCTTAAGCCGAGCCCGCACTTGTGCCCCTGCCTTAAGCCGAGCCCGCACTTGTGCCCCTGCCTTGATCCTAGCCAGCACTTGTGCCCAGGCCTTAAGCCTAGCCCGCACTTGTGCCCAGGCCTTAAGCCTAGCCCGCACTTGTGCCCCCTGCCTTGATCCTAGCCAGCACTGCACTTATGCCCAGGCCTTAAGCCTAGCCTGCACTTGTGCCCAGGCCTTAAGCCTAGCCCGCACTTGTGCCCAGGCCTTATGCCTAGCCCGCACTTGTGCCCAGGCCTTATGCCTAGCCCGCACTTGTGCCCAGGCCTTAAGCCTAGCCCGCACTTGTGCCCAGGCCTTAAGCCTAGCCCGCACTTGTGCCCAGGCCTTAAGCCTAGCCTGCACTTGTGCCCAGGCCTTAAGCCTAGCCCGCACTTGTGCCCCTGCCTTGATCCTAGCCAGCACTTGTGCCCAGGCCTTAAGCCTAGCCCGCACTTGTGCCCAGGCCTTAAGCCTAGCCCGCACTTGTGCCCCCTGCCTTGATCCTAGCCAGCACTTGTGCCCAGGCCTTAAGCCTAGCCCGCACTTGTGCCCCTGCCTTAAGCCTAGCCCGCACTTGTGCCCCTGCCTTAAGCCTAGCCCGCACTTGTGCCCCCTGCCTTGATCCTAGCCAGCACTTGTCCAGGCCTTAAGCCTAGCCTGCACTTGTGTCCAGGCCTTAAGCCTAGCCCGCACTTGTGCCCAGGCCTTAAGCCTAGCCCGCACTTGTGCCCAGGCCTTAAGCCTAGCCCGCACTTGTGCCCAGGCCTTAAGCCTAGCCCGCACTTGTGCCCCGGCCTTAAGCCTAACCCGCACTTGTGCCCAGGCCTTAAGCCTAGCCCGCACTTGTGCCCAGGCCTTAAGCCTAGCCCGCACTTGTGCCCAGGCCTTAAGCCGAGCCCGCACTTGTGCCCAGGCCTTAAGCCGAGCCCGCACTTGTGCCCCTGCCTTAAGCCGAGCCCGCACTTGTGCCCCTGCCTTGATCCTAGCCAGCACTTGTGCCCAGGCCTTAAGCCTAGCCCGCACTTGTGCCCAGGCCTTAAGCCTAGCCCGCACTTGTGCCCCCTGCCTTGATCCTAGCCAGCACTGCACTTATGCCCAGGCCTTAAGCCTAGCCTGCACTTGTGCCCAGGCCTTAAGCCTAGCCCGCACTTGTGCCCAGGCCTTAAGCCTAGCCCGCACTTGTGCCCAGGCCTTAAGCGTAGCCCGCACTTGTGCCCAGGCCTTAAGCCTAGCCCGCACTTGTGCCCAGGCCTTAAGCCTAGCCCGCACTTGTGCCCAGGCCTTAAGCCTAGCCCGCACTTGTGCCCAGGCCTTAAGCCTAGCCCGCACTTGTGCCCAGGCCTTAAGCCTAGCCCGCACTTGTGCCCAGGCCTTAAGCCTAGCCCGCACTTGTGCCCCTGCCTTGATCCTAGCCAGCACTTGTGCCCAGGCCTTAAGCCTAGCCCGCACTTGTGCCCAGGCCTTAAGCCTAGCCCGCACTTGTGCCCCCTGCCTTGATCCTAGCCAGCACTTGTGCCCAGGCCTTAAGCCTAGCCCGCACTTGTGCCCCTGCCTTAAGCCTAGCCCGCACTTGTGCCCCTGCCTTAAGCCTAGCCCGCACTTGTGCCCCCTGCCTTGATCCTAGCCAGCACTTGTGCCCAGGCCTTAAGCCTAGCCCGCTCTTGTGCCCAGGCCTTAAGCCTAGCCTGCACTTTTGAGCCCCTTGAATGCTTGTTTGTTTGTTTTTGTCTTCAGCTTCATGTTGGTTATGCACATAGGGCCAGCTTTACGCTCTTCGCTCTTGTCCCGTCTGAATGCGCATGCACGACTGTAATTGGGGAAGAAGGCATTACCCATTTACGGAGGACAGACAAGAAGTGCCTGGTCGCTTGGAGCATGGGGTTATGGAGAGGCTCCGCACTGTACAACAAAGGATCTAGTCCTAAATGTCCAAGTACAGAGTAGAGGGGTGAAAGCTAGCTCTTCACCCCTATGGGTGCCTAACCCTTTATGCAAAGAGTGCAAAGAGTTAGCTGAATGCCTTAAGCCTAGCCAGCACTTGTGCCCCCTGCCTTGATCCTGGCCAGCACTGCACTTGTGCCCATGCCTTAAGCCTGGCTGGCACTTGTGCCCATGCCTTAAGCCTAGCCGGCACTTGTGGCCCCTGCCTTGATCCTAGCCAGCACTGCACTTGTGCCCAGGCCTTAAGCCTAGCCTGCACTTGTGCCCCGGCCTTAAGCCTAGCCCGCACTTGTGTCCAGGCCTTAAGCCTAGCCCGCACTTGTGCCCAGGCCTTAAGCCTAGCCCGCACTTGTGCCCAGGCCTTAAGCCTAGCCCGCACTTGTGCCCAGGCCTTAAGCCTAGCCCGCACTTGTGCCCCGGCCTTAAGCCTAACCCGCACTTGTGCCCAGGCCTTAAGCCTAGCCCGCACTTGTGCCCAGGCCTTAAGCCTAGCCCGCACTTGTGCCCCGGCTTTAAGCTTAGCCCGCACTTGTGCCCCGGCTTTAAGCTTAGCCCGCACTTGTGCCCAGGCCTTAAGCCGAGCCCGCACTTGTGCCCCGGCCTTAAGCCGAGCCCGCACTTGTGCCCCGGCCTTAAGCCGAGCCCGCACTTGTGCCCCGGCCTTAAGCCGAGCCCGCACTTGTGCCCCTGCCTTAAGCCGAGCCCGCACTTGTGCCCCTGCCTTAAGCCGAGCCCGCACTTGTGCCCCTGCCTTAAGCCGAGCCCGCACTTGTGCCCCTGCATTAAGCCTAGCCCGCACTTGTGCCCAGGCCTTAAGCCTAGCCCGCACTTGTGCCCAGGCCTTAAGCCTAGCCCGCACTTGTGCCCCTGCCTAAAGCCTAGCCTGCACTTGTGCCCAGGCCTAAAGCCTAGCCCGCACTTGTGCCCAGGCCTTAAGCCTAGCCCGCACTTGTGCCCAGGCCTTAAGCCTAGCCCGCACTTGTGCCCAGGCCTTAAGCCTAGCCTGCACTTGTGCCCAGGCCTTAAGCCTAGCCCGCACTTGTGCCCAGGCCTTAAGCCTAGCCCGCACTTGTGCCCAGGCCTTAAGCCTAGCCCGCACTTGTGCCCAGGCCTTAAGCCTAGCCCGCACTTGTGCCCCCTGCCTTGATCCTAGCCAGCACTTGTGCCCAGGCCTTAAGCCTAGCCCGCACTTGTGCCCAGGCCTTAAGCCTAGCCCGCACTTGTGCCCCGGCCTTAAGCCGAGCCCGCACTTGTGCCCCGGCCTTAAGCCGAGCCCGCACTTGTGCCCCGGCCTTAAGCCGAGCCCGCACTTGTGCCCCGGCCTTAAGCCGAGCCCGCACTTGTGCCCCTGCCTTAAGCCGAGCCCGCACTTGTGCCCCTGCCTTAAGCCGAGCCCGCACTTGTGCCCCTGCCTTAAGCCGAGCCCGCACTTGTGCCCCTGCCTTAAGCCTAGCCCGCACTTGTGCCCAGGCCTTAAGCCTAGCCCGCACTTGTGCCCAGGCCTTAAGCGTAGCCCGCACTTGTGCCCAGGCCTTAAGCCTAGCCCGCACTTATGCCCAGGCCTTAAGCCTAGCCCGCACTTGTGCCCAGGCCTTAAGCCTAGCCCGCACTTGTGCCCCCTGCCTTGATCCTAGCCAGCACTTGTGCCCAGGCCTTAAGCCTAGCCCGCACTTGTGCCCAGGCCTTAAGCCAAGCCCGCACTTGTGCCCCTGCCTTAAGCCTAGCCCGCACTTGTGCCCCTGCCTTAAGCCTAGCCCGCACTTGTGCCCAGGCCTTAAGCCTTGCCCGCACTTGTGCCCAGGCCTTAAGCCTAGCCCGCACTTGTGCCCAGGCCTAAAGCCTAGCCCGCACTTGTGCCCAGGCCTTAAGCCTAGCCCGCACTTGTGCCCTGGCCTTAAGCCTAGCCCGCACTTGTGCCCTGGCCTTAAGCCTAGCCCGCACTTGTGCCCAGGCCTTAAGCCTAGCCCGCACTTGTCCTCAGGCCATAAGCCTAGCCCGCACTTGTGCCCCGGCCTTAAGCCTAGCCCGCACTTGTGCCCCGGCCTTAAGCCTAGCCCGCACTTGTGCCCCGGCCTTAAGCCTAGCCCGCACTTGTGCCCCGGCCTTAAGCCTAGCCCGCACTTGTGCCCCGGCCTTAAGCCTAGCCCGCACTTGTGCCCCGGCCTTAAGCCTAGCCCGCACTTGTGCCCAGGCCTTAAGCCTAGCCCGCACTTGTGCCCAGGCCTTAAGCCTAGCCCGCACTTGTGCCCAGGCCTTAAGCCTAGCCCGCACTTGTGCCCAGGCCTTAAGCCTAGCCCGCACTTGTGCCCAGGCCTTAAGCCTAGCCTGCACTTGTGCCCCCTGCCTTGATCCTAGCCAGCACTTGTGCCAAGGCCTTAAGCCTAGCCCGCACTTGTGCCCAGGCCTTAAGCCTAGCCTGCACTTTTGAGCCCCTTGAATGCTTGTTTGTTTGTTTTTGTCTTCAGCTTCATGTTGGTTATGCACATAGGGCCAGCTTTACGCTCTTCGCTTTTGTCCCGTCTGAATGCGCATGCACGACTGTAATTGGGGAAGAAGGCATTACCCATTTACGGAGGACAGACAAGAAGTGCCTGGTCGCTTGGAGCATGGGGTTATGGAGAGGCTCCGCACTGTACAACAAAGGATCTAGTCCTAAATGTCCAAGTACAGAGTAGAGGGGTGAAAGCTAGCTCTTCACCCCTATGGGTGCCTAACCCTTTATGCAAAGAGTGCAAAGAGTTAGCTGAATGCCTTAAGCCTAGCCAGCACTTGTGCCCCCTGCCTTGATCCTGGCCAGCACTGCACTTGTGCCCATGCCGTAAGCCTAGCCCGCACTTGTGCCCAGGCCTTAAGCCTGGCTGGCACTTGTGCCCATGCCTTAAGCCTAGCCGGCACTTGTGGCCCCTGCCTTGATCCTAGCCAGCACTGCACTTGTGCCCAGGCCTTAAGCCTAGCCTGCACTTGTGCCCCGGCCTTAAGCCTAGCCCGCACTTGTGCCCCGGCCTTAAGCCTAGCCCGCACTTGTGCCCCGGCCTTAAGCCTAACCCGCACTTGTGCCCAGGCCTTAAGCCTAGCCCGCACTTGTGCCCAGGCCTTAAGCTTAGCCCACACTTGTGCCCCGGCTTTAAGCTTAGCCCACACTTGTGCCCCGGCTTTAAGCTTAGCCCGCACTTGTGCCCAGGCCTTAAGCCTAGCCCGCACTTGTGCCCCGGCCTTAAGCCGAGCCCGCACTTGTGCCCCGGCCTTAAGCCGAGCCCGCACTTGTGCCCCTGCCTTAAGCCGAGCCCGCACTTGTGCCCCTGCCTTAAGCCGAGCCCGCACTTGTGCCCCTGCCTTAAGCCGAGCCCGCACTTGTGCCCCTGCCTTAAGCCGAGCCCGCACTTGTGCCCCTGCCTTAAGCCGAGCCCGCACTTGTGCCCAGGCCTTAAGCCTAGCCCGCACTTGTGCCCAGGCCTTAAGCCTAGCCCGCACTTGTGCCCCGGCCTTAAGCCGAGCCCGCACTTGTGCCCCGGCCTTAAGCCGAGCCCGCACTTGTGCCCCGGCCTTAAGCCGAGCCCGCACTTGTGCCCCGGCCTTAAGCTTAGCCCGCACTTGTGCCCAGGCCTTAAGCCTAGCCCGCACTTGTGCCCCGGCCTTAAGCCTAGCCTGCACTTGTGCCCCTGCCTTAAGCCGAGCCCGCACTTGTGCCCCTGCCTTAAGCCGAGCCCGCACTTGTGCCCCTGCCTTAAGCCTAGCCCGCACTTGTGCCCAGGCCTTAAGCCTAGCCCGCACTTGTGCCCAGGCCTTAAGCCTAGCCCGCACTTGTGCCCAGGCCTTAAGCCTAGCCCGCACTTGTGCCCAGGCCTTAAGCCTAGCCCGCACTTGTGCCCAGGCCTAAAGCCTAGCCCGCACTTGTGCCCAGGCCTTAAGCCTAGCCCGCACTTGTGCCCAGGCCTTAAGCCTAGCCCGCACTTGTGCCCAGGCCTTAAGCCTAGCCCGCACTTGTGCCCCGGCCTTAAGCCTAGCCCGCACTTGTGCCCAGGCCTTAAGCCTAGCCCGCACTTGTGCCCAGGCCTTAAGCCTAGCCCGCACTTGTGCCCAGGCCTTAAGCCTAGCCCGCACTTGTGCCCAGGCCTTAAGCCTAGCCCGCACTTGTGCCCCCTGCCTTGATCCTAGCCAGCACTTGTGCCCAGGCCTTAAGCCTAGCCCGCACTTGTGCCCAGGCCTTAAGCCAAGCCCGCACTTGTGCCCCTGCCTTAAGCCTAGCCCGCACTTGTGCCCCTGCCTTAAGCCTAGCCCGCACTTGTGTCCAGGCCTTAAGCCTAGCCGCACTTGTGCCCAGGCCTTAAGCCTAGCCCGCACTTGTGCCCTGGCCTTAAGCCTAGCCCGCACTTGTGCCCAGGCCTTAAGCCTAGCCCGCAATTGTCCTCAGGCCATAAGCCTAGCCCGCACTTGTGCCCCGGCCTTAAGTCTAGCCCGCACTTGTGCCCCGGCCTTAAGCCTAGCCCGCACTTGTGCCCCGGCCTTAAGCCTAGCCCGCACTTGTGCCCAGGCCTTAAGCCTAGCCCGCACTTGTGCCCAGGCCTTAAGCCTAGCCCGCACTTGTGCCCCGGCCTTAAGCCGAGCCCGCACTTGTGCCCCGGCCTTAAGCCGAGCCCGCACTTGTGCCCCGGCCTTAAGCTTAGCCCGCACTTGTGCCCAGGCCTTAAGCCTAGCCCGCACTTGTCCTCAGGCCATAAGCCTAGCCCGCACTTGTGCCCCGGCCTTAAGCCTAGCCCGCACTTGTGCCCCGGCCTTAAGCCTAGCCTGCACTTGTGCCCCTGCCTTAAGCCTAGCCCGCACTTGTGCCCAGGCCTTAAGCCTAGCCCGCACTTGTGCCCAGGCCTTAAGCCTAGCCCGCACTTGTGCCCAGGCCTTAAGCCTAGCCCGCACTTGTGCCCAGGCCTTAAGCCTAGCCCGCACTTGTGCCCAGGCCTAAAGCCTAGCCCGCACTTGTGCCCAGGCCTTAAGCCTAGCCCGCACTTGTGCCCAGGCCTTAAGCCTAGCCCGCACTTGTGCCCAGGCCTTAAGCCTAGCCCGCACTTGTGCCCCGGCCTTAAGCCTAGCCCGCACTTGTGCCCAGGCCTTAAGCCTAGCCCGCACTTGTGCCCAGGCCTTAAGCCTAGCCCGCACTTGTGCCCAGGCCTTAAGCCTAGCCCGCACTTGTGCCCAGGCCTTAAGCCTAGCCCGCACTTGTGCCCCCTGCCTTGATCCTAGCCAGCACTTGTGCCCAGGCCTTAAGCCTAGCCCGCACTTGTGCCCAGGCCTTAAGCCAAGCCCGCACTTGTGCCCCTGCCTTAAGCCTAGCCCGCACTTGTGCCCCTGCCTTAAGCCTAGCCCGCACTTGTGTCCAGGCCTTAAGCCTAGCCGCACTTGTGCCCAGGCCTTAAGCCTAGCCCGCACTTGTGCCCTGGCCTTAAGCCTAGCCCGCACTTGTGCCCAGGCCTTAAGCCTAGCCCGCAATTGTCCTCAGGCCATAAGCCTAGCCCGCACTTGTGCCCCGGCCTTAAGTCTAGCCCGCACTTGTGCCCCGGCCTTAAGCCTAGCCCGCACTTGTGCCCCGGCCTTAAGCCTAGCCCGCACTTGTGCCCAGGCCTTAAGCCTAGCCCGCACTTGTGCCCAGGCCTTAAGCCTAGCCCGCACTTGTGCCCCGGCCTTAAGCCGAGCCCGCACTTGTGCCCCGGCCTTAAGCCGAGCCCGCACTTGTGCCCCGGCCTTAAGCTTAGCCCGCACTTGTGCCCAGGCCTTAAGCCTAGCCCGCACTTGTCCTCAGGCCATAAGCCTAGCCCGCACTTGTGCCCCGGCCTTAAGCCTAGCCCGCACTTGTGCCCCGGCCTTAAGCCTAGCCTGCACTTGTGCCCCTGCCTTAAGCCTAGCCCGCACTTGTGCCCAGGCCTTAAGCCTAGCCCGCACTTGTGCCCAGGCCTTAAGCCTAGCCCGCACTTGTGCCCAGGCCTTAAGCCTAGCCCGCACTTGTGCCCAGGCCTTAAGCCTAGCCCGCACTTGTGCCCAGGCCTAAAGCCTAGCCCGCACTTGTGCCCAGGCCTTAAGCCTAGCCCGCACTTGTGCCCAGGCCTTAAGCCTAGCCCGCACTTGTGCCCAGGCCTTAAGCCTAGCCCGCACTTGTGCCCCGGCCTTAAGCCTAGCCCGCACTTGTGCCCAGGCCTTAAGCCTAGCCCGCACTTGTGCCCAGGCCTTAAGCCTAGCCCGCACTTGTGCCCAGGCCTTAAGCCTAGCCCGCACTTGTGCCCAGGCCTTAAGCCTAGCCCGCACTTGTGCCCCCTGCCTTGATCCTAGCCAGCACTTGTGCCCAGGCCTTAAGCCTAGCCCGCACTTGTGCCCAGGCCTTAAGCCAAGCCCGCACTTGTGCCCCTGCCTTAAGCCTAGCCCGCACTTGTGCCCCTGCCTTAAGCCTAGCCCGCACTTGTGTCCAGGCCTTAAGCCTAGCCGCACTTGTGCCCAGGCCTTAAGCCTAGCCTGCACTTGTGCCCTGGCCTTAAGCCTAGCCCGCACTTGTGCCCAGGCCTTAAGCCTAGCCCGCAATTGTCCTCAGGCCATAAGCCTAGCCCGCACTTGTGCCCCGGCCTTAAGTCTAGCCCGCACTTGTGCCCCGGCCTTAAGCCTAGCCCGCACTTGTGCCCCGGCCTTAAGCCTAGCCCGCACTTGTGCCCAGGCCTTAAGCCTAGCCCGCACTTGTGCCCAGGCCTTAAGCCTAGCCCGCACTTGTGCCCCGGCCTTAAGCCGAGCCCGCACTTGTGCCCCGGCCTTAAGCCGAGCCCGCACTTGTGCCCCGGCCTTAAGCTTAGCCCGCACTTGTGCCCAGGCCTTAAGCCTAGCCCGCACTTGTGCCCAGGCCTTAAGCCTAGCCCGCACTTGTCCTCAGGCCATAAGCCTAGCCCGCACTTGTGCCCCGGCCTTAAGCCTAGCCCGCACTTGTGCCCCGGCCTTAAGCCTAGCCTGCACTTGTGCCCCTGCCTTAAGCCGAGCCCGCACTTGTGCCCCTGCCTTAAGCCGAGCCCGCACTTGTGCCCCTGCCTTAAGCCTAGCCCGCACTTGTGCCCAGGCCTTAAGCCTAGCCCGCACTTGTGCCCAGGCCTTAAGCCTAGCCCGCACTTGTGCCCAGGCCTTAAGCCTAGCCCGCACTTGTGCCCAGGCCTAAAGCCTAGCCCGCACTTGTGCCCAGGCCTTAAGCCTAGCCCGCACTTGTGCCCAGGCCTTAAGCCTAGCCCGCACTTGTGCCCAGGCCTTAAGCCTAGCCCGCACTTGTGCCCCGGCCTTAAGCCTAGCCCGCACTTGTGCCCAGGCCTTAAGCCTAGCCCGCACTTGTGCCCAGGCCTTAAGCCTAGCCCGCACTTGTGCCCAGGCCTTAAGCCTAGCCCGCACTTGTGCCCAGGCCTTAAGCCTAGCCCGCACTTGTGCCCAGGCCTTAAGCCTAGCCCGCACTTGTGCCCCCTGCCTTGATCCTAGCCAGCACTTGTGCCCCGGCCTTAAGCCTAGCCCGCACTTGTGCCCAGGCCTTAAGCCGAGCCCGCACTTGTGCCCCGGCCTTAAGCCGAGCCCGCACTTGTGCCCCTGCCTTAAGCCGAGCCCGCACTTGTGCCCCTGCCTTAAGCCTAGCCCGCACTTGTGCCCCGGCCTTAAGCCTAGCCCGCACTTGTGCCCAGGCTTTAAGCCTAGCCCGCACTTGTGCCCAGGCCTTAAGCCTAGCCCGCACTTGTGCCCCGGCCTTAAGCCGAGCCCGCACTTGTGCCCCGGCCTTAAGCCGAGCCCGCACTTGTGCCCAGGCCTTAAGCCTAGCCCGCACTTGTGCCCCTGCCTTAAGCCTAGCCCGCACTTGTGCCCAGGCCTTAAGCCTAGCCCGCACTTGTGCCCAGGCCTTAAGCCTAGCCCGCACTTGTGCCCAGGCCTTAAGCCTAGCCCGCACTTGTGCCCAGGCCTTAAGCCTAGCCCGCACTTGTGCCCAGGCCTTAAGCCTAGCCCGCACTTGTGCCCAGGCCTTAAGCCTAGCCCGCACTTGTGCCCAGGCCTTAAGCCTAGCCCGCACTTGTGCCCAGGCCTTAAGCCTAGCCCGCACTTGTGCCCAGGCCTTAAGCCTAGCCCGCACTTGTGCCCAGGCCTTAAGCCTAGCCCGCACTTGTGCCCAGGCCTTAAGCCTAGCCCGCACTTGTGCCCAGGCCTTAAGCCTAGCCCGCACTTGTGCCCCCTGCCTTGATCCTAGCCAGCACTTGTGCCCAGGCCTTAAGCCTAGCCCGCACTTGTGCCCAGGCCTTAAGCCGAGCCCGCACTTGTGCCCAGGCCTTAAGCCGAGCCCGCACTTGTGCCCCTGCCTTAAGCCGAGCCCGCACTTGTGCCCCTGCCTTAAGCCGAGCCCGCACTTGTGCCCCTGCCTTAAGCCGAGCCCGCACTTGTGCCCCTGCCTTAAGCCGAGCCCGCACTTGTGCCCCTGCCTTGATCCTAGCCAGCACTTGTGCCCAGGCCTTAAGCCTAGCCCGCACTTGTGCCCAGGCCTTAAGCCTAGCCCGCACTTGTGCCCCCTGCCTTGATCCTAGCCAGCACTGCACTTATGCCCAGGCCTTAAGCCTAGCCCGCACTTGTGCCCAGGCCTTAAGCCTAGCCCGCACTTGTGCCCAGGCCTTAAGCCTAGCCCGCACTTGTGCCCAGGCCTTAAACCTAGCCCGCACTTGTGCCCAGGCCTTAAGCCTAGCCCGCACTTGTGCCCAGGCCTTAAGCCTAGCCCGCACTTGTGCCCAGGCCTTAAGCCTAGCCCGCACTTGTGCCCAGGCCTTAAGCCTAGCCCGCACTTGTGCCCAGGCCTTAAGCCTAGCCCGCACTTGTGCCCCTGCCTTGATCCTAGCCAGCACTTGTGCCCAGGCCTTAAGCCTAGCCCGCACTTGTGCCCAGGCCTTAAGCCTAGCCCGCACTTGTGCCCAGGCCTTAAGCCTAGCCCGCACTTGTGCCCCTGCCTTAAGCCTAGCCCGCACTTGTGCCCAGGCCTTAAGCCTAGCCCGCACTTGTGCCCAGGCCTTAAGCCTAGCCCGCACTTGTGCCCAGGCCTAAAGCCTAGCCCGCACTTGTGCCCAGGCCTTAAGCCTAGCCCGCACTTGTGCCCCGGCCTTAAGCCTAGCCCGCACTTGTGCCCCGGCCTTAAGCCTAGCCCGCACTTGTGCCCCGGCCTTAAGCCTAGCCCGCACTTGTGCCCAGGCCTTAAGCCTAGCCCGCACTTGTCCTCAGGCCATAAGCCTAGCCCGCACTTGTGCCCCTGCCTTAAGCCTAGCCCGCACTTGTGCCCAGGCCTTAAGCCTAGCCCGCACTTGTGCCCCGGCCTTAAGCCTAGCCCGCACTTGTGCCCCGGCCTTAAGCCTAGCCCGCACTTGTGCCCCGGCCTTAAGCCTAGCCCGCACTTGTGCCCAGGCCTTAAGCCTAGCCCGCACTTGTGCCCAGGCCTTAAGCCTAGCCCGCACTTGTGCCCAGGCCTTAAGCCTAGCCTGCACTTGTGCCCCCTGCCTTGATCCTAGCCAGCACTTGTGCCCAGGCCTTAAGCCTAGCCCGCACTTGTGCCCAGGCCTTAAGCCTAGCCTGCACTTTTGAGCCCCTTGAATGCTTGTTTGTTTGTTTTTGTCTTCAGCTTCATGTTGGTTATGCACATAGGGCCAGCTTTACGCTCTTCGCTCTTGTCCCGTCTGAATGCGCATGCACGACTGTAATTGGGGAAGAAGGCATTACCCATTTACGGAGGACAGACAAGAAGTGCCTGGTCGCTTGGAGCATGGGGTTATGGAGAGGCTCCGCACTGTACAACAAAGGATCTAGTCCTAAATGTCCAAGTACAGAGTAGAGGGGTGAAAGCTAGCTCTTCACCCCTATGGGTGCCTAACCCTTTATGCAAAGAGTGCAAAGAGTTAGCTGAATGCCTTAAGCCTAGCCAGCACTTGTGCCCCCTGCCTTGATCCTGGCCAGCACTGCACTTGTGCCCATGCCGTAAGCCTAGCCCGCACTTGTGCCCAGGCCTTAAGCCTGGCTGGCACTTGTGCCCATGCCTTAAGCCTAGCCGGCACTTGTGGCCCCTGCCTTGATCCTAGCCAGCACTGCACTTGTGCCCAGGCCTTAAGCCTAGCCTGCACTTGTGCCCCGGCCTTAAGCCTAGCCCGCACTTGTGCCCCGGCCTTAAGCCTAACCTGCACTTGTGCCCCGGCCTTAAGCCTAGCCCGCACTTGGGCCCAGGCCTTAAGCCTAGCCCGCACTTGTGCCCCCTGCCTTGATCCTAGCCAGCACTTGTGCCCAGGCCTTAAGCCTAGCCTGCACTTGTGCCCTGGCCTTAAGCCTAGCCTGCACTTGTGCCCTGGCCTTAAGCCTAGCCCGCACTTGTGCCCTGGCCTTAAGCCTAGCCTGCACTTGTGCCCTGGCCTTAAGCCTAGCCCGCACTTGTGCCCCGGCCTTAAGCCTAGCCCGCACTTGTGCCCAGGCCTTAAGCCTAGCCCGCACTTGGGCCCAGGCCTTAAGCCTAGCCCGCACTTGTGCCCCCTGCCTTGATCCTAGCCAGCACTTGTGCCCAGGCCTTAAGCCTAGCCTGCACTTGTGCCCTGGCCTTAAGCCTAGCCCGCACTTGTGCCCCGGCCTTAAGCCTAGCCCGCACTTGTGCCCCGGCCTTAAGCCTAACCCGCACTTGTGCCCAGGCCTTAAGCCTAGCCCGCACTTGTGCCCAGGCCTTAAGCCTAGCCCGCACTTGTGCCCCGGCTTTAAGCTTAGCCCGCACTTGTGCCCCGGCTTTAAGCTTAGCCCGCACTTGTGCCCCGGCTTTAAGCTTAGCCCGCACTTGTGCCCAGGCCTTAAGCCTAGCCCGCACTTGTGCCCCGGCCTTAAGCCGAGCCCGCACTTGTGCCCTGGCCTTAAGCCGAGCCCGCACTTGTGCCCCGGCCTTAAGCCGAGCCCGCACTTGTGCCCCTGCCTTAAGTCGAGCCCGCACTTGTGCCCCTGCCTTAAGCCGAGCCCGCACTTGTGCCCCTGCCTTAAGCCGAGCCCGCACTTGTGCCCCTGCCTTAAGCCGAGCCCGCACTTGTGCCCCTGCCTTAAGCCTAGCCCGCACTTGTGCCCAGGCCTTAAGCCTAGCCCGCACTTGTGCCCCTGCCTTAAGCCTAGCCTGCACTTGTGCCCCTGCCTTAAGCCTAGCCCGCACTTGTGCCCAGGCCTTAAGCCTAGCCCGCACTTGTGCCCAGGCCTTAAGCCTAGCCCGCACTTGTGCCCAGGCCTTAAGCCTAGCCCGCACTTGTGCCCAGGCCTTAAGCCTAGCCCGCTCTTGTGCCCAGGCCTTAAGCCTAGCCCGCACTTGTGCCCGGGCCTTAAGCCTAGCCCGCACTTGTGCCCCCTGCCTTGATCCTAGCCAGCACTTGTGCCCAGGCCTTAAGCCAAGCCCGCACTTGTGCCCCTGCCTTAAGCCTAGCCCGCACTTGTGCCCCTGCCTTAAGCCTAGCCCGCACTTGTGCCCAGGCCTTAAGCCTAGCCCGCACTTGTGCCCAGGCCTTAAGCCCAGCCCGCACTTGTGCCCAGGCCTTAAGCCTAGCCCGCACTTGTGCCCAGGCCTTAAGCCTAGCCCGCACTTGTGCCCAGGCCTTAAGCCTAGCCCGCACTTGTGCCCAGGCCTTAAGCCTAGCCCGCACTTGTGCCCAGGCCTTAAGCCTAGCCCGCACTTGTGCCCAGGCCTTAAGCCTAGCCCGCACTTGTGCCCAGGCCTTAAGCCTAGCCCGCACTTGTGCCCAGGCCTTAAGCCTAGCCCGCACTTGTGCCCAGGCCTTAAGCCTAGCCCGCACTTGTGCCCAGGCCTTAAGCCTAGCCCGCACTTGTGCCCAGGCCTTAAGCCTAGCCCGCACTTGTGCCCAGGCCTTAAGCCTAGCCCGCACTTGTGCCCAGGCCTTAAGCCTAGCCCGCACTTGTTCCCAGGCCTTAAGCCTAGCCTGCACTTGTGCCCAGGCCTTAAGCCTAGCCCGCACTTGTGCCCCCTGCCTTGATCCTAGCCAGCACTGCACTTGTGCCCAGGCCTTAAGCCTAGCCTGCACTTGTGCCCAGGCCTTAAGCCTAGCCCGCACTTGTGCCCAGGCCTTAAGCCTAGCCCGCACTTGTGCCCAGGCCTTAAGCCTAGCCCGCACTTGTGCCCAGGCCTTAAGCCTAGCCCGCACTTGTGCCCCCTGCCTTGATCCTAGCCAGCACTTGTGCCCAGGCCTTAAGCCTAGCCTGCACTTGTGCCCAGGCCTTAAGCCTAGCCCGCACTTGTGCCCAGGCCTTAAGCCAAGCCCGCACTTGTGCCCCTGCCTTAAGCCTAGCCCGCACTTGTGCCCCTGCCTTAAGCCTAGCCCGCACTTGTGCCCAGGCCTTAAGCCTAGCCCGCACTTGTGCCCAGGCCTTAAGCCTAGCCCGCACTTGTGCCCAGGCCTAAAGCCTAGCCCGCACTTGTGCCCAGGCCTTAAGCCTAGCCCGCACTTGTGCCCTGGCCTTAAGCCTAGCCCGCACTTGTGCCCTGGCCTTAAGCCTAGCCCGCACTTGTGCCCCGGCCTTAAGCCTAGCCCGCACTTGTGCCCCGGCCTTAAGCCTAGCCCGCACTTGTGCCCCGGCCTTAAGCCTAGCCCGCACTTGTGCCCCGGCCTTAAGCCTAGCCCGCACTTGTGCCCCGGCCTTAAGCCTAGCCCGCACTTGTGCCCCGGCCTTAAGCCTAGCCCGCACTTGTGCCCAGGCCTTAAGCCTAGCCCGCACTTGTGCCCAGGCCTTAAGCCTAGCCCGCACTTGTGCCCAGGCCTTAAGCCTAGCCTGCACTTGTGCCCCCTGCCTTGATCCTAGCCAGCACTTGTGCCAAGGCCTTAAGCCTAGCCCGCACTTGTGCCCAGGCCTTAAGCCTAGCCTGCACTTTTGAGCCCCTTGAATGCTTGTTTGTTTGTTTTTGTCTTCAGCTTCATGTTGGTTATGCACATAGGGCCAGCTTTACGCTCTTCGCTCTTGTCCCGTCTGAATGCGCATGCACGACTGTAATTGGGGAAGAAGGCATTACCCATTTACGGAGGACAGACAAGAAGTGCCTGGTCGCTTGGAGCATGGGGTTATGGAGAGGCTCCGCACTGTACAACAAAGGATCTAGTCCTAAATGTCCAAGTACAGAGTAGAGGGGTGAAAGCTAGCTCTTCACCCCTATGGGTGCCTAACCCTTTATGCAAAGAGTGCAAAGAGTTAGCTGAATGCCTTAAGCCTAGCCAGCACTTGTGCCCCCTGCCTTGATCCTGGCCAGCACTGCACTTGTGCACATGCCGTAAGCCTAGCCCGCACTTGTGCCCATGCCTTAAGCCTGGCTGGCACTTGTGCCCATGCCTTAAGCCTAGCCGGCACTTGTGGCCCCTGCCTTTATCCTAGCCAGCACTGCACTTGTGCCCAGGCCTTAAGCCTAGCCTGCACTTGTGCCCCGGCCTTAAGCCTAGCCTGCACTTGTGCCCCGGCCTTAAGCCTAGCCCGCACTTGTGCCCCGGCCTTAAGCCTAACCCGCACTTGTGCCCAGGCCTTAAGCCTAGCCCGCACTTGTGCCCAGGCCTTAAGCCTAGCCCACACTTGTGCCCCGGCTTTAAGCTTAGCCCGCACTTGTGCCCCGGCTTTAAGCTTAGCCCGCACTTGTGCCCAGGCCTTAAGCCTAGCCCGCACTTGTGCCCCGGCCTTAAGCCGAGCCCGCACTTGTGCCCCGGCCTTAAGCCGAGCCCGCACTTGTGCCCCTGCCTTAAGCCGAGCCCGCACTTGTGCCCCTGCCTTAAGCCGAGCCCGCACTTGTGCCCCTGCCTTAAGCCGAGCCCGCACTTGTGCCCCTGCCTTAAGCCTAGCCCGCACTTGTGCCCAGGCCTTAAGCCTAGCCCGCACTTGTGCCCAGGCCTTAAGCCTAGCCCGCACTTGTGCCCCTGCCTTAAGCCGAGCCCGCACTTGTGCCCCTGCCTTAAGCCGAGCCCGCACTTGTGCCCCTGCCTTAAGCCGAGCCCGCACTTGTGCCCAGGCCTTAAGCCTAGCCCGCACTTGTGCCCCGGCCTTAAGCCTAGCCCGCACTTGTGCCCCGGCCTTAAGCCTAACCCGCACTTGTGCCCAGGCCTTAAGCCTAGCCCGCACTTGTGCCCAGGCCTTAAGCCTAGCCCACACTTGTGCCCCGGCTTTAAGCTTAGCCCGCACTTGTGCCCAGGCCTTAAGCCTAGCCTGCACTTGTGCCCAGGCCTTAAGCCTAGCCCGCACTTGTGCCCAGGCCTTAAGCCAAGCCCGCACTTGTGCCCCTGCCTTAAGCCTAGCCCGCACTTGTGCCCCTGCCTTAAGCCTAGCCCGCACTTGTGCCCAGGCCTTAAGCCTAGCCCGCACTTGTGCCCAGGCCTTAAGCCTAGCCCGCACTTGTGCCCAGGCCTAAAGCCTAGCCCGCACTTGTGCCCAGGCCTTAAGCCTAGCCCGCACTTGTGCCCTGGCCTTAAGCCTAGCCCGCACTTGTGCCCTGGCCTTAAGCCTAGCCCGCACTTGTGCCCCGGCCTTAAGCCTAGCCCGCACTTGTGCCCCGGCCTTAAGCCTAGCCCGCACTTGTGCCCCGGCCTTAAGCCTAGCCCGCACTTGTGCCCCGGCCTTAAGCCTAGCCCGCACTTGTGCCCCGGCCTTAAGCCTAGCCCGCACTTGTGCCCCGGCCTTAAGCCTAGCCCGCACTTGTGCCCCGGCCTTAAGCCTAGCCCGCACTTGTGCCCAGGCCTTAAGCCTAGCCCGCACTTGTGCCCAGGCCTTAAGCCTAGCCCGCACTTGTGCCCAGGCCTTAAGCCTAGCCTGCACTTGTGCCCCCTGCCTTGATCCTAGCCAGCACTTGTGCCAAGGCCTTAAGCCTAGCCCGCACTTGTGCCCAGGCCTTAAGCCTAGCCTGCACTTTTGAGCCCCTTGAATGCTTGTTTGTTTGTTTTTGTCTTCAGCTTCATGTTGGTTATGCACATAGGGCCAGCTTTACGCTCTTCGCTCTTGTCCCGTCTGAATGCGCATGCACGACTGTAATTGGGGAAGAAGGCATTACCCATTTACGGAGGACAGACAAGAAGTGCCTGGTCGCTTGGAGCATGGGGTTATGGAGAGGCTCCGCACTGTACAACAAAGGATCTAGTCCTAAATGTCCAAGTACAGAGTAGAGGGGTGAAAGCTAGCTCTTCACCCCTATGGGTGCCTAACCCTTTATGCAAAGAGTGCAAAGAGTTAGCTGAATGCCTTAAGCCTAGCCAGCACTTGTGCCCCCTGCCTTGATCCTGGCCAGCACTGCACTTGTGCACATGCCGTAAGCCTAGCCCGCACTTGTGCCCATGCCTTAAGCCTGGCTGGCACTTGTGCCCATGCCTTAAGCCTAGCCGGCACTTGTGGCCCCTGCCTTTATCCTAGCCAGCACTGCACTTGTGCCCAGGCCTTAAGCCTAGCCTGCACTTGTGCCCCGGCCTTAAGCCTAGCCTGCACTTGTGCCCCGGCCTTAAGCCTAGCCCGCACTTGTGCCCCGGCCTTAAGCCTAACCCGCACTTGTGCCCAGGCCTTAAGCCTAGCCCGCACTTGTGCCCAGGCCTTAAGCCTAGCCCACACTTGTGCCCCGGCTTTAAGCTTAGCCCGCACTTGTGCCCCGGCTTTAAGCTTAGCCCGCACTTGTGCCCAGGCCTTAAGCCTAGCCCGCACTTGTGCCCCGGCCTTAAGCCGAGCCCGCACTTGTGCCCCGGCCTTAAGCCGAGCCCGCACTTGTGCCCCTGCCTTAAGCCGAGCCCGCACTTGTGCCCCTGCCTTAAGCCGAGCCCGCACTTGTGCCCCTGCCTTAAGCCGAGCCCGCACTTGTGCCCCTGCCTTAAGCCTAGCCCGCACTTGTGCCCAGGCCTTAAGCCTAGCCCGCACTTGTGCCCAGGCCTTAAGCCTAGCCCGCACTTGTGCCCCTGCCTTAAGCCGAGCCCGCACTTGTGCCCCTGCCTTAAGCCGAGCCCGCACTTGTGCCCCTGCCTTAAGCCGAGCCCGCACTTGTGCCCAGGCCTTAAGCCTAGCCCGCACTTGTGCCCAGGCCTTAAGCCTAGCCCGCACTTGTGCCCCGGCCTTAAGCCTAGCCCGCACTTGTGCCCCGGCCTTAAGCCGAGCCCGCACTTGTGCCCCGGCCTTAAGCCGAGCCCGCACTTGTGCCCCGGCCTTAAGCCGAGCCCGCACTTGTGCCCTGGCCTTAAGCCTAGCCCGCACTTGTGCCCATGCCTTAAGCCTAGCCCGCACTTGTCCTCAGGCCATAAGCCTAGCCCGCACTTGTGCCCCGGCCTTAAGCCTAGCCCGCACTTGTGCCCCGGCCTTAAGCCTAGCCCGCACTTGTGCCCCGGCCTTAAGCCTAGCCCGCACTTGTGCCCCGGCCTTAAGCCTAGCCCGCACTTGTGCCCCGGCCTTAAGCCTAGCCCGCACTTGTGCCCCGGCCTTAAGCCTAGCCCGCACTTGTGCCCCGGCCTTAAGCCTAGCCCGCACTTGTGCCCAGGCCTTAAGCCTAGCCCGCACTTGTGCCCAGGCCTTAAGCCTAGCCCACACTTGTGCCCCCTGCCTTGATCCTAGCCCGCACTTGTGCCCAGGCCTTAAGCCTAGCCCGCACTTGTGCCCAGGCCTTAAGCCTAGCCTGCACTTTTGAGCCCCTTGAATGCTTGTTTGTTTGTTTTTGTCTTCAGCTTCATGTTGGTTATGCACATAGGGCCAGCTTTACGCTCTTCGCTCTTGTCCCGTCTGAATGCGCATGCACGACTGTAATTGGGGAAGAAGGCATTACCCATTTACGGAGGACAGACAAGAAGTGCCTGGTCGCTTGGAGCATGGGGTTATGGAGAGGCTCCGCACTGTACAACAAAGGATCTAGTCCTAAATGTCCAAGTACAGAGTAGAGGGGTGAAAGCTAGCTCTTCACCCCTATGGGTGCCTAACCCTTTATGCAAAGAGTGCAAAGAGTTAGCTGAATGCCTTAAGCCTAGCCAGCACTTGTGCCCCCTGCCTTGATCCTGGCCAGCACTGCACTTGTGCCCATGCCTTAAGCCTGGCTGGCACTTGTGCCCATGCCTTAAGCCTAGCCGGCACTTGTGGCCCCTGCCTTGATCCTAGCCAGCACTGCACTTGTGCCCAGGCCTTAAGCCTAGCCTGCACTTGTGCCCCGGCCTTAAGCCTAGCCCGCACTTTTGTCCAGGCCTTAAGCCTAGCCCGCACTTGTGCCCAGGCCTTAAGCCTAGCCCGCACTTGTGCCCAGGCCTTAAGCCTAGCCCGCACTTGTGCCCCGGCCTTAAGCCTAACCCGCACTTGTGCCCAGGCCTTAAGCCTAGCCCGCACTTGTGCCCAGGCCTTAAGCCTAGCCCGCACTTGTGCCCCGGCTTTAAGCTTAGCCCGCACTTGTGCCCCGGCTTTAAGCTTAGCCCGCACTTGTGCCCAGGCCTTAAGCCGAGCCTGCACTTGTGCCCCGGCCTTAAGCCGAGCCCGCACTTGTGCCCCGGCCTTAAGCCGAGCCCGCACTTGTGCCCCGGCCTTAAGCCGAGCCCGCACTTGTGCCCCGGCCTTAAGCCGAGCCCGCACTTGTGCCCCGGCCTTAAGCCGAGCCCGCACTTGTGCCCCTGCCTTAAGCCGAGCCCGCACTTGTGCCCCTGCCTTAAGCCGAGCCCGCACTTGTGCCCCTGCCTTAAGCCGAGCCCGCACTTGTGCCCAGGCCTTAAGCCTAGCCCGCACTTGTGCCCAGGCCTTAAGCCTAGCCCGCACTTGTGCCCCTGCCTTAAGCCTAGCCCGCACTTGTGCCCCTGCCTAAAGCCTAGCCCGCACTTGTGCCCAGGCCTAAAGCCTAGCCCGCACTTGTGCCCAGGCCTTAAGCCTAGCCCGCACTTGTGCCCAGGCCTTAAGCCTAGCCCGCACTTGTTCCCAGGCCTTAAGCCTAGCCCGCACTTGTGCCCAGGCCTTAAGCCTAGCCCGCACTTGTGCCCCCTGCCTTGATCCTAGCCAGCACTTGTGCCCAGGCCTTAAGCCTAGCCCGCACTTGTGCCCAGGCCTTAAGCCGAGCCCGCACTTGTGCCCAGGCCTTAAGCCGAGCCCGCACTTGTGCCCAGGCCTTAAGCCGAGCCCGCACTTGTGCCCCTGCCTTAAGCCTAGCCCGCACTTGTGCCCAGGCCTTAAGCCTAGCCCGCACTTGTGCCCAGGCCTTAAGCCTAGCCCGCACTTGTCCTCAGGCCATAAGCCTAGCCCGCACTTGTGCCCCGGCCTTAAGCCTAGCCCGCACTTGTGCCCCGGCCTTAAGCCTAGCCCGCACTTGTGCCCCGGCCTTAAGCCTAGCCCGCACTTGTGCCCCGGCCTTAAGCCTAGCCCGCACTTGTGCCCAGGCCTTAAGCCTAGCCCGCACTTGTGCCCAGGCCTTAAGCCTAGCCCGCACTTGTGCCCAGGCCTTAAGCCTAGCCCGCACTTGTGCCCAGGCCTTAAGCCTAGACCGCACTTGTGCCCAGGCCTTAAGCCTAGCCCGCACTTGTGCCCCCTGCCTTGATCCTAGCCAGCACTTGTGCCCAGGCCTTAAGCCTAGCCCGCACTTGTGCCCAGGCCTTAAGCCGAGCCCGCACTTGTGCCCAGGCCTTAAGCCGAGCCCGCACTTGTGCCCCTGCCTTAAGCCGAGCCCGCACTTGTGCCCCTGCCTTAAGCCGAGCCCGCACTTGTGCCCCTGCCTTAAGCCGAGCCCGCACTTGTGCCCCTGCCTTGATCCTAGCCAGCACTTGTGCCCAGGCCTTAAGCCTAGCCCGCACTTGTGCCCAGGCCTTAAGCCTAGCCCGCACTTGTGCCCCCTGCCTTGATCCTAGCCAGCACTGCACTTATGCCCAGGCCTTAAGCCTAGCCCGCACTTGTGCCCAGGCCTTAAGCCTAGCCCGCACTTGTGCCCAGGCCTTAAACCTAGCCCGCACTTGTGCCCAGGCCTTAAGCCTAGCCCGCACTTGTGCCCAGGCCTTAAGCCTAGCCCGCACTTGTGCCCAGGCCTTAAGCCTAGCCCGCACTTGTGCCCAGGCCTTAAGCCTAGCCCGCACTTGTGCCCAGGCCTTAAGCCTAGCCCGCACTTGTGCCCAGGCCTTAAGCCTAGCCCGCACTTGTGCCCCTGCCTTGATCCTAGCCAGCACTTGTGCCCAGGCCTTAAGCCTAGCCCGCACTTGTGCCCAGGCCTTAAGCCTAGCCCGCACTTGTGCCCCTGCCTTAAGCCTAGCCCGCACTTGTGCCCCTGCCTTAAGCCTAGCCCGCACTTGTGCCCAGGCCTTAAGCCTAGCCCGCACTTGTGCCCAGGCCTTAAGCCTAGCCCGCACTTGTGCCCAGGCCTAAAGCCTAGCCCGCACTTGTGCCCAGGCCTTAAGCCTAGCCCGCACTTGTGCCCCGGCCTTAAGCCTAGCCCGCACTTGTGCCCCGGCCTTAAGCCTAGCCCGCACTTGTGCCCAGGCCTTAAGCCTAGCCCGCACTTGTCCTCAGGCCATAAGCCTAGCCCGCACTTGTGCCCCTGCCTTAAGCCTAGCCCGCACTTGTGCCCAGGCCTTAAGCCTAGCCCGCACTTGTGCCCCGGCCTTAAGCCTAGCCCGCACTTGTGCCCCGGCCTTAAGCCTAGCCCGCACTTGTGCCCCGGCCTTAAGCCTAGCCCGCACTTGTGCCCAGGCCTTAAGCCTAGCCCGCACTTGTGCCCAGGCCTTAAGCCTAGCCCGCACTTGTGCCCAGGCCTTAAGCCTAGCCTGCACTTGTGCCCCCTGCCTTGATCCTAGCCAGCACTTGTGCCCAGGCCTTAAGCCTAGCCCGCACTTGTGCCCAGGCCTTAAGGCTAGCCTGCACTTTTGAGCCCCTTGAATGCTTGTTTGTTTGTTTTTGTCTTCAGCTTCATGTTGGTTATGCACATAGGGCCAGCTTTACGCTCTTCGCTCTTGTCCCGTCTGAATGCGCATGCACGACTGTAATTGGGGAAGAAGGCATTACCCATTTACGGAGGACAGACAAGAAGTGCCTGGTCGCTTGGAGCATGGGGTTATGGAGAGGCTCCGCACTGTACAACAAAGGATCTAGTCCTAAATGTCCAAGTACAGAGTAGAGGGGTGAAAGCTAGCTCTTCACCCCTATGGGTGCCTAACCCTTTATGCAAAGAGTGCAAAGAGTTAGCTGAATGCCTTAAGCCTAGCCAGCACTTGTGCCCCCTGCCTTGATCCTGGCCAGCACTGCACTTGTGCCCATGCCGTAAGCCTAGCCCGCACTTGTGCCCAGGCCTTAAGCCTGGCTGGCACTTGTGCCCATGCCTTAAGCCTAGCCGGCACTTGTGGCCCCTGCCTTGATCCTAGCCAGCACTGCA
This sequence comes from Ranitomeya imitator, assembly GCF_032444005.1. Taxonomy (NCBI): domain Eukaryota; kingdom Metazoa; phylum Chordata; class Amphibia; order Anura; family Dendrobatidae; genus Ranitomeya; species Ranitomeya imitator. The sequence continues at coordinate 620,570 of NW_027194543.1, forward strand.
CTTGTGCCCAGGCCTTAAGCCTAGCCTGCACTTGTGCCCCGGCCTTAAGCCTAGCCCGCACTTGTGCCCCGGCCTTAAGCCTAACCCGCACTTGTGCCCAGGCCTTAAGCCTAGCCCGCACTTGGGCCCAGGCCTTAAGCCTAGCCCGCACTTGTGCCCCCTGCCTTGATCCTAGCCAGCACTTGTGCCCAGGCCTTAAGCCTAGCCTGCACTTGTGCCCTGGCCTTAAGCCTAGCCTGCACTTGTGCCCTGGCCTTAAGCCTAGCCCGCACTTGTGCCCCGGCCTTAAGCCTAGCCCGCACTTGTGCCCAGGCCTTAAGCCTAGCCCGCACTTGGGCCCAGGCCTTAAGCCTAGCCCGCACTTGTGCCCCCTGCCTTGATCCTAGCCAGCACTTGTGCCCAGGCCTTAAGCCTAGCCTGCACTTGTGCCCTGGCCTTAAGCCTAGCCCGCACTTGTGCCCCGGCCTTAAGCCTAGCCCGCACTTGTGCCCCGGCCTTAAGCCTAACCCGCACTTGTGCCCAGGCCTTAAGCCTAGCCCGCACTTGTGCCCAGGCCTTAAGCCTAGCCCGCACTTGTGCCCCGGCTTTAAGCTTAGCCCGCACTTGTGCCCCGGCTTTAAGCTTAGCCCGCACTTGTGCCCCGGCTTTAAGCTTAGCCCGCACTTGTGCCCAGGCCTTAAGCCTAGCCCGCACTTGTGCCCCGGCCTTAAGCCGAGCCCGCACTTGTGCCCCGGCCTTAAGCCGAGCCCGCACTTGTGCCCCGGCCTTAAGCCGAGCCCGCACTTGTGCCCCTGCCTTAAGTCGAGCCCGCACTTGTGCCCCTGCCTTAAGCCGAGCCTGCACTTGTGCCCCTGCCTTAAGCCGAGCCCGCACTTGTGCCCCTGCCTTAAGCCGAGCCCGCACTTGTGCCCCTGCCTTAAGCCGAGCCCGCACTTGTGCCCAGGCCTTAAGCCTAGCCCGCACTTGTGCCCCTGCCTTAAGCCTAGCCCGCACTTGTGCCCCTGCCTTAAGCCTAGCCCGCACTTGTGCCCAGGCCTTAAGCCTAGCCCGCACTTGTGCCCAGGCCTTAAGCCTAGCCCGCACTTGTGCCCAGGCCTTAAGCCTAGCCCGCACTTGTGCCCAGGCCTTAAGCCTAGCCCGCTCTTGTGCCCAGGCCTTAAGCCTAGCCCGCACTTGTGCCCAGGCCTTAAGCCTAGCCCGCACTTGTGCCCCCTGCCTTGATCCTAGCCAGCACTTGTGCCCAGGCCTTAAGCCTAGCCTGCACTTGTGCCCTGGCCTTAAGCCTAGCCCGCACTTGTGCCCCGGCCTTAAGCCTAGCCCGCACTTGTGCCCCGGCCTTAAGCCTAACCCGCACTTGTGCCCAGGCCTTAAGCCTAGCCCGCACTTGTGCCCAGGCCTTAAGCCTAGCCCGCACTTGTGCCCCGGCTTTAAGCTTAGCCCGCACTTGTGCCCCGGCTTTAAGCTTAGCCCGCACTTGTGCCCCGGCTTTAAGCTTAGCCCGCACTTGTGCCCAGGCCTTAAGCCTAGCCCGCACTTGTGCCCCGGCCTTAAGCCGAGCCCGCACTTGTGCCCCGGCCTTAAGCCGAGCCCGCACTTGTGCCCCGGCCTTAAGCCGAGCCCGCACTTGTGCCCCTGCCTTAAGTCGAGCCCGCACTTGTGCCCCTGCCTTAAGCCGAGCCTGCACTTGTGCCCCTGCCTTAAGCCGAGCCCGCACTTGTGCCCCTGCCTTAAGCCGAGCCCGCACTTGTGCCCCTGCCTTAAGCCGAGCCCGCACTTGTGCCCAGGCCTTAAGCCTAGCCCGCACTTGTGCCCCTGCCTTAAGCCTAGCCCGCACTTGTGCCCCTGCCTTAAGCCTAGCCCGCACTTGTGCCCAGGCCTTAAGCCTAGCCCGCACTTGTGCCCAGGCCTTAAGCCTAGCCCGCACTTGTGCCCAGGCCTTAAGCCTAGCCCGCACTTGTGCCCAGGCCTTAAGCCTAGCCCGCTCTTGTGCCCAGGCCTTAAGCCTAGCCCGCACTTGTGCCCAGGCCTTAAGCCTAGCCCGCACTTGTGCCCCCTGCCTTGATCCTAGCCAGCACTTGTGCCCAGGCCTTAAGCCAAGCCCGCACTTGTGCCCCTGCCTTAAGCCTAGCCCGCACTTGTGCCCCTGCCTTAAGCCTAGCCCGCACTTGTGCCCAGGCCTTAAGCCTAGCCCGCACTTGTGCCCAGGCCTTAAGCCCAGCCCGCACTTGTGCCCAGGCCTTAAGCCTAGCCCGCACTTGTGCCCAGGCCTTAAGCCTAGCCCGCACTTGTGCCCAGGCCTTAAGCCTAGCCCGCACTTGTGCCCAGGCCTTAAGCCTAGCCCGCACTTGTGCCCAGGCCTTAAGCCTAGCCCGCACTTGTGCCCAGGCCTTAAGCCTAGCCCGCACTTGTGCCCAGGCCTTAAGCCTAGCCCGCACTTGTGCCCAGGCCTTAAGCCTAGCCCGCACTTGTGCCCAGGCCTTAAGCCTAGCCCGCACTTGTGCCCAGGCCTTAAGCCTAGCCCGCACTTGTGCCCAGGCCTTAAGCCTAGCCCGCACTTGTGCCCAGGCCTTAAGCCTAGCCCGCACTTGTGCCCAGGCCTTAAGCCTAGCCCGCACTTGTTCCCAGGCCTTAAGCCTAGCCTGCACTTGTGCCCAGGCCTTAAGCCTAGCCCGCACTTGTGCCCCCTGCCTTGATCCTAGCCAGCACTGCACTTGTGCCCAGGCCTTAAGCCTAGCCTGCACTTGTGCCCAGGCCTTAAGCCTAGCCCGCACTTGTGCCCAGGCCTTAAGCCTAGCCCGCACTTGTGCCCAGGCCTTAAGCCTAGCCCGCACTTGTGCCCAGGCCTTAAGCCTAGCCCGCACTTGTGCCCAGGCCTTAAGCCTAGCCCGCACTTGTGCCCCCTGCCTTGATCCTAGCCAGCACTTGTGCCCAGGCCTTAAGCCTAGCCCGCACTTGTGCCCAGGCCTTAAGCCTAGCCCGCACTTGTGCCCCCTGCCTTGATCCTAGCCAGCACTGCACTTATGCCCAGGCCTTAAGCCTAGCCTGCACTTGTGCCCAGGCCTTAAGCCTAGCCCGCACTTGTGCCCAGGCCTTAAGCCAAGCCCGCACTTGTGCCCCTGCCTTAAGCCTAGCCCGCACTTGTGCCCCTGCCTTAAGCCTAGCCCGCACTTGTGCCCAGGCCTTAAGCCTAGCCCGCACTTGTGCCCAGGCCTTAAGCCTAGCCCGCACTTGTGCCCAGGCCTAAAGCCTAGCCCGCACTTGTGCCCAGGCCTTAAGCCTAGCCCGCACTTGTGCCCCGGCTTTAAGCTTAGCCCGCACTTGTGCCCCGGCTTTAAGCCTAGCCCGCACTTGTGCCCCCTGCCTTGATCCTAGCCAGCACTTGTGCCCAGGCCTTAAGCCAAGCCCGCACTTGTGCCCCTGCCTTAAGCCTAGCCCGCACTTGTGCCCCTGCCTTAAGCCTAGCCCGCACTTGTGCCCAGGCCTTAAGCCTAGCCCGCACTTGTGCCCATGCCTTAAGCCCAGCCCGCACTTGTGCCCAGGCCTTAAGCCTAGCCCGCACTTGTGCCCAGGCCTTAAGCCTAGCCCGCACTTGTGCCCAGGCCTTAAGCCTAGCCCGCACTTGTGCCCAGGCCTTAAGCCTAGCCCGCACTTGTGCCCAGGCCTTAAGCCTAGCCCGCACTTGTGCCCAGGCCTTAAGCCTAGCCCGCACTTGTGCCCAGGCCTTAAGCCTAGCCCGCACTTGTGCCCAGGCCTTAAGCCTAGCCCGCACTTGTGCCCAGGCCTTAAGCCTAGCCCGCACTTGTGCCCAGACCTTAAGCCTAGCCCGCACTTGTGCCCAGGCCTTAAGCCTAGCCCGCACTTGTGCCCAGGCCTTAAGCCTAGCCCGCACTTGTGCCCAGGCCTTAAGCCTAGCCCGCACTTGTTCCCAGGCCTTAAGCCTAGCCTGCACTTGTGCCCAGGCCTTAAGCCTAGCCCGCACTTGTGCCCCCTGCCTTGATCCTAGCCAGCACTGCACTTGTGCCCAGGCCTTAAGCCTAGCCCGCACTTGTGCCCAGGCCTTAAGCCTAGCCCGCACTTGTGCCCAGGCCTTAAGCCTAGCCCGCACTTGTGCCCAGGCCTTAAGCCTAGCCCGCACTTTTGCCCAGGCCTTAAGCCTAGCCCGCACTTGTGCCCAGGCCTTAAGCCTAGCCCGCACTTGTGCCCCCTGCCTTGATCCTAGCCAGCACTTGTGCCCAGGCCTTAAGCCTAGCCCGCACTTGTGCCCAGGCCTTAAGCCTAGCCCGCACTTGTGCCCCCTGCCTTGATCCTAGCCAGCACTGCACTTATGCCCAGGCCTTAAGCCTAGCCTGCACTTGTGCCCAGGCCTTAAGCCTAGCCCGCACTTGTGCCCAGGCCTTAAGCCAAGCCCGCACTTGTGCCCCTGCCTTAAGCCTAGCCCGCACTTGTGCCCCTGCCTTAAGCCTAGCCCGCACTTGTGCCCAGGCCTTAAGCCTAGCCCGCACTTGTGCCCAGGCCTTAAGCCTAGCCCGCACTTGTGCCCAGGCCTTAAGCCTAGCCCGCACTTGTGCCCTGGCCTTAAGCCTAGCCCGCACTTGTGCCCTGGCCTTAAGCCTAGCCCGCACTTGTGCCCCGGCCTTAAGCCTAGCCCGCACTTGTGCCCCGGCCTTAAGCCTAGCCCGCACTTGTGCCCCGGCCTTAAGCCTAGCCCGCACTTGTGCCCCGGCCTTAAGCCTAGCCCGCACTTGTGCCCCGGCCTTAAGCCTAGCCCGCACTTGTGCCCCGGCCTTAAGCCTAGCCCGCACTTGTGCCCCGGCCTTAAGCCTAGCCCGCACTTGTGCCCAGGCCTTAAGCCTAGCCCGCACTTGTGCCCCGGCCTTAAGCCTAGCCCGCACTTGTGCCCAGGCCTTAAGCCTAGCCTGCACTTGTGCCCCCTGCCTTGATCCTAGCCAGCACTTGTGCCAAGGCCTTAAGCCTAGCCCGCACTTGTGCCCAGGCCTTAAGCCTAGCCTGCACTTTTGAGCCCCTTGAATGCTTGTTTGTTTGTTTTTGTCTTCAGCTTCATGTTGGTTATGCACATAGGGCCAGCTTTACGCTCTTCGCTCTTGTCCCGTCTGAATGCGCATGCACGACTGTAATTGGGGAAGAAGGCATTACCCATTTACGGAGGACAGACAAGAAGTGCCTGGTCGCTTGGAGCATGGGGTTATGGAGAGGCTCCGCACTGTACAACAAAGGATCTAGTCCTAAATGTCCAAGTACAGAGTAGAGGGGTGAAAGCTAGCTCTTCACCCCTATGGGTGCCTAACCCTTTATGCAAAGAGTGCAAAGAGTTAGCTGAATGCCTTAAGCCTAGCCAGCACTTGTGCCCCCTGCCTTGATCCTGGCCAGCACTGCACTTGTGCACATGCCGTAAGCCTAGCCCGCACTTGTGCCCATGCCTTAAGCCTGGCTGGCACTTGTGCCCATGCCTTAAGCCTAGCCGGCACTTGTGGCCCCTGCCTTTATCCTAGCCAGCACTGCACTTGTGCCCAGGCCTTAAGCCTAGCCTGCACTTGTGCCCCGGCCTTAAGCCTAGCCTGCACTTGTGCCCCGGCCTTAAGCCTAGCCCGCACTTGTGCCCCGGCCTTAAGCCTAACCCGCACTTGTGCCCAGGCCTTAAGCCTAGCCCGCACTTGTGCCCAGGCCTTAAGCCTAGCCCACACTTGTGCCCCGGCTTTAAGCTTAGCCCGCACTTGTGCCCCGGCTTTAAGCTTAGCCCGCACTTGTGCCCAGGCCTAAAGCCTAGCCCGCACTTGTGCCCCGGCCTTAAGCCGAGCCCGCACTTGTGCCCCGGCCTTAAGCCGAGCCCGCACTTGTGCCCCTGCCTTAAGCCGAGCCCGCACTTGTGCCCCTGCCTTAAGCCGAGCCCGCACTTGTGCCCCTGCCTTAAGCCGAGCCCGCACTTGTGCCCCTGCCTTAAGCCTAGCCCGCACTTGTGCCCAGGCCTTAAGCCTAGCCCGCACTTGTGCCCAGGCCTTAAGCCTAGCCCGCACTTGTGCCCCTGCCTTAAGCCGAGCCCGCACTTGTGCCCCTGCCTTAAGCCGAGCCCGCACTTGTGCCCCTGCCTTAAGCCGAGCCCGCACTTGTGCCCAGGCCTTAAGCCTAGCCCGCACTTGTGCCCAGGCCTTAAGCCTAGCCCGCACTTGTCCTCAGGCCATAAGCCTAGCCCGCACTTGTGCCCCGGCCTTAAGCCTAGCCCGCACTTGTGCCCCGGCCTTAAGCCTAGCCCGCACTTGTGCCCCGGCCTTAAGCCTAGCCCGCACTTGTGCCCCGGCCTTCAGCCTAGCCCGCACTTGTGCCCCGGCCTTAAGCCTAGCCCGCACTTGTGCCCCGGCCTTAAGCCTAGCCCGCACTTGTGCCCCGGCCTTAAGCCTAGCCCGCACTTGTGCCCAGGCCTTAAGCCTAGCCCGCACTTGTGCCCAGGCCTTAAGCCTAGCCCACACTTGTGCCCCCTGCCTTGATCCTAGCCCGCACTTGTGCCCAGGCCTTAAGCCTAGCCCGCACTTGTGCCCAGGCCTTAAGCCTAGCCTGCACTTTTGAGCCCCTTGAATGCTTGTTTGTTTGTTTTTGTCTTCAGCTTCATGTTGGTTATGCACATAGGGCCAGCTTTACGCTCTTCGCTCTTGTCCCGTCTGAATGCGCATGCACGACTGTAATTGGGGAAGAAGGCATTACCCATTTACGGAGGACAGACAAGAAGTGCCTGGTCGCTTGGAGCATGGGGTTATGGAGAGGCTCCGCACTGTACAACAAAGGATCTAGTCCTAAATGTCCAAGTACAGAGTAGAGGGGTGAAAGCTAGCTCTTCACCCCTATGGGTGCCTAACCCTTTATGCAAAGAGTGCAAAGAGTTAGCTGAATGCCTTAAGCCTAGCCAGCACTTGTGCCCCCTGCCTTGATCCTGGCCAGCACTGCACTTGTGCCCATGCCTTAAGCCTGGCTGGCACTTGTGCCCATGCCTTAAGCCTAGCCGGCACTTGTGGCCCCTGCCTTGATCCTAGCCAGCACTGCACTTGTGCCCAGGCCTTAAGCCTAGCCTGCACTTGTGCCCCGGCCTTAAGCCTAGCCCGCACTTTTGTCCAGGCCTTAAGCCTAGCCCGCACTTGTGCCCAGGCCTTAAGCCTAGCCCGCACTTGTGCCCAGGCCTTAAGCCTAGCCCGCACTTGTGCCCCGGCCTTAAGCCTAACCCGCACTTGTGCCCAGGCCTTAAGCCTAGCCCGCACTTGTGCCCAGGCCTTAAGCCTAGCCCGCACTTGTGCCCAGGCCTTAAGCCTAGCCCGCACTTGGGCCCAGGCCTTAAGCCTAGCCCGCACTTGTGCCCCGGCTTTAAGCTTAGCCCGCACTTGTGCCCCGGCTTTAAGCTTAGCCCGCACTTGTGCCCAGGCCTTAAGCCGAGCCTGCACTTGTGCCCCGGCCTTAAGCCGAGCCCGCACTTGTGCCCCGGCCTTAAGCCGAGCCCGCACTTGTGCCCCGGCCTTAAGCCGAGCCCGCACTTGTGCCCCGGCCTTAAGCCGAGCCCGCACTTGTGCCCCTGCCTTAAGCCGAGCCCGCACTTGTGCCCCTGCCTTAAGCCGAGCCCGCACTTGTGCCCCTGCCTTAAGCCTAGCCCGCACTTGTGCCCAGGCCTTAAGCCTAGCCCGCACTTGTGCCCAGGCCTTAAGCCTAGCCCGCACTTGTGCCCCTGCCTTAAGCCTAGCCCGCACTTGTGCCCCTGCCTAAAGCCTAGCCCGCACTTGTGCCCAGGCCTAAAGCCTAGCCCGCACTTGTGCCCAGGCCTTAAGCCTAGCCCGCACTTGTGCCCAGGCCTTAAGCCTAGCCCGCACTTGTTCCCAGGCCTTAAGCCTAGCCCGCACTTGTGCCCAGGCCTTAAGCCTAGCCCGCACTTGTGCCCCCTGCCTTGATCCTAGCCAGCACTTGTGCCCAGGCCTTAAGCCTAGCCCGCACTTGTGCCCAGGCCTTAAGCCGAGCCCGCACTTGTGCCCAGGCCTTAAGCCTAGCCCGCACTTGTGCCCAGGCCTTAAGCCGAGCCCGCACTTGTGCCCCTGCCTTAAGCCTAGCCCGCACTTGTGCCCAGGCCTTAAGCCTAGCCCGCACTTGTGCCCAGGCCTTAAGCCTAGCCCGCACTTGTCCTCAGGCCATAAGCCTAGCCCGCACTTGTGCCCCGGCCTTAAGCCTAGCCCGCACTTGTGCCCCGGCCTTAAGCCTAGCCCGCACTTGTGCCCCGGCCTTAAGCCTAGCCCGCACTTGTGCCCCGGCCTTAAGCCTAGCCCGCACTTGTGCCCAGGCCTTAAGCCTAGCCCGCACTTGTGCCCAGGCCTTAAGCCTAGCCCGCACTTGTGCCCAGGCCTTAAGCCTAGCCTGCACTTGTGCCCCCTGCCTTGATCCTAGCCAGCACTTGTGCCCAGGCCTTAAGCCTAGCCCGCACTTGTGCCCAGGCCTTAAGCCTAGCCTGCACTTTTGAGCCCCTTGAATGCTTGTTTGTTTGTTTTTGTCTTCAGCTTCATGTTGGTTATGCACATAGGGCCAGCTTTACGCTCTTCGCTCTTGTCCCGTCTGAATGCGCATGCACGACTGTAATTGGGGAAGAAGGCATTACCCATTTACGGAGGACAGACAAGAAGTGCCTGGTCGCTTGGAGCATGGGGTTATGGAGAGGCTCCGCACTGTACAACAAAGGATCTAGTCCTAAATGTCCAAGTACAGAGTAGAGGGGTGAAAGCTAGCTCTTCACCCCTATGGGTGCCTAACCCTTTATGCAAAGAGTGCAAAGAGTTAGCTGAATGCCTTAAGCCTAGCCAGCACTTGTGCCCCCTGCCTTGATCCTGGCCAGCACTGCACTTGTGCCCATGCCGTAAGCCTAGCCCGCACTTGTGCCCAGGCCTTAAGCCTGGCTGGCACTTGTGCCCATGCCTTAAGCCTAGCCGGCACTTGTGGCCCCTGCCTTGATCCTAGCCAGCACTGCACTTGTGCCCAGGCCTTAAGCCTAGCCTGCACTTGTGCCCCGGCCTTAAGCCTAGCCCGCACTTGTGCCCCGGCCTTAAGCCTAACCCGCACTTGTGCCCAGGCCTTAAGCCTAGCCCGCACTTGGGCCCAGGCCTTAAGCCTAGCCCGCACTTGTGCCCCCTGCCTTGATCCTAGCCAGCACTTGTGCCCAGGCCTTAAGCCTAGCCTGCACTTGTGCCCTGGCCTTAAGCCTAGCCTGCACTTGTGCCCTGGCCTTAAGCCTAGCCCGCACTTGTGCCCCGGCCTTAAGCCTAGCCCGCACTTGTGCCCAGGCCTTAAGCCTAGCCCGCACTTGGGCCCAGGCCTTAAGCCTAGCCCGCACTTGTGCCCCCTGCCTTGATCCTAGCCAGCACTTGTGCCCAGGCCTTAAGCCTAGCCTGCACTTGTGCCCTGGCCTTAAGCCTAGCCCGCACTTGTGCCCCGGCCTTAAGCCTAGCCCGCACTTGTGCCCCGGCCTTAAGCCTAACCCGCACTTGTGCCCAGGCCTTAAGCCTAGCCCGCACTTGTGCCCAGGCCTTAAGCCTAGCCCGCACTTGTGCCCCGGCTTTAAGCTTAGCCCGCACTTGTGCCCCGGCTTTAAGCTTAGCCCGCACTTGTGCCCCGGCTTTAAGCTTAGCCCGCACTTGTGCCCAGGCCTTAAGCCTAGCCCGCACTTGTGCCCCGGCCTTAAGCCGAGCCCGCACTTGTGCCCCGGCCTTAAGCCGAGCCCGCACTTGTGCCCCGGCCTTAAGCCGAGCCCGCACTTGTGCCCCTGCCTTAAGTCGAGCCCGCACTTGTGCCCCTGCCTTAAGCCGAGCCTGCACTTGTGCCCCTGCCTTAAGCCGAGCCCGCACTTGTGCCCCTGCCTTAAGCCGAGCCCGCACTTGTGCCCCTGCCTTAAGCCGAGCCCGCACTTGTGCCCAGGCCTTAAGCCTAGCCCGCACTTGTGCCCCTGCCTTAAGCCTAGCCCGCACTTGTGCCCCTGCCTTAAGCCTAGCCCGCACTTGTGCCCAGGCCTTAAGCCTAGCCCGCACTTGTGCCCAGGCCTTAAGCCTAGCCCGCACTTGTGCCCAGGCCTTAAGCCTAGCCCGCACTTGTGCCCAGGCCTTAAGCCTAGCCCGCACTTGTGCCCAGGCCTTAAGCCTAGCCCGCTCTTGTGCCCAGGCCTTAAGCCTAGCCCGCACTTGTGCCCAGGCCTTAAGCCTAGCCCGCACTTGTGCCCCCTGCCTTGATCCTAGCCAGCACTTGTGCCCAGGCCTTAAGCCAAGCCCGCACTTGTGCCCCTGCCTTAAGCCTAGCCCGCACTTGTGCCCCTGCCTTAAGCCTAGCCCGCACTTGTGCCCAGGCCTTAAGCCTAGCCCGCACTTGTGCCCAGGCCTTAAGCCCAGCCCGCACTTGTGCCCAGGCCTTAAGCCTAGCCCGCACTTGTGCCCAGGCCTTAAGCCTAGCCCGCACTTGTGCCCAGGCCTTAAGCCTAGCCCGCACTTGTGCCCAGGCCTTAAGCCTAGCCCGCACTTGTGCCCAGGCCTTAAGCCTAGCCCGCACTTGTGCCCAGGCCTTAAGCCTAGCCCGCACTTGTGCCCAGGCCTTAAGCCTAGCCCGCACTTGTGCCCAGGCCTTAAGCCTAGCCCGCACTTGTGCCCAGGCCTTAAGCCTAGCCCGCACTTGTGCCCAGGCCTTAAGCCTAGCCCGCACTTGTGCCCAGGCCTTAAGCCTAGCCCGCACTTGTGCCCAGGCCTTAAGCCTAGCCCGCACTTGTGCCCAGGCCTTAAGCCTAGCCCGCACTTGTTCCCAGGCCTTAAGCCTAGCCTGCACTTGTGCCCAGGCCTTAAGCCTAGCCCGCACTTGTGCCCCCTGCCTTGATCCTAGCCAGCACTGCACTTGTGCCCAGGCCTTAAGCCTAGCCTGCACTTGTGCCCAGGCCTTAAGCCTAGCCCGCACTTGTGCCCAGGCCTTAAGCCTAGCCCGCACTTGTGCCCAGGCCTTAAGCCTAGCCCGCACTTGTGCCCAGGCCTTAAGCCTAGCCCGCACTTGTGCCCAGGCCTTAAGCCTAGCCCGCACTTGTGCCCCCTGCCTTGATCCTAGCCAGCACTTGTGCCCAGGCCTTAAGCCTAGCCCGCACTTGTGCCCAGGCCTTAAGCCTAGCCCGCACTTGTGCCCCCTGCCTTGATCCTAGCCAGCACTGCACTTATGCCCAGGCCTTAAGCCTAGCCTGCACTTGTGCCCAGGCCTTAAGCCTAGCCCGCACTTGTGCCCAGGCCTTAAGCCTAGCCCGCACTTGTGCCCAGGCCTTAAGCCTAGCCCGCACTTGTGCCCAGGCCTTAAGCCTAGCCCGCACTTGTGCCCAGGCCTTAAGCCTAGCCCGCACTTGTGCCCCCTGCCTTGATCCTAGCCCGCACTTGTGCCCCGGCCTTAAGCCTAGCCCGCACTTGTGCCCCGGCCTTAAGCCTAGCCCGCACTTGTGCCCAGGCCTTAAGCCTAGCCCGCACTTGTGCCCAGGCCTTAAGCCTAGCCCACACTTGTGCCCCCTGCCTTGATCCTAGCCCGCACTTGTGCCCAGGCCTTAAGCCTAGCCCGCACTTGTGCCCAGGCCTTAAGCCTAGCCTGCACTTTTGAGCCCCTTGAATGCTTGTTTGTTTGTTTTTGTCTTCAGCTTCATGTTGGTTATGCACATAGGGCCAGCTTTACGCTCTTCGCTCTTGTCCCGTCTGAATGCGCATGCACGACTGTAATTGGGGAAGAAGGCATTACCCATTTACGGAGGACAGACAAGAAGTGCCTGGTCGCTTGGAGCATGGGGTTATGGAGAGGCTCCGCACTGTACAACAAAGGATCTAGTCCTAAATGTCCAAGTACAGAGTAGAGGGGTGAAAGCTAGCTCTTCACCCCTATGGGTGCCTAACCCTTTATGCAAAGAGTGCAAAGAGTTAGCTGAATGCCTTAAGCCTAGCCAGCACTTGTGCCCCCTGCCTTGATCCTGGCCAGCACTGCACTTGTGCCCATGCCTTAAGCCTGGCTGGCACTTGTGCCCATGCCTTAAGCCTAGCCGGCACTTGTGGCCCCTGCCTTGATCCTAGCCAGCACTGCACTTGTGCCCAGGCCTTAAGCCTAGCCTGCACTTGTGCCCCGGCCTTAAGCCTAGCCCGCACTTTTGTCCAGGCCTTAAGCCTAGCCCGCACTTGTGCCCAGGCCTTAAGCCTAGCCCGCACTTGTGCCCAGGCCTTAAGCCTAGCCCGCACTTGTGCCCCGGCCTTAAGCCTAACCCGCACTTGTGCCCAGGCCTTAAGCCTAGCCCGCACTTGTGCCCAGGCCTTAAGCCTAGCCCGCACTTGTGCCCCGGCTTTAAGCTTAGCCCGCACTTGTGCCCCGGCTTTAAGCTTAGCCCGCACTTGTGCCCAGGCCTTAAGCCGAGCCTGCACTTGTGCCCCGGCCTTAAGCCGAGCCCGCACTTGTGCCCCGGCCTTAAGCCGAGCCCGCACTTGTGCCCCGGCCTTAAGCCGAGCCCGCACTTGTGCCCCGGCCTTAAGCCGAGCCCGCACTTGTGCCCCGGCCTTAAGCCGAGCCCGCACTTGTGCCCCTGCCTTAAGCCGAGCCCGCACTTGTGCCCCTGCCTTAAGCCGAGCCCGCACTTGTGCCCCTGCCTTAAGCCGAGCCCGCACTTGTGCCCAGGCCTTAAGCCTAGCCCGCACTTGTGCCCAGGCCTTAAGCCTAGCCCGCACTTGTGCCCCTGCCTTAAGCCTAGCCCGCACTTGTGCCCCTGCCTAAAGCCTAGCCCGCACTTGTGCCCAGGCCTAAAGCCTAGCCCGCACTTGTGCCCAGGCCTTAAGCCTAGCCCGCACTTGTGCCCAGGCCTTAAGCCTAGCCCGCACTTGTTCCCAGGCCTTAAGCCTAGCCCGCACTTGTGCCCAGGCCTTAAGCCTAGCCCGCACTTGTGCCCCCTGCCTTGATCCTAGCCAGCACTTGTGCCCAGGCCTTAAGCCTAGCCCGCACTTGTGCCCAGGCCTTAAGCCGAGCCCGCACTTGTGCCCAGGCCTTAAGCCGAGCCCGCACTTGTGCCCAGGCCTTAAGCCGAGCCCGCACTTGTGCCCCTGCCTTAAGCCTAGCCCGCACTTGTGCCCAGGCCTTAAGCCTAGCCCGCACTTGTGCCCAGGCCTTAAGCCTAGCCCGCACTTGTCCTCAGGCCATAAGCCTAGCCCGCACTTGTGCCCCGGCCTTAAGCCTAGCCCGCACTTGTGCCCCGGCCTTAAGCCTAGCCCGCACTTGTGCCCCGGCCTTAAGCCTAGCCCGCACTTGTGCCCCGGCCTTAAGCCTAGCCCGCACTTGTGCCCAGGCCTTAAGCCTAGCCCGCACTTGTGCCCAGGCCTTAAGCCTAGCCCGCACTTGTGCCCAGGCCTTAAGCCTAGCCCGCACTTGTGCCCAGGCCTTAAGCCTAGACCGCACTTGTGCCCAGGCCTTAAGCCTAGCCCGCACTTGTGCCCCCTGCCTTGATCCTAGCCAGCACTTGTGCCCAGGCCTTAAGCCTAGCCCGCACTTGTGCCCAGGCCTTAAGCCGAGCCCGCACTTGTGCCCAGGCCTTAAGCCGAGCCCGCACTTGTGCCCCTGCCTTAAGCCGAGCCCGCACTTGTGCCCCTGCCTTAAGCCGAGCCCGCACTTGTGCCCCTGCCTTAAGCCGAGCCCGCACTTGTGCCCCTGCCTTGATCCTAGCCAGCACTTGTGCCCAGGCCTTAAGCCTAGCCCGCACTTGTGCCCAGGCCTTAAGCCTAGCCCGCACTTGTGCCCCCTGCCTTGATCCTAGCCAGCACTGCACTTATGCCCAGGCCTTAAGCCTAGCCCGCACTTGTGCCCAGGCCTTAAGCCTAGCCCGCACTTGTGCCCAGGCCTTAAACCTAGCCCGCACTTGTGCCCAGGCCTTAAGCCTAGCCCGCACTTGTGCCCAGGCCTTAAGCCTAGCCCGCACTTGTGCCCAGGCCTTAAGCCTAGCCCGCACTTGTGCCCAGGCCTTAAGCCTAGCCCGCACTTGTGCCCAGGCCTTAAGCCTAGCCCGCACTTGTGCCCAGGCCTTAAGCCTAGCCCGCACTTGTGCCCCTGCCTTGATCCTAGCCAGCACTTGTGCCCAGGCCTTAAGCCTAGCCCGCACTTGTGCCCAGGCCTTAAGCCTAGCCCGCACTTGTGCCCCTGCCTTAAGCCTAGCCCGCACTTGTGCCCCTGCCTTAAGCCTAGCCCGCACTTGTGCCCAGGCCTTAAGCCTAGCCCGCACTTGTGCCCAGGCCTTAAGCCTAGCCCGCACTTGTGCCCAGGCCTAAAGCCTAGCCCGCACTTGTGCCCAGGCCTTAAGCCTAGCCCGCACTTGTGCCCCGGCCTTAAGCCTAGCCCGCACTTGTGCCCCGGCCTTAAGCCTAGCCCGCACTTGTGCCCAGGCCTTAAGCCTAGCCCGCACTTGTCCTCAGGCCATAAGCCTAGCCCGCACTTGTGCCCCTGCCTTAAGCCTAGCCCGCACTTGTGCCCAGGCCTTAAGCCTAGCCCGCACTTGTGCCCCGGCCTTAAGCCTAGCCCGCACTTGTGCCCCGGCCTTAAGCCTAGCCCGCACTTGTGCCCCGGCCTTAAGCCTAGCCCGCACTTGTGCCCAGGCCTTAAGCCTAGCCCGCACTTGTGCCCAGGCCTTAAGCCTAGCCCGCACTTGTGCCCAGGCCTTAAGCCTAGCCTGCACTTGTGCCCCCTGCCTTGATCCTAGCCAGCACTTGTGCCAAGGCCTTAAGCCTAGCCCGCACTTGTGCCCAGGCCTTAAGGCTAGCCTGCACTTTTGAGCCCCTTGAATGCTTGTTTGTTTGTTTTTGTCTTCAGCTTCATGTTGGTTATGCACATAGGGCCAGCTTTACGCTCTTCGCTCTTGTCCCGTCTGAATGCGCATGCACGACTGTAATTGGGGAAGAAGGCATTACCCATTTACGGAGGACAGACAAGAAGTGCCTGGTCGCTTGGAGCATGGGGTTATGGAGAGGCTCCGCACTGTACAACAAAGGATCTAGTCCTAAATGTCCAAGTACAGAGTAGAGGGGTGAAAGCTAGCTCTTCACCCCTATGGGTGCCTAACCCTTTATGCAAAGAGTGCAAAGAGTTAGCTGAATGCCTTAAGCCTAGCCAGCACTTGTGCCCCCTGCCTTGATCCTGGCCAGCACTGCACTTGTGCCCATGCCGTAAGCCTAGCCCGCACTTGTGCCCAGGCCTTAAGCCTGGCTGGCACTTGTGCCCATGCCTTAAGCCTAGCCGGCACTTGTGGCCCCTGCCTTGATCCTAGCCAGCACTGCACTTGTGCCCAGGCCTTAAGCCTAGCCTGCACTTGTGCCCCGGCCTTAAGCCTAGCCCGCACTTGTGCCCCGGCCTTAAGCCTAACCCGCACTTGTGCCCAGGCCTTAAGCCTAGCCCGCACTTGGGCCCAGGCCTTAAGCCTAGCCCGCACTTGTGCCCCCTGCCTTGATCCTAGCCAGCACTTGTGCCCAGGCCTTAAGCCTAGCCTGCACTTGTGCCCTGGCCTTAAGCCTAGCCTGCACTTGTGCCCTGGCCTTAAGCCTAGCCCGCACTTGTGCCCCGGCCTTAAGCCTAGCCCGCACTTGTGCCCAGGCCTTAAGCCTAGCCCGCACTTGGGCCCAGGCCTTAAGCCTAGCCCGCACTTGTGCCCCCTGCCTTGATCCTAGCCAGCACTTGTGCCCAGGCCTTAAGCCTAGCCTGCACTTGTGCCCTGGCCTTAAGCCTAGCCCGCACTTGTGCCCCGGCCTTAAGCCTAGCCCGCACTTGTGCCCCGGCCTTAAGCCTAACCCGCACTTGTGCCCAGGCCTTAAGCCTAGCCCGCACTTGTGCCCAGGCCTTAAGCCTAGCCCGCACTTGTGCCCCGGCTTTAAGCTTAGCCCGCACTTGTGCCCCGGCTTTAAGCTTAGCCCGCACTTGTGCCCCGGCTTTAAGCTTAGCCCGCACTTGTGCCCAGGCCTTAAGCCTAGCCCGCACTTGTGCCCCGGCCTTAAGCCGAGCCCGCACTTGTGCCCCGGCCTTAAGCCGAGCCCGCACTTGTGCCCCGGCCTTAAGCCGAGCCCGCACTTGTGCCCCTGCCTTAAGTCGAGCCCGCACTTGTGCCCCTGCCTTAAGCCGAGCCTGCACTTGTGCCCCTGCCTTAAGCCGAGCCCGCACTTGTGCCCCTGCCTTAAGCCGAGCCCGCACTTGTGCCCCTGCCTTAAGCCGAGCCCGCACTTGTGCCCAGGCCTTAAGCCTAGCCCGCACTTGTGCCCCTGCCTTAAGCCTAGCCCGCACTTGTGCCCCTGCCTTAAGCCTAGCCCGCACTTGTGCCCAGGCCTTAAGCCTAGCCCGCACTTGTGCCCAGGCCTTAAGCCTAGCCCGCACTTGTGCCCAGGCCTTAAGCCTAGCCCGCACTTGTGCCCAGGCCTTAAGCCTAGCCCGCTCTTGTGCCCAGGCCTTAAGCCTAGCCCGCACTTGTGCCCAGGCCTTAAGCCTAGCCCGCACTTGTGCCCCCTGCCTTGATCCTAGCCAGCACTTGTGCCCAGGCCTTAAGCCAAGCCCGCACTTGTGCCCCTGCCTTAAGCCTAGCCCGCACTTGTGCCCCTGCCTTAAGCCTAGCCCGCACTTGTGCCCAGGCCTTAAGCCTAGCCCGCACTTGTGCCCAAGCCTTAAGCCCAGCCCGCACTTGTGCCCAGGCCTTAAGCCTAGCCCGCACTTGTGCCCAGGCCTTAAGCCTAGCCCGCACTTGTGCCCAGGCCTTAAGCCTAGCCCGCACTTGTGCCCAGGCCTTAAGCCTAGCCCGCACTTGTGCCCAGGCCTTAAGCCTAGCCCGCACTTGTGCCCAGGCCTTAAGCCTAGCCCGCACTTGTGCCCAGGCCTTAAGCCTAGCCCGCACTTGTGCCCAGGCCTTAAGCCTAGCCCGCACTTGTGCCCAGGCCTTAAGCCTAGCCCGCACTTGTGCCCAGGCCTTAAGCCTAGCCCGCACTTGTGCCCAGGCCTTAAGCCTAGCCCGCACTTGTGCCCAGGCCTTAAGCCTAGCCCGCACTTGTGCCCAGGCCTTAAGCCTAGCCCGCACTTGTTCCCAGGCCTTAAGCCTAGCCTGCACTTGTGCCCAGGCCTTAAGCCTAGCCCGCACTTGTGCCCCCTGCCGTGATCCTAGCCAGCACTGCACTTGTGCCCAGGCCTTAAGCCTAGCCTGCACTTGTGCCCAGGCCTTAAGCCTAGCCCGCACTTGTGCCCAGGCCTTAAGCCTAGCCCGCACTTGTGCCCAGGCCTTAAGCCTAGCCCGCACTTGTGCCCAGGCCTTAAGCCTAGCCCGCACTTGTGCCCAGGCCTTAAGCCTAGCCCGCACTTGTGCCCCCTGCCTTGATCCTAGCCAGCACTTGTGCCCAGGCCTTAAGCCTAGCCCGCACTTGTGCCCAGGCCTTAAGCCTAGCCCGCACTTGTGCCCCCTGCCTTGATCCTAGCCAGCACTGCACTTATGCCCAGGCCTTAAGCCTAGCCTGCACTTGTGCCCAGGCCTTAAGCCTAGCCCGCACTTGTGCCCAGGCCTTAAGCCAAGCCCGCACTTGTGCCCCTGCCTTAAGCCTAGCCCGCACTTGTGCCCCTGCCTTAAGCCTAGCCCGCACTTGTGCCCAGGCCTTAAGCCTAGCCCGCACTTGTGCCCAGGCCTTAAGCCTAGCCCGCACTTGTGCCCAGGCCTAAAGCCTAGCCCGCACTTGTGCCCAGGCCTTAAGCCTAGCCCGCACTTGTGCCCCGGCTTTAAGCTTAGCCCGCACTTGTGCCCCGGCTTTAAGCCTAGCCCGCACTTGTGCCCCCTGCCTTGATCCTAGCCAGCACTTGTGCCCAGGCCTTAAGCCAAGCCCGCACTTGTGCCCCTGCCTTAAGCCTAGCCCGCACTTGTGCCCCTGCCTTAAGCCTAGCCCGCACTTGTGCCCAGGCCTTAAGCCTAGCCCGCACTTGTGCCCATGCCTTAAGCCCAGCCCGCACTTGTGCCCAGGCCTTAAGCCTAGCCCGCACTTGTGCCCAGGCCTTAAGCCTAGCCCGCACTTGTGCCCAGGCCTTAAGCCTAGCCCGCACTTGTGCCCAGGCCTTAAGCCTAGCCCGCACTTGTGCCCAGGCCTTAAGCCTAGCCCGCACTTGTGCCCAGGCCTTAAGCCTAGCCCGCACTTGTGCCCAGGCCTTAAGCCTAGCCCGCACTTGTGCCCAGGCCTTAAGCCTAGCCCGCACTTGTGCCCAGGCCTTAAGCCTAGCCCGCACTTGTGCCCAGACCTTAAGCCTAGCCCGCACTTGTGCCCAGGCCTTAAGCCTAGCCCGCACTTGTGCCCAGGCCTTAAGCCTAGCCCGCACTTGTGCCCAGGCCTTAAGCCTAGCCCGCACTTGTTCCCAGGCCTTAAGCCTAGCCTGCACTTGTGCCCAGGCCTTAAGCCTAGCCCGCACTTGTGCCCCCTGCCTTGATCCTAGCCAGCACTGCACTTGTGCCCAGGCCTTAAGCCTAGCCCGCACTTGTGCCCAGGCCTTAAGCCTAGCCCGCACTTGTGCCCAGGCCTTAAGCCTAGCCCGCACTTGTGCCCAGGCCTTAAGCCTAGCCCGCACTTTTGCCCAGGCCTTAAGCCTAGCCCGCACTTGTGCCCAGGCCTTAAGCCTAGCCCGCACTTGTGCCCCCTGCCTTGATCCTAGCCAGCACTTGTGCCCAGGCCTTAAGCCTAGCCCGCACTTGTGCCCAGGCCTTAAGCCTAGCCCGCACTTGTGCCCCCTGCCTTGATCCTAGCCAGCACTGCACTTATGCCCAGGCCTTAAGCCTAGCCTGCACTTGTGCCCAGGCCTTAAGCCTAGCCCGCACTTGTGCCCAGGCCTTAAGCCAAGCCCGCACTTGTGCCCCTGCCTTAAGCCTAGCCCGCACTTGTGCCCCTGCCTTAAGCCTAGCCCGCACTTGTGCCCAGGCCTTAAGCCTAGCCCGCACTTGTGCCCAGGCCTTAAGCCTAGCCCGCACTTGTGCCCAGGCCTTAAGCCTAGCCCGCACTTGTGCCCTGGCCTTAAGCCTAGCCCGCACTTGTGCCCTGGCCTTAAGCCTAGCCCGCACTTGTGCCCCGGCCTTAAGCCTAGCCCGCACTTGTGCCCCGGCCTTAAGCCTAGCCCGCACTTGTGCCCCGGCCTTAAGCCTAGCCCGCACTTGTGCCCCGGCCTTAAGCCTAGCCCGCACTTGTGCCCCGGCCTTAAGCCTAGCCCGCACTTGTGCCCCGGCCTTAAGCCTAGCCCGCACTTGTGCCCCGGCCTTAAGCCTAGCCCGCACTTGTGCCCAGGCCTTAAGCCTAGCCCGCACTTGTGCCCCGGCCTTAAGCCTAGCCCGCACTTGTGCCCAGGCCTTAAGCCTAGCCTGCACTTGTGCCCCCTGCCTTGATCCTAGCCAGCACTTGTGCCAAGGCCTTAAGCCTAGCCCGCACTTGTGCCCAGGCCTTAAGCCTAGCCTGCACTTTTGAGCCCCTTGAATGCTTGTTTGTTTGTTTTTGTCTTCAGCTTCATGTTGGTTATGCACATAGGGCCAGCTTTACGCTCTTCGCTCTTGTCCCGTCTGAATGCGCATGCACGACTGTAATTGGGGAAGAAGGCATTACCCATTTACGGAGGACAGACAAGAAGTGCCTGGTCGCTTGGAGCATGGGGTTATGGAGAGGCTCCGCACTGTACAACAAAGGATCTAGTCCTAAATGTCCAAGTACAGAGTAGAGGGGTGAAAGCTAGCTCTTCACCCCTATGGGTGCCTAACCCTTTATGCAAAGAGTGCAAAGAGTTAGCTGAATGCCTTAAGCCTAGCCAGCACTTGTGCCCCCTGCCTTGATCCTGGCCAGCACTGCACTTGTGCACATGCCGTAAGCCTAGCCCGCACTTGTGCCCATGCCTTAAGCCTGGCTGGCACTTGTGCCCATGCCTTAAGCCTAGCCGGCACTTGTGGCCCCTGCCTTTATCCTAGCCAGCACTGCACTTGTGCCCAGGCCTTAAGCCTAGCCTGCACTTGTGCCCCGGCCTTAAGCCTAGCCTGCACTTGTGCCCCGGCCTTAAGCCTAGCCCGCACTTGTGCCCCGGCCTTAAGCCTAACCCGCACTTGTGCCCAGGCCTTAAGCCTAGCCCGCACTTGTGCCCAGGCCTTAAGCCTAGCCCACACTTGTGCCCCGGCTTTAAGCTTAGCCCGCACTTGTGCCCCGGCTTTAAGCTTAGCCCGCACTTGTGCCCAGGCCTAAAGCCTAGCCCGCACTTGTGCCCCGGCCTTAAGCCGAGCCCGCACTTGTGCCCCGGCCTTAAGCCGAGCCCGCACTTGTGCCCCTGCCTTAAGCCGAGCCCGCACTTGTGCCCCTGCCTTAAGCCGAGCCCGCACTTGTGCCCCTGCCTTAAGCCG
This sequence comes from Ranitomeya imitator, assembly GCF_032444005.1. NCBI lineage: Eukaryota > Metazoa > Chordata > Amphibia > Anura > Dendrobatidae > Ranitomeya > Ranitomeya imitator. Next base: position 640,989 of record NW_027194543.1, read on the forward strand.
AGCCCGCACTTGTGCCCCTGCCTTAAGCCTAGCCCGCACTTGTGCCCAGGCCTTAAGCCTAGCCCGCACTTGTGCCCAGGCCTTAAGCCTAGCCCGCACTTGTGCCCCTGCCTTAAGCCGAGCCCGCACTTGTGCCCCTGCCTTAAGCCGAGCCCGCACTTGTGCCCCTGCCTTAAGCCGAGCCCGCACTTGTGCCCAGGCCTTAAGCCTAGCCCGCACTTGTGCCCAGGCCTTAAGCCTAGCCCGCACTTGTGCCCTGGCCTTAAGCCTAGCCCGCACTTGTGCCCAGGCCTTAAGCCTAGCCCGCACTTGTCCTCAGGCCATAAGCCTAGCCCGCACTTGTGCCCCGGCCTTAAGCCTAGCCCGCACTTGTGCCCCGGCCTTAAGCCTAGCCCGCACTTGTGCCCCGGCCTTAAGCCTAGCCCGCACTTGTGCCCCGGCCTTCAGCCTAGCCCGCACTTGTGCCCCGGCCTTAAGCCTAGCCCGCACTTGTGCCCCGGCCTTAAGCCTAGCCCGCACTTGTGCCCCGGCCTTAAGCCTAGCCCGCACTTGTGCCCAGGCCTTAAGCCTAGCCCGCACTTGTGCCCAGGCCTTAAGCCTAGCCCACACTTGTGCCCCCTGCCTTGATCCTAGCCCGCACTTGTGCCCAGGCCTTAAGCCTAGCCCGCACTTGTGCCCAGGCCTTAAGCCTAGCCTGCACTTTTGAGCCCCTTGAATGCTTGTTTGTTTGTTTTTGTCTTCAGCTTCATGTTGGTTATGCACATAGGGCCAGCTTTACGCTCTTCGCTCTTGTCCCGTCTGAATGCGCATGCACGACTGTAATTGGGGAAGAAGGCATTACCCATTTACGGAGGACAGACAAGAAGTGCCTGGTCGCTTGGAGCATGGGGTTATGGAGAGGCTCCGCACTGTACAACAAAGGATCTAGTCCTAAATGTCCAAGTACAGAGTAGAGGGGTGAAAGCTAGCTCTTCACCCCTATGGGTGCCTAACCCTTTATGCAAAGAGTGCAAAGAGTTAGCTGAATGCCTTAAGCCTAGCCAGCACTTGTGCCCCCTGCCTTGATCCTGGCCAGCACTGCACTTGTGCCCATGCCTTAAGCCTGGCTGGCACTTGTGCCCATGCCTTAAGCCTAGCCGGCACTTGTGGCCCCTGCCTTGATCCTAGCCAGCACTGCACTTGTGCCCAGGCCTTAAGCCTAGCCTGCACTTGTGCCCCGGCCTTAAGCCTAGCCCGCACTTTTGTCCAGGCCTTAAGCCTAGCCCGCACTTGTGCCCAGGCCTTAAGCCTAGCCCGCACTTGTGCCCAGGCCTTAAGCCTAGCCCGCACTTGTGCCCCGGCCTTAAGCCTAACCCGCACTTGTGCCCAGGCCTTAAGCCTAGCCCGCACTTGTGCCCAGGCCTTAAGCCTAGCCCGCACTTGTGCCCAGGCCTTAAGCCTAGCCCGCACTTGGGCCCAGGCCTTAAGCCTAGCCCGCACTTGTGCCCCGGCTTTAAGCTTAGCCCGCACTTGTGCCCCGGCTTTAAGCTTAGCCCGCACTTGTGCCCAGGCCTTAAGCCGAGCCTGCACTTGTGCCCCGGCCTTAAGCCGAGCCCGCACTTGTGCCCCGGCCTTAAGCCGAGCCCGCACTTGTGCCCCGGCCTTAAGCCGAGCCCGCACTTGTGCCCCGGCCTTAAGCCGAGCCCGCACTTGTGCCCCTGCCTTAAGCCGAGCCCGCACTTGTGCCCCTGCCTTAAGCCGAGCCCGCACTTGTGCCCCTGCCTTAAGCCTAGCCCGCACTTGTGCCCAGGCCTTAAGCCTAGCCCGCACTTGTGCCCAGGCCTTAAGCCTAGCCCGCACTTGTGCCCCTGCCTTAAGCCTAGCCCGCACTTGTGCCCCTGCCTAAAGCCTAGCCCGCACTTGTGCCCAGGCCTAAAGCCTAGCCCGCACTTGTGCCCAGGCCTTAAGCCTAGCCCGCACTTGTGCCCAGGCCTTAAGCCTAGCCCGCACTTGTTCCCAGGCCTTAAGCCTAGCCCGCACTTGTGCCCAGGCCTTAAGCCTAGCCCGCACTTGTGCCCCCTGCCTTGATCCTAGCCAGCACTTGTGCCCAGGCCTTAAGCCTAGCCCGCACTTGTGCCCAGGCCTTAAGCCGAGCCCGCACTTGTGCCCAGGCCTTAAGCCTAGCCCGCACTTGTGCCCAGGCCTTAAGCCGAGCCCGCACTTGTGCCCCTGCCTTAAGCCTAGCCCGCACTTGTGCCCAGGCCTTAAGCCTAGCCCGCACTTGTGCCCAGGCCTTAAGCCTAGCCCGCACTTGTCCTCAGGCCATAAGCCTAGCCCGCACTTGTGCCCCGGCCTTAAGCCTAGCCCGCACTTGTGCCCCGGCCTTAAGCCTAGCCCGCACTTGTGCCCCGGCCTTAAGCCTAGCCCGCACTTGTGCCCCGGCCTTAAGCCTAGCCCGCACTTGTGCCCAGGCCTTAAGCCTAGCCCGCACTTGTGCCCAGGCCTTAAGCCTAGCCCGCACTTGTGCCCAGGCCTTAAGCCTAGCCTGCACTTGTGCCCCCTGCCTTGATCCTAGCCAGCACTTGTGCCCAGGCCTTAAGCCTAGCCCGCACTTGTGCCCAGGCCTTAAGCCTAGCCTGCACTTTTGAGCCCCTTGAATGCTTGTTTGTTTGTTTTTGTCTTCAGCTTCATGTTGGTTATGCACATAGGGCCAGCTTTACGCTCTTCGCTCTTGTCCCGTCTGAATGCGCATGCACGACTGTAATTGGGGAAGAAGGCATTACCCATTTACGGAGGACAGACAAGAAGTGCCTGGTCGCTTGGAGCATGGGGTTATGGAGAGGCTCCGCACTGTACAACAAAGGATCTAGTCCTAAATGTCCAAGTACAGAGTAGAGGGGTGAAAGCTAGCTCTTCACCCCTATGGGTGCCTAACCCTTTATGCAAAGAGTGCAAAGAGTTAGCTGAATGCCTTAAGCCTAGCCAGCACTTGTGCCCCCTGCCTTGATCCTGGCCAGCACTGCACTTGTGCCCATGCCGTAAGCCTAGCCCGCACTTGTGCCCAGGCCTTAAGCCTGGCTGGCACTTGTGCCCATGCCTTAAGCCTAGCCGGCACTTGTGGCCCCTGCCTTGATCCTAGCCAGCACTGCACTTGTGCCCAGGCCTTAAGCCTAGCCTGCACTTGTGCCCCGGCCTTAAGCCTAGCCCGCACTTGTGCCCCGGCCTTAAGCCTAACCCGCACTTGTGCCCAGGCCTTAAGCCTAGCCCGCACTTGGGCCCAGGCCTTAAGCCTAGCCCGCACTTGTGCCCCCTGCCTTGATCCTAGCCAGCACTTGTGCCCAGGCCTTAAGCCTAGCCTGCACTTGTGCCCTGGCCTTAAGCCTAGCCTGCACTTGTGCCCTGGCCTTAAGCCTAGCCCGCACTTGTGCCCCGGCCTTAAGCCTAGCCCGCACTTGTGCCCAGGCCTTAAGCCTAGCCCGCACTTGGGCCCAGGCCTTAAGCCTAGCCCGCACTTGTGCCCCCTGCCTTGATCCTAGCCAGCACTTGTGCCCAGGCCTTAAGCCTAGCCTGCACTTGTGCCCTGGCCTTAAGCCTAGCCCGCACTTGTGCCCCGGCCTTAAGCCTAGCCCGCACTTGTGCCCCGGCCTTAAGCCTAACCCGCACTTGTGCCCAGGCCTTAAGCCTAGCCCGCACTTGTGCCCAGGCCTTAAGCCTAGCCCGCACTTGTGCCCCGGCTTTAAGCTTAGCCCGCACTTGTGCCCCGGCTTTAAGCTTAGCCCGCACTTGTGCCCCGGCTTTAAGCTTAGCCCGCACTTGTGCCCAGGCCTTAAGCCTAGCCCGCACTTGTGCCCCGGCCTTAAGCCGAGCCCGCACTTGTGCCCCGGCCTTAAGCCGAGCCCGCACTTGTGCCCCGGCCTTAAGCCGAGCCCGCACTTGTGCCCCTGCCTTAAGTCGAGCCCGCACTTGTGCCCCTGCCTTAAGCCGAGCCTGCACTTGTGCCCCTGCCTTAAGCCGAGCCCGCACTTGTGCCCCTGCCTTAAGCCGAGCCCGCACTTGTGCCCCTGCCTTAAGCCGAGCCCGCACTTGTGCCCAGGCCTTAAGCCTAGCCCGCACTTGTGCCCCTGCCTTAAGCCTAGCCCGCACTTGTGCCCCTGCCTTAAGCCTAGCCCGCACTTGTGCCCAGGCCTTAAGCCTAGCCCGCACTTGTGCCCAGGCCTTAAGCCTAGCCCGCACTTGTGCCCAGGCCTTAAGCCTAGCCCGCACTTGTGCCCAGGCCTTAAGCCTAGCCCGCACTTGTGCCCAGGCCTTAAGCCTAGCCCGCTCTTGTGCCCAGGCCTTAAGCCTAGCCCGCACTTGTGCCCAGGCCTTAAGCCTAGCCCGCACTTGTGCCCCCTGCCTTGATCCTAGCCAGCACTTGTGCCCAGGCCTTAAGCCAAGCCCGCACTTGTGCCCCTGCCTTAAGCCTAGCCCGCACTTGTGCCCCTGCCTTAAGCCTAGCCCGCACTTGTGCCCAGGCCTTAAGCCTAGCCCGCACTTGTGCCCAGGCCTTAAGCCCAGCCCGCACTTGTGCCCAGGCCTTAAGCCTAGCCCGCACTTGTGCCCAGGCCTTAAGCCTAGCCCGCACTTGTGCCCAGGCCTTAAGCCTAGCCCGCACTTGTGCCCAGGCCTTAAGCCTAGCCCGCACTTGTGCCCAGGCCTTAAGCCTAGCCCGCACTTGTGCCCAGGCCTTAAGCCTAGCCCGCACTTGTGCCCAGGCCTTAAGCCTAGCCCGCACTTGTGCCCAGGCCTTAAGCCTAGCCCGCACTTGTGCCCAGGCCTTAAGCCTAGCCCGCACTTGTGCCCAGGCCTTAAGCCTAGCCCGCACTTGTTCCCAGGCCTTAAGCCTAGCCTGCACTTGTGCCCAGGCCTTAAGCCTAGCCCGCACTTGTGCCCCCTGCCTTGATCCTAGCCAGCACTGCACTTGTGCCCAGGCCTTAAGCCTAGCCTGCACTTGTGCCCAGGCCTTAAGCCTAGCCCGCACTTGTGCCCAGGCCTTAAGCCTAGCCCGCACTTGTGCCCAGGCCTTAAGCCTAGCCCGCACTTGTGCCCAGGCCTTAAGCCTAGCCCGCACTTGTGCCCAGGCCTTAAGCCTAGCCCGCACTTGTGCCCCCTGCCTTGATCCTAGCCAGCACTTGTGCCCAGGCCTTAAGCCTAGCCCGCACTTGTGCCCAGGCCTTAAGCCTAGCCCGCACTTGTGCCCCCTGCCTTGATCCTAGCCAGCACTGCACTTATGCCCAGGCCTTAAGCCTAGCCTGCACTTGTGCCCAGGCCTTAAGCCTAGCCCGCACTTGTGCCCAGGCCTTAAGCCAAGCCCGCACTTGTGCCCCTGCCTTAAGCCTAGCCCGCACTTGTGCCCCTGCCTTAAGCCTAGCCCGCACTTGTGCCCAGGCCTTAAGCCTAGCCCGCACTTGTGCCCAGGCCTTAAGCCTAGCCCGCACTTGTGCCCAGGCCTAAAGCCTAGCCCGCACTTGTGCCCAGGCCTTAAGCCTAGCCCGCACTTGTGCCCCGGCTTTAAGCTTAGCCCGCACTTGTGCCCCGGCTTTAAGCTTAGCCCGCACTTGTGCCCCGGCTTTAAGCTTAGCCCGCACTTGTGCCCAGGCCTTAAGCCTAGCCCGCACTTGTGCCCCGGCCTTAAGCCGAGCCCGCACTTGTGCCCCGGCCTTAAGCCGAGCCCGCACTTGTGCCCCGGCCTTAAGCCGAGCCCGCACTTGTGCCCCTGCCTTAAGTCGAGCCCGCACTTGTGCCCCTGCCTTAAGCCGAGCCTGCACTTGTGCCCCTGCCTTAAGCCGAGCCCGCACTTGTGCCCCTGCCTTAAGCCGAGCCCGCACTTGTGCCCCTGCCTTAAGCCTAGCCCGCACTTGTGCCCAGGCCTTAAGCCTAGCCCGCACTTGTGCCCCTGCCTTAAGCCTAGCCCGCACTTGTGCCCCTGCCTTAAGCCTAGCCCGCACTTGTGCCCAGGCCTTAAGCCTAGCCCGCACTTGTGCCCAGGCCTTAAGCCTAGCCCGCACTTGTGCCCAGGCCTTAAGCCTAGCCCGCACTTGTGCCCAGGCCTTAAGCCTAGCCCGCTCTTGTGCCCAGGCCTTAAGCCTAGCCCGCACTTGTGCCCAGGCCTTAAGCCTAGCCCGCACTTGTGCCCCCTGCCTTGATCCTAGCCAGCACTTGTGCCCAGGCCTTAAGCCAAGCCCGCACTTGTGCCCCTGCCTTAAGCCTAGCCCGCACTTGTGCCCCTGCCTTAAGCCTAGCCCGCACTTGTGCCCAGGCCTTAAGCCTAGCCCGCACTTGTGCCCAGGCCTTAAGCCCAGCCCGCACTTGTGCCCAGGCCTTAAGCCTAGCCCGCACTTGTGCCCAGGCCTTAAGCCTAGCCCGCACTTGTGCCCAGGCCTTAAGCCTAGCCCGCACTTGTGCCCAGGCCTTAAGCCTAGCCCGCACTTGTGCCCAGGCCTTAAGCCTAGCCCGCACTTGTGCCCAGGCCTTAAGCCTAGCCCGCACTTGTGCCCAGGCCTTAAGCCTAGCCCGCACTTGTGCCCAGGCCTTAAGCCTAGCCCGCACTTGTGCCCAGGCCTTAAGCCTAGCCCGCACTTGTGCCCAGGCCTTAAGCCTAGCCCGCACTTGTGCCCAGGCCTTAAGCCTAGCCCGCACTTGTGCCCAGGCCTTAAGCCTAGCCCGCACTTGTGCCCAGGCCTTAAGCCTAGCCCGCACTTGTGCCCAGGCCTTAAGCCTAGCCCGCACTTGTTCCCAGGCCTTAAGCCTAGCCTGCACTTGTGCCCAGGCCTTAAGCCTAGCCCGCACTTGTGCCCCCTGCCTTGATCCTAGCCAGCACTGCACTTGTGCCCAGGCCTTAAGCCTAGCCCGCACTTGTGCCCAGGCCTTAAGCCTAGCCCGCACTTGTGCCCAGGCCTTAAGCCTAGCCCGCACTTGTGCCCAGGCCTTAAGCCTAGCCCGCACTTGTGCCCCCTGCCTTGATCCTAGCCAGCACTTGTGCCCAGGCCTTAAGCCTAGCCCGCACTTGTGCCCAGGCCTTAAGCCTAGCCCGCACTTGTGCCCCCTGCCTTGATCCTAGCCAGCACTGCACTTATGCCCAGGCCTTAAGCCTAGCCTGCACTTGTGCCCAGGCCTTAAGCCTAGCCCGCACTTGTGCCCAGGCCTTAAGCCAAGCCCGCACTTGTGCCCCTGCCTTAAGCCTAGCCCGCACTTGTGCCCCTGCCTTAAGCCTAGCCCGCACTTGTGCCCAGGCCTTAAGCCTAGCCCGCACTTGTGCCCCGGCCTTAAGCCTAGCCCGCACTTGTGCCCAGGCCTAAAGCCTAGCCCGCACTTGTGCCCAGGCCTTAAGCCTAGCCCGCACTTGTGCCCAGGCCTAAAGCCTAGCCCGCACTTGTGCCCAGGCCTTAAGCCTAGCCCGCACTTGTGCCCTGGCCTTAAGCCTAGCCCGCACTTGTGCCCTGGCCTTAAGCCTAGCCCGCACTTGTGCCCCGGCCTTAAGCCTAGCCCGCACTTGTGCCCCGGCCTTAAGCCTAGCCCGCACTTGTGCCCCGGCCTTAAGCCTAGCCCGCACTTGTGCCCCGGCCTTAAGCCTAGCCCGCACTTGTGCCCCGGCCTTAAGCCTAGCCCGCACTTGTGCCCCGGCCTTAAGCCTAGCCCGCACTTGTGCCCCGGCCTTAAGCCTAGCCCGCACTTGTGCCCAGGCCTTAAGCCTAGCCCGCACTTGTGCCCCGGCCTTAAGCCTAGCCCGCACTTGTGCCCAGGCCTTAAGCCTAGCCTGCACTTGTGCCCCCTGCCTTGATCCTAGCCAGCACTTGTGCCAAGGCCTTAAGCCTAGCCCGCACTTGTGCCCAGGCCTTAAGCCTAGCCTGCACTTTTGAGCCCCTTGAATGCTTGTTTGTTTGTTTTTGTCTTCAGCTTCATGTTGGTTATGCACATAGGGCCAGCTTTACGCTCTTCGCTCTTGTCCCGTCTGAATGCGCATGCACGACTGTAATTGGGGAAGAAGGCATTACCCATTTACGGAGGACAGACAAGAAGTGCCTGGTCGCTTGGAGCATGGGGTTATGGAGAGGCTCCGCACTGTACAACAAAGGATCTAGTCCTAAATGTCCAAGTACAGAGTAGAGGGGTGAAAGCTAGCTCTTCACCCCTATGGGTGCCTAACCCTTTATGCAAAGAGTGCAAAGAGTTAGCTGAATGCCTTAAGCCTAGCCAGCACTTGTGCCCCCTGCCTTGATCCTGGCCAGCACTGCACTTGTGCACATGCCGTAAGCCTAGCCCGCACTTGTGCCCATGCCTTAAGCCTGGCTGGCACTTGTGCCCATGCCTTAAGCCTAGCCGGCACTTGTGGCCCCTGCCTTTATCCTAGCCAGCACTGCACTTGTGCCCAGGCCTTAAGCCTAGCCTGCACTTGTGCCCCGGCCTTAAGCCTAGCCTGCACTTGTGCCCCGGCCTTAAGCCTAGCCCGCACTTGTGCCCCGGCCTTAAGCCTAACCCGCACTTGTGCCCAGGCCTTAAGCCTAGCCCGCACTTGTGCCCAGGCCTTAAACCTAGCCCACACTTGTGCCCCGGCTTTAAGCTTAGCCCGCACTTGTGCCCCGGCTTTAAGCTTAGCCCGCACTTGTGCCCAGGCCTTAAGCCTAGCCCGCACTTGTGCCCCGGCCTTAAGCCGAGCCCGCACTTGTGCCCCGGCCTTAAGCCGAGCCCGCACTTGTGCCCCTGCCTTAAGCCGAGCCCGCACTTGTGCCCCTGCCTTAAGCCGAGCCCGCACTTGTGCCCCTGCCTTAAGCCGAGCCCGCACTTGTGCCCCTGCCTTAAGCCTAGCCCGCACTTGTGCCCAGGCCTTAAGCCTAGCCCGCACTTGTGCCCAGGCCTTAAGCCTAGCCCGCACTTGTGCCCCTGCCTTAAGCCGAGCCCGCACTTGTGCCCCTGCCTTAAGCCGAGCCCGCACTTGTGCCCCTGCCTTAAGCCGAGCCCGCACTTGTGCCCAGGCCTTAAGCCTAGCCCGCACTTGTGCCCAGGCCTTAAGCCTAGCCCGCACTTGTGCCCTGGCCTTAAGCCTAGCCCGCACTTGTGCCCAGGCCTTAAGCCTAGCCCGCACTTGTCCTCAGGCCATAAGCCTAGCCCGCACTTGTGCCCTGGCCTTAAGCCTAGCCCGCACTTGTGCCCCGGCCTTAAGCCTAGCCCGCACTTGTGCCCCGGCCTTAAGCCTAGCCCGCACTTGTGCCCCGGCCTTTACCCCTAGCCCGCACTTGTGCCCCGGCCTTAAGCCTAGCCCGCACTTGTGCCCCGGCCTTAAGCCTAGCCCGCACTTGTGCCCCGGCCTTAAGCCTAGCCCGCACTTGTGCCCAGGCCTTAAGCCTAGCCCGCACTTGTGCCCAGGCCTTAAGCCTAGCCCACACTTGTGCCCCCTGCCTTGATCCTAGCCCGCACTTGTGCCCAGGCCTTAAGCCTAGCCCGCACTTGTGCCCAGGCCTTAAGCCTAGCCTGCACTTTTGAGCCCCTTGAATGCTTGTTTGTTTGTTTTTGTCTTCAGCTTCATGTTGGTTATGCACATAGGGCCAGCTTTACGCTCTTCGCTCTTGTCCCGTCTGAATGCGCATGCACGACTGTAATTGGGGAAGAAGGCATTACCCATTTACGGAGGACAGACAAGAAGTGCCTGGTCGCTTGGAGCATGGGGTTATGGAGAGGCTCCGCACTGTACAACAAAGGATCTAGTCCTAAATGTCCAAGTACAGAGTAGAGGGGTGAAAGCTAGCTCTTCACCCCTATGGGTGCCTAACCCTTTATGCAAAGAGTGCAAAGAGTTAGCTGAATGCCTTAAGCCTAGCCAGCACTTGTGCCCCCTGCCTTGATCCTGGCCAGCACTGCACTTGTGCCCATGCCTTAAGCCTGGCTGGCACTTGTGCCCATGCCTTAAGCCTAGCCGGCACTTGTGGCCCCTGCCTTGATCCTAGCCAGCACTGCACTTGTGCCCAGGCCTTAAGCCTAGCCTGCACTTGTGCCCCGGCCTTAAGCCTAGCCCGCACTTGTGCCCAGGCCTTAAGCCTAGCCCGCACTTGTGCCCAGGCCTTAAGCCTAGCCCGCACTTGTGCCCCGGCCTTAAGCCTAACCCGCACTTGTGCCCAGGCCTTAAGCCTAGCCCGCACTTGTGCCCAGGCCTTAAGCCTAGCCCGCACTTGTGCCCAGGCCTTAAGCCTAGCCCGCACTTGTGCCCAGGCCTTAAGCCTAGCCCGCACTTGGGCCCAGGCCTTAAGCCTAGCCCGCACTTGTGCCCCGGCTTTAAGCTTAGCCCGCACTTGTGCCCCGGCTTTAAGCTTAGCCCGCACTTGTGCCCAGGCCTTAAGCCGAGCCTGCACTTGTGCCCCGGCCTTAAGCCGAGCCCGCACTTGTGCCCCGGCCTTAAGCCGAGCCCGCACTTGTGCCCCGGCCTTAAGCCGAGCCCGCACTTGTGCCCCGGCCTTAAGCCGAGCCCGCACTTGTGCCTCGGCCTTAAGCCGAGCCCGCACTTGTGCCCCGGCCTTAAGCCGAGCCCGCACTTGTGCCCCTGCCTTAAGCCGAGCCCGCACTTGTGCCCCTGCCTTAAGCCTAGCCCGCACTTGTGCCCAGGCCTTAAGCCTAGCCCGCACTTGTGCCCAGGCCTTAAGCCTAGCCCGCACTTGTGCCCCTGCCTTAAGCCTAGCCCGCACTTGTGCCCCTGCCTAAAGCCTAGCCCGCACTTGTGCCCAGGCCTAAAGCCTAGCCCGCACTTGTGCCCAGGCCTTAAGCCTAGCCCGCACTTGTGCCCAGGCCTTAAGCCTAGCCCGCACTTGTTCCCAGGCCTTAAGCCTAGCCCGCACTTGTGCCCAGGCCTTAAGCCTAGCCCGCACTTGTGCCCCCTGCCTTGATCCTAGCCAGCACTTGTGCCCAGGCCTTAAGCCTAGCCCGCACTTGTGCCCAGGCCTTAAGCCGAGCCCGCACTTGTGCCCAGGCCTTAAGCCTAGCCCGCACTTGTGCCCAGGCCTTAAGCCGAGCCCGCACTTGTGCCCCTGCCTTAAGCCTAGCCCGCACTTGTGCCCAGGCCTTAAGCCTAGCCCGCACTTGTGCCCAGGCCTTAAGCCTAGCCCGCACTTGTCCTCAGGCCATAAGCCTAGCCCGCACTTGTGCCCCGGCCTTAAGCCTAGCCCGCACTTGTGCCCCGGCCTTAAGCCTAGCCCGCACTTGTGCCCCGGCCTTAAGCCTAGCCCGCACTTGTGCCCCGGCCTTAAGCCTAGCCCGCACTTGTGCCCAGGCCTTAAGCCTAGCCCGCACTTGTGCCCAGGCCTTAAGCCTAGCCCGCACTTGTGCCCAGGCCTTAAGCCTAGCCTGCACTTGTGCCCCCTGCCTTGATCCTAGCCAGCACTTGTGCCCAGGCCTTAAGCCTAGCCCGCACTTGTGCCCAGGCCTTAAGCCTAGCCTGCACTTTTGAGCCCCTTGAATGCTTGTTTGTTTGTTTTTGTCTTCAGCTTCATGTTGGTTATGCACATAGGGCCAGCTTTACGCTCTTCGCTCTTGTCCCGTCTGAATGCGCATGCACGACTGTAATTGGGGAAGAAGGCATTACCCATTTACGGAGGACAGACAAGAAGTGCCTGGTCGCTTGGAGCATGGGGTTATGGAGAGGCTCCGCACTGTACAACAAAGGATCTAGTCCTAAATGTCCAAGTACAGAGTAGAGGGGTGAAAGCTAGCTCTTCACCCCTATGGGTGCCTAACCCTTTATGCAAAGAGTGCAAAGAGTTAGCTGAATGCCTTAAGCCTAGTCAGCACTTGTGCCCCCTGCCTTGATCCTGGCCAGCACTGCACTTGTGCCCATGCCGTAAGCCTAGCCCGCACTTGTGCCCATGCCTTAAGCCTAGCCGGCACTTGTGGCCCCTGCCTTGATCCTAGCCAGCACTGCACTTGTGCCCAGGCCTTAAGCCTAGCCTGCACTTGTGCCCCGGCCTTAAGCCTAGCCTGCACTTGTGCCCCGGCCTTAAGCCTAGCCCGCACTTGTGCCCCGGCCTTAAGCCTAACCCGCACTTGTGCCCAGGCCTTAAGCCTAGCCCGCACTTGTGCCCAGGCCTTAAGCCTAGCCCGCACTTGTGCCCAGGCCTTAAGCCTAGCCCGCACTTGTGCCCCGGCTTTAAGCTTAGCCCGCACTTGTGCCCCGGCTTTAAGCTTAGCTTATGGTATAGAGTGTATAGTGTAGAGTGTAGGGTATAGAGTGTAGGGTTTAGAGTGTATGTTATAGAGTATAGAGTATAGAGTGTAGGGTGTAGAGTGTAGAGTGTAGGGTATAGAGTGTAGAAAGTAGGGTATAGAGTGTAGAAAGTAGGGTATAGAGTGTAGGGTATAGAGTGTAGATTGTATGGTATAGAGTGTTGGGATATAGAGTGTAGGGTATAGATTGTAGGGTATAGAGTGTAGGGTATAGAGTGTAGATTGTATGGTATAGAGTGTAGGGTATAGAGTGTTGGGATATAGAGTGTAGGGTATAGAGTGTAGGGTATAGAGTGTAAGGTATAGAGTATATAGTGTAGGGTATAGAGTGTAGGGTATAGAGTGTATGTTATAGAGTGTAGGGTATAGAGTGTAGGGTATAGAGTATATAGTGTAGGGTATAGAGTGTAGATTGTATGGTGTAGGGTGTAGGGTATAGAGTGTAGGGTATAGAGTGTAGGGTATAGAGTGTAGATTGTATGGTATAGAGTGTAGGGTGTAGATTGTATGGTATAGAGTGTAGAGTGTAGGGTATAGAGTGTAGGGTATAGAGTGTAGGGTATAGAGTGTAGATTGTATGGTATAGAATGTAGGGTGTAGAGTGTAGAGTGTAGGGTGTAGAGTGTAGGGTATAGAGTATAGAGTGTATGGAATATAGTGTACGGTGTAGGGTATAGAGCGTATGGTGTAGGGTATAGATTGTAGGGTATAGAGTGTAGGGTATAGAGTGCATGATATAGAGGGTAGGGTATAGAGTGTAGGGTATAGAGTGTAGGGTATAGAATGTAGGGTATAGAGTGTAGGGTATAGAGTGTAGGGTATAGAGTGTAGGGTATAGAGTGTAGGGTATAGAGTGTAGGGTATAGAGTGTAGGGTATAGAGTGTAGGGTATAGAGTGTAGGGTATAGAGTGTAGGGTATAGAGTGTAGGGTATAGAGTGTAGGGTATAGAGTGTAGGGTATAGAGTGTAGGGTATAGAGTGTAGAGAGTAGGGTATAGATTTTAGAGTGTAGAGTGTAGGGTATAGAGTGTATGGAATAGAGTGTATGGTATAGAGTGTAGAGTGTAGGGTATAGAGTGTAGGGTATAGAGTGTAGGGTATAGAGTGTAGGGTATAGAGTGTAGGGTATAGAGTGTAGGGTATAGAGTGTAGGGTATAGAGTGTAGGGTATAGAGTGTAGGGTATAGAGTGTAGATTGTATGGTATAGAATGTATGGTATAGAGTGTAGGGAGTAGAGTGTAGAGTGTAGGGTATAGAGTGTATGGTGTAGGGTATAGAGTGTATGGAATATAGTGTATGGTATAGAGTGTAGAGTGTATGGTATAGAGTGTAGGGAGTAGAGTGTAGAGTGTAGGGTGTAGAGTGTAGGGTATAGAGTGTATGGAATAGAGTGTATGGTATAGAGTGTAGAGTGTAGGGTATAGAGTGTAGGGTATAGAGTGTAGGGTATAGAGTGTAGATTGTATGGTATAGAATGTATGGTATAGAGTGTAGGGAGTAGAGTGTAGAGTGTAGGGTATAGAGCGTATGGAATAGAGTGTATGGTATAGAGTGTAGAGTGTAGGGTATAGAGTGTAGGGTATAGAGTGTAGGGTATAGAGTGTAGGGTATAGAGTGTAGGGTATAGAGTGTAGATTGTATGGTATAGAATGTATGGTATAGAGTGTAGGGAGTAGAGTGTAGAGTGTAGGGTATAGAGTGTATGGTGTAGGGTATAGAGTGTATGGAATATAGTGTATGGTATAGAGTGTAGAGTGTATGGTATAGAGTGTAGGGAGTAGAGTGTAGAGTGTAGGGTGTAGAGTGTAGGGTATAGAGTGTATGGAATAGAGTGTAGGGTATAGAGTGTAGGGTATAGAGTGTAGGGTATAGAGTGTAGGGTATAGAGTGTAGATTGTATGGTATAGAATGTATGGTATAGAGTGTAGGGAGTAGAGTGTAGAGTGTAGGGTATAGAGCGTATGGTGTAGGGTATAGATTGTAGGGTATAGAGTGTAGGGTATAGAGTGCATGATATAGAGGGTAGGGTGTAGAGTGTAGGGTATAGAGTGTAGGGTATAGAGTGTAGGGAGTAGGGTATAGATTTTAGAGTGTAGAGTGTAGGGTATAGAGTGTATGGTATAGAGTGTAGTGTATAGTGTGTAGAGTGTAGGGTATAGAGTGTAGGGTATAGAGTGTATGGTATAGAGTGTATGGTACAGAGTGTATGGTACAGAGTGTATGGTACAGAGTGTAGGGTACAGAGTGTAGGGTACAGAGTGTAGGGTACAGAGTGTAGGGTACAGAGTGTAGGGTACAGAGTGTAGGGTACAGAGTGTAGGGTACAGAGTGTAGGGTACAGAGTGTAGGGTACAGAGTGTAGGGTACAGAGTGTAGGGTACAGAGTGTAGGGTACAGAGTGTAGGGTACAGAGTGTAGGGTACAGAGTGTAGGGTACAGAGTGTAGGGTACAGAGTGTAGGGTACAGAGTGTAGGGTACAGAGTGTAGGGTACAGAGTGTAGGGTACAGAGTGTAGGGTACAGAGTGTAGGGTACAGAGTGTAGGGTACAGAGTGTAGGGTACAGAGCGTAGGGTACAGAGCGTAGGGTACAGAGCGTAGGGTACAGAGCGTAGGGTACAGAGCGTAGGGTACAGAGCGTAGGGTACAGAGCGTAGGGTACAGAGCGTAGGGTACAGAGCGTAGGGTACAGAGCGTAGGGTACAGAGCGTAGGGTACAGAGCGTAGAGTGTAGGGTATAGAGTGTAGGGTAAAGAGTGTAGGGTATAGAGTATATAGTGTAGGGTATAGAGTGTAGGGAGTGGAGAATGTAGGGTATAGAGTGTATGTTATAGAGTGTAGGTGTAGGGTATAGAGTGTAGGGTATAGAGTGTAGAAAGTAGAGTGTAGGGTATAGAGTGTAGATTGTATGGTATAGAGTGTAGGGTATAGAGTGTATAGTGTAGGGTATATAGTGTAGGGTATAGAGTGTTGGGATATAGAGTGTAGGGTATAGAGTGTAGGCTATAGAGTGTAGGGTATAGAGTATATAGTGTAGGGTGTAGGGTATAAAGTGTAGGGTGTAGAGTGTATGGTATAATGTGTAGGGTGTAGAGTGTAGGGTATAGGGTATAGAGTGTAGATTGTATGGTATAGAGTGTAGGGTATAGAGTATAGAGTGTAGGGTATAGAGTGTAGGGTATAGAGTGTTGGGATATAGATTGTAGGGTATAGAGTGTAAGGTATAGAGTATATAGTGTAGGGTATAGAGTGTAGGTTATAGAGTGTAGAGTGTAGGGTATAGAGTGTATGGTATAATGTGTAGAGTGTAGGGTATAGAGTGTAGGGTGTGGGGTGTAGAGTGTAGGGTATAGAGTGTATGGTATAGATTGCAGGGTATAGAGTGTAGGGTATAGAGTGTAGAGTGTAGGGTATAGAGTGTAGGGTATATAGCATATGGTATAGAGTGTAGGGAATAGAGTGTAGATTGTATGGTGTAGAGCAGAGGTCCCCAACTCCAGTCCTCAAGGCCCACCAACAGGTCATGTTTTCAGGATTTCCTTTGCATTGCACAGGTGATGCAATTATTACCTGGGCAAAACTAAGGAAATCCTGAAAACATGACATGTTGGTGGGCCTTGAGGACTGGAGTTGGGGACCTCTGGTGTAGAGTGTATGGTATAGAGTGTATGGTATAGAGTGTAGGGTATAGAGTGTAGGGTATAGAGTGTAGGGTATAGAATGTAGGGTATAGAGTGTATGGTGTAGAGTGTAGGGTATAGAGTGTATGGAATAGAGTGTATGGAATATAGTGTACGGTGTAGGGTATAGAGCGTATGGTGTAGGGTATAGATTGTAGGGTATAGAGCGTATGGTGTAGGGTATAGATTGTAGGGTATAGAGTGTAGGGTATAGAGTGCATGATATAGAGGGTAGGGTGTAGAGTGTATGGTATAGAGTGTACGATATAGAGTGTAGGGTGTAGGGTGTAGGGTATAGAGTGTAGGGTGTAGAGTGTAGGGTATAGAGTGTAGGGTGTAGGGTATAGAGTGTTTGGTATAGAGTGTAGAGTGTATGGTATAATATGTAGGGTGTAGAGTGTAGGGTGTAGAGTGTAGGGTGTAGAGTGTAGGGATTAGAGTGTAGGGTATAGAGTGTAGGGTATAGAGTGTAGGATATAGAGTGTAGGGTGTAGGGTATAGGGTGTAGGGTATAGAGTGTAGGGTATAGAGTGTAGGGTATAGAGTGTAGGGTATAGAGTGTAGGGTATAGAGTGTAGGGTATAGAGTGTAGGGTATAGAGTGTAGGGTATAGAGTGTAGGGCTATAGAGTGTAGGGCTATAGAGTGTAGGGCTATAGAGTGTAGGGCTATAGAGTGTAGGGTATACAGTGTAGGGTATAAAGTGTAGAGTGTAGGGTATAGAGTGTATGGTATAGATTGCAGGGTATAGAGTGTAGGGTATAGTGTGTAGAGTGTAGGGTATAGAGTGTAGGGTATAGAGTGTAGAAATTAGGGTATAGTGTGTAGGGTATAGAGTGTAGGGTTTAGAGTGTATGTTAGAGTGTAGGGTATAGAGTGTAGAAAGTAGGGTATAGTGTGTAGGGTATAGAGTGTAGATTGTATGGTATAGAGTGTAGGGTGTAGGGTGTAGAGTGTAGGGTATAGACTGTAGGGTAAAGAGTGTAGGGTATAGAGTGTAGGGTATAGAGTATATAGTGTAGGGTGTAGAGTGGAGAATGTAGGGTATAGAGTGTAGGGTATAGAGTGTAGAAAGTAGGGTATAGTGTGTAGGGTATAGAGTGTAGGGTATATAGTGTAGAGTGTAGGGTATAGAGTGTTGGGATATAGTGTTGGGATATAGTGTTGGGATATAGAGTGTAGGGTATAGAGTGTAGGGTATAGAGTGTAGGGTATAGAGTGTAGAGTGTATGGTATAATGTGTAGGGTGTAGAGTGTTGGGTATAGAGTGTAGGGTATAGAGTGTAGGGTATAGAGTGTATGGTGTAGGGATTAGAGTGTAGGGATTAGAGTGTAGGGTATAGAGTGTAGGGTATAGAGTGTAGGGTATAGAGTGTTGGGCTATAGAGTGTAGGGTATACAGTGTAGGGTATACAGTGTAGGGTATAAAGTGTAGGGTGTAGAGTTTAGGTTATAGAGTGTAGGGTGTAGAGTGTAGGGTATAGAGTGTAGGGTATAGAGTGTAGGGATTAGAGTGTAGGGATTAGAGTGTAGGGTATAGAGTGTAGGGTATAGAGTGTAGGGTATAGAGTGTAGGGTATAGAGTGTAGGGTATAGAGTGTAGGGTATAGAGTGTAGGGCTATAGAGTGTAGGGCTATAGAGTGTAGGGTATAAAGTGTAGAGTGTAGGGTATAGTGTGTAGGGTATAGAGTGTATGGTATAGAGTGTATGGTATAGATTGCAGGGTATAGTGTGTAGGGTATAGTGTGTAGGGTATAGAGTGTAGGGTTTAGAGTGTATGTTAGAGTGTAGGGTATAGAGTGTAGAAAGTAGGGTATAGTGTGTAGGGTATAGAGTGTAGATTGTATGGTATAGAGTGTAGGGTATAGAGTGTAGAGTGTAGGGTATAGAGTGTTGGGATATAGAGTGTAGGGTGTAGAGTGTAGGGTATAGATTGTAGGGTAAAGAGTGTAGGGTATAGAGTGTAGGGTATAGGGTATAGAGTGTAGGGTATAGAGTGTAGAAAGTAGGGTATAGTGTAGAAAGTAGGGTATAGTGTGTAGGGTATAGAGTGTAGGGTATAGAGTGTAGGGTGTAGGGTGTAGGGTATATAGTGTAGAGTGTAGGGTATAGAGTGTTGGGATATAGAGTGTAGGGTATAGAGTGTAGGGTATAGATTGTAGGGTATAGAGTGTAGGCTATAGAGTGTAGGGTATAGAGTATATAGTGTAGGGTATAGAGTGTAGGGTATAAAGTGTAGAGTGTAGGGTATAGAGTGTAGGGTGTAGAGTGTATGGTATAATGTGTAGAGTGTTGGGTATAGAGTGTAGGGTATATAGTGTAGGGTATAGAGTGTAGGGTATAGAGTGTATGGTGTAGGGATTAGAGTGTAGGGATTAGAGTGTAGGGATTAGAGTGTAGGGTATAGAGTGTAGGGTATAGAGTGTTGGGCTATAGAGTGTAGGGTATAGAGTGTAGGGTATAAAGTGTAGGGTATAGAGTGTAGGGTATAGAGTGTAGGGTGTAGAGTGTAGGGTATAGAGTGTAGAGTTTAGGTTATAGAGTGTAGGGTGTAGAGTGTAGGGTATAGATTGTAGGGTATAGAGTGTATTGTATAGGGTATAGAGTGTATGGTGTAGAGTGTAGGGTATAGAGTGTATAGTGTAGGGTATAGAGTGTTTGGTATAGAGTGTAGGGTATAGAGTGTAGGGTATACAGTTTAGAGTGTAGAGTGTAGGGTATAGAGTGTAGGGTATAGAGTGTAGGGTATAGAGTGTTGGGTATAGATTGTAGGGTATAGAATGTAGAGTGTAGTGTATAGGGTATAGAGTGTATGGTGTAGGGTATAGAGTGTATAGTGTAGGGTATAGAGTGCAGGGTATAGAGTGTATGCAATAGAGTGTACGGTATAGAGTGTAGGGTATAGAGTGTAGGATATAGAGCGTAGGGTATAGAGTGTAGGGTGTAGAGTGTATGGTAAAGAGTGTACAGTATAGAGTGTATGGTGTAGAGTGTAGGGTGTAGAGTGTAGGGTATAGAGTGTAGGGTGTAGAGTGTAAGGTATAGAGTGTAGGGTATAGAGTGTAGGGTATAGAGTGTAGGGTATAGGGTATAGAGTGTAGGGTATAGAGTGTAGGGTATAAAGTGTAGAGTGTAGGGTGTAGAGTGGAGAGTGTAGGGTATAGAGTGTAAGGTATAGAGTGTATGTTGTAGAGTGTAGGGTATAGAGTGTAGAAAGTAGGGTGTAGTGTGTAGGGTATAGAGTGTAGGGTATAGTGTGTAGGGTATAGTGTGTAGGGTATAGAGTGTAGGGTATGGAGTGTATGATATATTGTGTATGGTATAGAGTGTAAGGTATAGAGTGTAGAGAGTAGGATATAGATTGTAGAGTGTATGTAAAGACTGTATGGAATAGAGAGTATGGTATAGAGTGTAGGGTGTAGAGTGTAGGGTGTAGAGTGTGGGGTAGGGTATAGAGTGTTGGGATATAGAGTGTAGGGTATAGAGTGTAGGGTATAGAGTGTAGGGTATAGAGTGTAGGGTATAGAGTGTAGGGTATAGAGTGTAGGGTGTAGGGTGTAGAGTGTAGGGTGTAGAGTATAGAGTGTAAGGTATAGAGTGTAGGGTATAGAGTGTAGGGTATAGAGTGTAGAAAGTAGGGTATAGAGTGTAGGGTATAGAGTGTATGATATATTGTGTATGGTATAGAGTGTAAGGTATAGAGTGTAGAGAGTAGGATATAGAGTGTAGAGTGTAGGGTATAGAGTGTATGGTAAAGAGTGTATGGAATAGAGAGTATGGTGTAGAGTGTAGGGTATAGAGTGTAGGGTATATAGTGTATGATATAGAGTGTAGGGTATAGAGTGTAGATTGTATGGTATAGAGTGTAGGGTTTAGAGTGTATAGTGTAGGGTATAGAGTGTATGGTATAGAGTGTTGGGGTATAGAGTGTAGGGTATAGATTGTAGGGAATAGAGTGTAGGGTATAGAGTATATTGTGTAGGGTATAGAGTGTAGGGTATAAAGTGTAGAGTGTAGGGTATAAAGTGTAGGGTTTAGAGTGTATGTTATAGAGTGTAGGGTATAGAGTGTAGGGTATAGAGTGTAGGGTATAGAGTGTAGGGTATAGAGTGTAGGGTATAGAGTGTAGGGTATAGAGTTTAGGTTGTAGAGTGTAGGGTGTAGAGTGTAGGGTGTAGAGTGTAGGGTGTAGAGTGTAGGGTATAGAGTGTAGGGTATAGAGTGTAGGGTATAGATTGTAGGGTATAGAGTGTATTGTATAGGGTATAGAGTGTATGGTGTAGAGTGTAGGGTATAGAGTGTATAGTGTAGGGTATAGAGTGTTTGGTATAGAGTGTAGGGTATAGAGTGTAGGGTATACAGTTTAGAGTGTAGAGTGTAGGGTATAGAGTGTAGGGTATAGAGTGTAGGGTATAGAGTGTAGGGTATAGAGTGTAGGGTATAGAGTGTTGGGTATAGATTGTAGGGTATAGAATGTAGAGTGTAGTGTATAGAGTATAGGGTATAGAGTGTATAGTGTAGGGTATAGAGTGCAGGGTATAGAGTGTATGCAATAGAGTGTATGGAATATAGTGTACGGTATAGAGTGTAGGGTATAGAGTGTAGGATATAGAGCGTAGGGTATAGAGTGTAGGGTGTAGAGTGTATGGTAAAGAGTGTATGGTATAGTGTAGAGTGTATGGTATAGGGTGTAGGGTGTAGAGTGTAGGGTATAGAGTGTAGGGTATAGAGTGTAGGGTATAGAGTGTAGGGTATAGAGTGTAGGGTGTAGAGTGTAGGGTGTAGAGTGTAAGGTATAGAGTGTAGGGTATAGATTGTAGGGTATAGAGTGTAGGGTATAGGGTATAGAGTGTAGGGTATAGAGTGTAGGGTATAAAGTGTAGAGTGTAGGGTGTAGAGTGGAGAGTGTAGGGTATAGAGTGTAAGGTATAGAGTGTATGTTGTAGAGTGTAGGGTATAGAGTGTAGAAAGTAGGGTGTAGTGTGTAGGGTATAGAGTGTAGGGTATAGTGTGTAGGGTATAGTGTGTAGGGTATAGTGTGTAGGGTATAGAGTGTAGGGTATGGAGTGTATGATATATTGTGTATGGTATAGAGTGTAGAGAGTAGGATATAGATTGTAGAGTGTATGTAAAGACTGTATGGAATAGAGAGTATGGTATAGAGTGTAGGGTGTAGGGTGTAGAGTGTGGGGTAGGGTGTAGGGTGTAGGGTGTAGAGTGTAGGGTGTAGAGTATAGAGTGTAAGGTATAGAGTGTAGGGTATAGAGTGTAGGGTATAGAGTGTAGAAAGTAGGGTATAGAGTGTAGGGTATAGAGTGTATGATATATTGTGTATGGTATAGAGTGTAAGGTATAGAGTGTAGAGAGTAGGATATAGAGTGTAGAGTGTAGGGTATAGAGAGTATGGTGTAGAGTGTAGAGTGTGGGGTATAGAGTGTAGGGTATATAGTGTATGATATAGAGTGTAGGGTATAGAGTGTAGATTGTATGGTATAGAGTGTAGGGTATAGAGTGTATAGTGTAGGGTATAGAGTGTATGGTATAGAGTGTTGGGGTATAGAGTGTAGGGTATAGATTGTAGGGAATAGAGTGTAGGGTATAGAGTATATTGTGTAGGGTATAGAGTTTAGGGTATAGAATGTAGGGTATAGAGTGTAGGGTATAGAGTGTAGGGTATAGAGTGTAGGGTATAAAGTGTAGAGTGTAGGGTATAGAGTGTAGGGTATAAAGTGTAGGGTTTAGAGTGTATGTTATAGAGTGTAGGGTGTAGAGTGTAGGGTATAGAGTGTAGGGTATAGAGTGTAGGGTATAGAGTGTAGGGTATAGAGTGTAGGGTATAGAGTGTAGGGTATAGAGTGTAGGGTATAGAGTGTAGGGTATAGAGTGTAGGGTATAGAGTGTAGGGTATAGAGTGTAGAGTGTAGGGTATAGAGTGTAGGGTATAGAGTGTAGGGTATAGGGTATAGAGTGTAGGGTATAGAGTGTAGGGTATAGAGTGTAGGGTATAGAGTGTAGGGTATAGAGTGTAGGGTATAGAGTGTAGGGTATAGAGTGTATGGTATAGATTGCAGGGTATAGAGTGTAGGGTATAGAGTGTAGGGTATAGTGTGTAGAGTGTAGGGTATAGAGTGTAGGGTATAGAGTGTAGAAATTAGGGTGTAGGGTATAGAGTGTAGGGTTTAGAGTGTATGTTAGAGTGTAGGGTATAGAGTGTAGAAAGTAGGGTATAGTGTGTAGGGTATAGAGTGTAGATTGTATGGTATAGAGTGTAGGGTATAGAGTGTATAGTGGAGGGTATAGAGTGTAGGGTGTAGAGTGTAGGGTATAGATTGTAGGGTAAAGAGTGTAGGGTATAGAGTGTAGGGTATAGAGTATATAGTGTAGGGTATAGAGTGTAGAGTGGAGAATGTAGGGTATAGAGTGTAGGGTATAGAGTGTAGAAAGTAGGGTATAGTGTGTAGGGTATAGAGTGTAGGGTATAGAGTGTAGATTGTATGGTATAGAGTGTAGGGTATAGAGTGTAGAGTGTAGGGTATAGAGTGTTGGGATATAGAGTGTAGGGTATAGAGTGTAGGGTATAGATTGTAGGGTATAGAGTGTAGGCTATAGAGTGTAGGGTATAGAGTATATAGTGTAGGGTATAGAGTGTAGGGTATAAAGTGTAGAGTGTAGGGTATAGAGTGTAGGGTGTAGAGTGTATGGTATAATGTGTAGGGTGTAGAGTGTTGGGTATAGAGTGTAGGGTATATAGTGTAGGGTATAGAGTGTAGGGTATAGAGTGTATAGTGTAGGGATTAGAGTGTAGGGATTAGAGTGTAGGGTATAGAGTGTAGGGTATAGAGTGTAGGGTATAGAGTGTTGGGCTATAGAGTGTAGGGTATAGAGTGTAGGGTATACAGTGTAGGGTATAAAGTGTAGAGTGTAGGGTATAGAGTGTAGGGTATAGAGTGTAGAGTTTAGGTTATAGAGTGTAGGGTGTAGAGTGTAGGGTATAGAGTGTAGGGTATAGAGTGTAGGGTATAGAGTGTAGGGTATAGAGTGTAGGGTATAGAGTGTAGGGTATAGAGTGTAGGGTATAGAGTGTAGGGTATAGATTGTAGGGTATAGAGTGTATTGTATAGGGTATAGAGTGTATGGTGTAGAGTGTAGGGTATAGAGTGTATAGTGTAGGGTATAGAGTGTTTGGTATAGAGTGTAGGGTATAGAGTGTAGGGTATACAGTTTAGAGTGTAGGGTATAGAGTGTAGGGTATAGAGTGTAGGGTATAGAGTGTATGGTATAGAGTGTAGGGTATAGAGTGTTGGGTATAGATTGTAGGGTATAGAATGTAGAGTGTAGTGTATAGAGTATAGGGTATAGAGTGTATGGTGTAGGGTATAGAGTGTATAGTGTAGGGTATAGAGTGCAGGGTATAGAGTGTATGCAATAGAGTGTATGGAATATAGTGTACGGTATAGAGTGTAGGGTATAGAGTGTAGGATATAGAGCGTAGGGTATAGAGTGTAGGGTGTAGAGTGTATGGTAAAGAGTGTACAGTATAGAGTGTATGGTATAGTGTAGAGTGTAGGGTATAGAGTGTATGGTGTAGGGTGTAGAGTGTAGGGTACAGAGTGTAGAGTGTAGGGTATAGAGTGTAGGGTATAGAGTGTAGGGTGTAGAGTGTAAGGTATAGAGTGTAGGGTATAGAGTGTAGGGTATAGATTGTAGGGTATAGAGTGTAGGGTATAGAGTGTAGGGTATAAAGTGTAGAGTGTAGGGTGTAGAGTGGAGAGTGTAGGGTATAGAGTGTAAGGTATAGAGTGTATGTTGTAGAGTGTAGGGTATAGAGTGTAGAAAGTAGGGTGTAGTGTGTAGGGTATAGAGTGTAGGGTATAGTGTGTAGGGTATAGTGTGTAGGGTATAGAGTGTAGGGTATAGAGTGTAGGGTATGGAGTGTAGGGTATGGAGTGTATGATATATTGTGTATGGTATATAGTGTTTGGTATAGAGTGTAAGGTATAGAGTGTAGAGAGTAGGATATAGATTGTAGAGTGTATGTAAAGACTGTATGGAATAGAGAGTATGGTATAGAGTGTAGGGTGTAGAGTGTAGGGTGTAGAGTGTGGGGTAGGGTATAGAGTGTTGGGATATAGAGTGTAGGGTATAGAGTGTAGGGTATAGAGTGTAGGGTATAGAGTGTAGGGTGTAGGGTATAGAGTGTAGGGTGTAGAGTATAGAGTGTAAGGTATAGAGTGTAGGGTATAGAGTGTAGGGTATAGAGTGTAGAAAGTAGGGTATAGAGTGTAGGGTATAGAGTGTAGGGTATAGAGTGTATGATATATTGTGTATGGTATAGAGTGTAAGGTATAGAGTGTAGAGAGTAGGATATAGAGTGTTTGGTATAGAGTGTAGGGTATAGAGTGTATGGTGTAGAGTGTGGGGTATAGAGTGTAGGGTATATAGTGTATGATATAGAGTGTAGGGTATAGAGTGTAGATTGTATGGTATAGAGTGTAGGGTATAGAGTGTATAGTGTAGGGTATAGAGTGTATGGTATAGAGTGTTGGGGTATAGAGTGTAGGGTATAGATTGTAGGGAATAGAGTGTAGGGTATAGAGTATATTGTGTAGGGTATAGAGTGTAGGGTATAGAGTGTAGGGTATAAAGTGTAGAGTGTAGGGTATAAAGTGTAGGGTTTAGAGTGTATGTTATAGAGTGTAGGGTATAGAGTGTAGGGTGTAGAGTGTAGGGTATAGAGTGTAGGGTGCAGAGTGTAGGGTGCAGAGTGTAGGGTACAGAGTGTAGGGTGTAGGGTATAGAGTGTAGGGTATAGAGTGTAGGGTATAAAGTATAGAGTGTAGGGTGTAGAGTGTAGAGTGTAGGGTATAGAGTTTATGGTATAGAGTAGGGTATAGAGTGTAGGGTATAGAGTGTAGGGTATAGAGTGTAGGGTATAGAGTGTAGGGTATAAAGAGTAGAGTGTAGGGTATGGAGTGTAGGGTATGGAGTGTAGGGTATAGAGTGTAGGGTATAGAGTGTAGGGTATAGAGTGTATGGTATAGAGTGTTGGGTATAGATTGTAGGGTATAGAATGTAGAGTGTAGTGTATAGGGTATAGAGTGTATGGTGTAGAGTGTAGGGTATAGAGTGTATAGTGTAGGGTATAGAGTGCAGGGTATAGAGTGTATGGAATAGAGTGTATGGAATATAGTGTACGGTATAGAGTGTAGAGAGTAGGGTATAGAGTGTAGGGTATAGAGCGTAGGGTGTAGGGTATAGATTGTAGGGTATAGAGTGTATGGTATAGAGTGTACAGTATAGAGTGTATGGTGTAGAGTGTAGGGTATAGAGTGTAGGGTATAGAGTGTAGGGTATAGAGTGTAGGGTATAGAGTGTAGGGTATAGAGTGTAGGGTATAGAGTGTAGGGAATAGAGTGTAGATTGTATGGTGTAGAGTGTATGGTATAGAGTGTAGGGTATAGAGTGTATGGTGTAGAGTGTAGGGTATAGAGTATAGAGTGTATGGAATATAGTGTACGGTGTAGGGTATAGAGCGTATGGTGTAGGGTATAGAGTGCATGATATAGAGGGTAGGGTGTAGAGTGTATGGTATAGAGTGTACGATACAGAGTGTAGGGTATAGAGTGTAGGGTATAGAGTGTAGGGTATAGAGTGTATGGTATAGAGTGTAGGGTATAGAGCATATGGTATAGAGTGTAGGGAATAGAGTGTAGATTGTATGGTATAGAATGTATGGTATAGAGTGTAGGGAATAGAGTGTAGAGTGTAGGGTATAGAGTGTATGGTGTAGAGTGTAGGGTATAGAGTATAGAGTGTATGGAATATAGTGTACGGTGTAGGGTATAGAGCGTATGGTGTAGGGTATAGATTGTAGGGTATAGAGTGTAGGGTATAGAGTGCATGATATAGAGGGTAGGGTGTAGAGTGTATGGTATAGAGTGTAGGGTATAGAGTGTAGGGTATAGAGTGTAGGGTATAGAGTGTAGGGTATAGAGTGTAGGGTATAGAGTGTTTGGTATAGAGTGTAGAGAGTAGGGTATAGATTTTAGAGTGTAGAGTGTAGGGTATAGAGTGTATGGAATAGAGTGTATGGTATAGAGTGTAGTGTGTAGAGTGTAGGGTGTAGTGTGTAGAGTGTAGGGTATAGAGTGTAGGGTATAGAGTGTATGGTATAGAGTGTAGGGTATAGAGTGTATGGTATAGATTGCAGGGTATAGAGTGTAGGGTATAGAGTGTAGGGTATAGATTGTAGGGTATAGAGTGTAGAAAGTAGGGTATAGTGTGTAGGGTATAGAGTGTAGGGTATAGAGTGTAGGGTATAGAGTGTAGGGTATAGAGTGTAGATTGTATGGTATAGAGTGTAGTGTGTAGAGTGTATAGTATAGAGTGTAGGGTACAGAGTGTAGGGTATAGAGTGTAGGGTATGGAGTGTAGGGTATAGAGTGTAGGGTATAGAGTGTAGGGTATAGAGTGTATGTTATAGAGCGTAGGGTATAAAGTGTAGAGTGTAGGGTATAGAGTGTAGAAAGTAGGGTATAGTGTGTAGGGTATAGAGTGTAGATTGTATGGTATAGAGTGTAGGGTATAGAGTGTATAGTGTAGGGTGTAGAGTGTGGGGTATAGAGTGTAGGGTATAGATTGTAGGGTAAAGAGTGTAGGGTATAGAGTATATAGTGTAGGGTATAGAGTGTAGGGAGTGGAGAATGTAGGGTATAGAGTGTAAGGTATAGAGTGTATGTTATAGAGTGTAGGTGTAGGGTATAGAACGTAAGGTATAGAGTGTAGGGTATAGAGTGTAGAAAGTAGAGTGTAGGGTATAGAGTGTAGATTGTATGGTATAGTGTAGGGTGTAGAGTGTAGGGTATAGAGTGTAGGGTATAGAGTGTAGGGTATAGAGTGTTGGGATATAGAGTGTAGGGTATAGAGTGTAGGCTATAGAGTGTAGGGTATAGAGTATATAGTGTAGGGTATAAAGTGTAGAGTGTAGGGTATAGAGTGTAGGGTGTAGAGTGTATGGTATAATGTGTAGGGTGTAGAGTGTTGAGTGTAGGGTATAGAGTGTAGGGTATAGAGTGTAGGGTATAGAGTGTAGGGTAAAGAGTGTAGGGTATAGAGTGTAGGGTATAGGGTGT
Organism: Ranitomeya imitator; assembly: GCF_032444005.1. Taxonomy (NCBI): domain Eukaryota; kingdom Metazoa; phylum Chordata; class Amphibia; order Anura; family Dendrobatidae; genus Ranitomeya; species Ranitomeya imitator. Next base: position 668,024 of record NW_027194543.1, read on the forward strand.
AGAGTGTAGGGTATAGAGTGTAGGGTATAGAGTGTAGATTGTATGGTATAGAGTATAGAGTGTAGGGTATAGAGTGTAGGGTATAGAGTGTAGGGTATAGAGTGTAGGGTATAGATTGTAGGGTATAGAGTGTAGGGTATAGAGTGTAAGGTATAGAGTATATAGTGTAGGGTATAGAGTGTAGGTTATAGAGTGTAGAGTGTAGGGTATAGAGTGTAGGGTATAGAGTGTATGGTATAATGTGTAGAGTGTGGGGTATAGAGTGTAGGGTGTGGGGTGTAGAGTGTAGGGTATAGAGTGTATGGTATAGATTGCAGGGTATAGAGTGTAGGGTATAGAGTGTAGAGTGTAGGGTATAGAGTGTAGGGTATATAGCATATGGTATAGAGTGTAGGGAATAGAGTGTAGATTGTATGGTGTAGAGTGTATGGTATAGAGTGTAGGGTATAGAGTGTAGGGTATAGAATGTATGGTATAGAGTGTAGGGTATAGAGTGTATGGTGTAGAGTGTAGGGTATAGAGTGCAGGGTATAGAGTGTATGGAATAGAGTGTATGGAATATAGTGTACGGTGTAGGGTATAGAGCGTATGGTGTAGGGTATAGATTGTAGGGTATAGAGCGTATGGTGTAGGGTATAGAGTGTAGGGTATAGAGTGCATGATATAGAGGGTAGGGTGTAGAGTGTATGGTATAGAGTGTACGATATAGAGTGTAGGGTATAGAGTGTAGGGTGCAGAGTGTAGGGTGTATAGTATAGAGGGTAGGGTATAGAGTGTATGGTATATAGTGTAGGGTATAGAGTGTTTGGTATAGAGTGTAGAGAGTAGGGTATAGAGTGTATGGGGTAGGGTGTAGAGTGTAGGGTATAGAGTGTAGGGTATAGAGTGTAGGGTATAGAGTGTAGGGTATAGAGTGTAGGGTATAGAGTGTAGGGTATAGAGTGTAGGGTATAGAGTGTAGGGTATAGAGTGTAGGGTATAGAGTGTAGGGTATAGAGTGTAGGGTATAGAGTGTAGGGTATAGAGTGTAGGGATTAGAGTGTAGGGTATAGAGTGTAGGGTATAGAGTGTAGGGTATAGAGTGTAGGGTATAGAGTGTAGGGTATAGAGTGTAGAGTATAGAATGTAGGGTATAGAGTGTAGGGTATAGAGTGTAGGGTATAGAGTGTACGGTATAGAGTGTTGGGCTATAGAGTGTAGGGTATACAGTGTAGGGTATAAAGTGTAGAGTGTAGGGTATAGTGTGTAGAGTGTAGGGTATAGAGTGTATGGTATAGAGTGTATGGTATAGATTGCAGGGTATAGAGTGTAGGGTATAGTGTGTAGAGTGTAGGGTATAGAGTGTAGGGTATAGAGTGTAGAAATTAGGGTATAGTGTGTAGGGTATAGAGTGTAGGGTATAGAGTGTAGGGTTTAGAGTGTATGTTAGAGTGTAGGGTATAGAGTGTAGAAAGTAGGGTATAGTGTGTAGGGTATAGGGTATAGAGTGTAGATTGTATGGTATAGAGTGTAGGGTATAGAGTGTATAGTGTAGGTTGTAGAGTGTAGGGTATAGAGTGTTGGGATATAGAGTGTAGGGTGTAGAGTGTAGGGTATAGAGTGTAGGGTATAGAGTATATAGTGTAGGGTATAGAGTGTAGGGTATAGAGTGTAGAGTGGAGAATGTAGGGTATAGAGTGTAGGGTATAGAGTGTAGAAAGTAGGGTATAGTGTAGAAAGTAGGGTATAGTGTGTAGGGTATAGAGTGTAGGGTATAGAGTGTAGATTGTATGGTATAGAGTGTAGGGTATAGAGTGTAGGGTATATAGTGTAGAGTGTAGGGTATAGAGTGTTGGGATATAGAGTGTAGGGTATAGAGTGTAGGGTATAGAGTGTAGGGTATAGAGTGTAGGGTATAGAGTGTAGGGTATAGAGTGTAGGGTATAGATTGTAGGGTATAGAGTGTAGGCTATAGAGTGTAGGGTATAGAGTATATAGTGTAGGGTATAGAGTGTAGGGTATAAAGTGTAGAGTGTAGGGTATAGAGTGTAGGGTGTAGAGTGTATGGTATAATGTGTAGGGTGTAGAGTGTTGGGTATATAGTGTAGGGTATAGAGTGTAGGGTATAGAGTGTATGGTGTAGGGATTAGAGTGTAGGGATTAGAGTGTAGGGATTAGAGTGTAGGGATTAGAGTGTAGGGATTAGAGTGTAGGGTATAGAGTGTAGGGTATAGAGTGTAGGGTATAGAGTGTTGGGCTATAGAGTGTAGGGTATAGAGTGTAGGGTATACAGTGTAGGGTATAAAGTGTAGAGTGTAGGGTATAGAGTGTAGGGTATAGAGTGTAGGGTATAGAGTGTAGGGTGTAGAGTGTAGGGTATAGAGTGTAGAGTGTAGGGTGTAGAGTGTAGGGTGTAGAGTGTAGGGTATAGAGTGTAGGGTATAGAGTGTAGGGTATAGATTGTAGGGTATAGAGTGTATTGTATAGGGTATAGAGTGTATGGTGTAGAGTGTAGAGTGTAGGGTATAGAGTGTATAGTGTAGGGTATAGAGTGTTTGGTATAGAGTGTAGGGTATAGAGTGTAGGGTATAGAGTGTATGGTATAGAGTGTAGGGTATAGAATGTAGAGTGTAGTGTATAGAGTATAGAGTGTATGGTGTAGGGTATAGAGTGTATAGTGTAGGGTATAGAGTGCAGGGTATAGAGTGTATGCAATAGAGTGTATGGAATATAGTGTACGGTATAGAGTGTAGGGTATAGAGTGTAGGATATAGAGCGTAGGGTATAGAGTGTAGGGTGTAGAGTGTATGGTAAAGAGTGTACAGTATAGAGTGTATGGTATAGTGTAGAGTGTAGGGTATAGAGTGTATGGTATAGGGTGTAGGGTATAGAGTGTAGGGTATAGAGTGTAGGGTGTAGAGTGTAAGGTATAGAGTGTAGGGTATAGAGTGTATGGTGTAGAGTGTAGGGTATAGAGTGTAGGGTATAGAGTGTAGGGTATAGAGTGTAGAGTGTAGGGTATAAAGTGTAGGGTATAGAGTGTAGAGTGTAGGGTATAGAGTGTAGAAAGTAGGGTATAGTGTGTAGAGTGTAGGGTATAGTGTGTAGGGTATAGAGTGTAGATTGTATGGTATAGAGTGTAGAGTGTAGGGTATAGATTGTAGGGTATAGAGTATAGGGTATAGAGTGTAGGGTATAGAGTGTAGGGTGTAGGGTATAGAGTGTAGGGTATAGAGTGTAGGGTATAAAGTGTAGAGTGTAGGGTGTAGAGTGGAGAGTGTAGGGTATAGAGTGTAAGGTATAGAGTGTATGTTGTAGAGTGTAGGGTATAGAGTGTAGAAAGTAGGGTGTAGTGTGTAGGGTATAGAGTGTAGGGTATAGAGTGTATGGTATAGAGTGTAGGGTATAGTGTGTAGGGTATAGTGTGTAGGGTATAGAGTGTAGGGTATAGAGTGTAGGGTATGGAGTGTAGGGTATGGAGTGTATGATATATTGTGTATGGTATATAGTGTTTGGTATAGAGTGTAAGGTATAGAGTGTAGAGAGTAGGATATAGATTGTAGAGTGTATGTAAAGACTGTATGGAATAGAGAGTATGGTATAGAGTGTAGGGTGTAGAGTGTAGGGTGTAGAGTGTGGGGTAGGGTATAGAGTGTTGGGATATAGAGTGTAGGGTATAGAGTGTAGGGTATAGAGTGTAGGGTGTAGGGTATAGAGTGTAGGGTGTAGAGTATAGAGTGTAAGGTATAGAGTGTAGGGTATAGAGTGTAGGGTATAGAGTGTAGGGTATAGAGTGTAGGGTATAGAGTGTAGGGTATAGAGTGTAGGGTATAGGGTATAGAGTGTAGGGTATAGAGTGTAGGGTATAGAGTGTAGGGTATAGAGTGTAGGGTATAGAGTGTAGGGTATAGAGTGTAGGGTATAGGGTATAGAGTGTAGGGTATAGAGTGTAGGGTATAGAGTGTAGGGTATAGAGTGTAGGGTATAGAGTGTACGGTATAGAGTGTTGGGCTATAGAGTGTAGGGTATACAGTGTAGGGTATAAAGTGTAGAGTGTAGGGTATAGAGTGTATGGTATAGAGTGTATGGTATAGATTGCAGGGTATAGAGTGTAGGGTATAGTGTGTAGAGTGTAGGGTATAGAGTGTAGGGAATAGAGTGTAGAAATTAGGGTATAGTGTGTAGGGTATAGAGTGTAGGGTATAGAGTGTAGGGTTTAGAGTGTATGTTAGAGTGTAGGGTATAGAGTGTAGAAAGTAGGGTATAGTGTGTAGGGTATAGGGTATAGAGTGTAGATTGTATGGTATAGAGTGTAGGGTATAGAGTGTATAGTGTAGGGTGTAGAGTGTAGGGTATAGAGTGTTGGGATATAGAGTGTAGGGTGTAGAGTGTAGGGTATAGAGTGTAGGGTATAGAGTATATAGTGTAGGGTATAGAGTGTAGGGTATAGAGTGTAGAGTGGAGAATGTAGGGTATAGAGTGTAGGGTATAGAGTGTAGAAAGTAGGGTATAGTGTAGAAAGTAGGGTATAGTGTGTAGGGTATAGAGTGTAGGGTATAGAGTGTAGATTGTATGGTATAGAGTGTAGGGTATAGAGTGTAGGGTATATAGTGTAGAGTGTAGGGTATAGAGTGTTGGGATATAGAGTGTAGGGTATAGAGTGTAGGGTATAGAGTGTAGGGTATAGATTGTAGGGTATAGAGTGTAGGCTATAGAGTGTAGGGTATAGAGTATATAGTGTAGGGTATAGAGTGTAGGGTATAAAGTGTAGAGTGTAGGGTATAGAGTGTAGGGTGTAGAGTGTATGGTATAATGTGTAGGGTGTAGAGTGTTGGGTATAGAGTGTAGGGTATATAGTGTAGGGTATAGAGTGTAGGGTATAGAGTGTATGGTGTAGGGATTAGAGTGTAGGGATTAGAGTGTAGGGATTAGAGTGTAGGGATTAGAGTGTAGGGATTAGAGTGTAGGGTATAGAGTGTAGGGTATAGAGTGTAGGGTATAGAGTGTTGGGCTATAGAGTGTAGGGTATAGAGTGTAGGGTATACAGTGTAGGGTATAAAGTGTAGAGTGTAGGGTATAGAGTGTAGGGTATAGAGTGTAGGGTGTAGAGTGTAGGGTATAGAGTGTAGAGTGTAGGGTGTAGAGTGTAGGGTGTAGAGTGTAGGGTATAGAGTGTAGGGTATAGAGTGTAGGGTATAGAGTGTAGGGTATAGAGTGTAGGGTATAGATTGTAGGGTATAGAGTGTATTGTATAGGGTATAGAGTGTATGGTGTAGAGTGTAGAGTGTAGGGTATAGAGTGTATAGTGTAGGGTATAGAGTGTTTGGTATAGAGTGTAGGGTATAGAGTGTAGGGTATACAGTTTAGAGTGTAGGGTATAGAGTGTAGGGTATAGAGTGTATGGTATAGAGTGTAGGGTATAGAATGTAGAGTGTAGTGTATAGAGTATAGGGTATAGAGTGTATGGTGTAGGGTATAGAGTGTATAGTGTAGGGTATAGAGTGCAGGGTATAGAGTGTATGCAATAGAGTGTATGGAATATAGTGTACGGTATAGAGTGTAGGGTATAGAGTGTAGGATATAGAGCGTAGGGTATAGAGTGTAGGGTGTAGAGTGTATGGTAAAGAGTGTACAGTATAGAGTGTATGGTAAAGTGTAGAGTGTAGGGTATAGAGTGTATGGTATAGAGTGTAGGGTGTAGGGTGTAGGGTATAGAGTGTAGGGTATAGAGTGTAGGGTGTAGAGTGTAAGGTATAGAGTGTAGGGTATAGAGTGTATGGTGTAGAGTGTAGGGTATAGAGTGTAGGGTATAGAGTGTAGAGTGTAGGGTATAAAGTGTAGGGTATAGAGTGTAGAGTGTAGGGTATAGAGTGTAGAAAGTAGGGTATAGTGTGTAGAGTGTAGGGTATAGTGTGTAGGGTGTAGATTGTATGGTATAGAGTGTAGGGTATAGATTGTAGGGTATAGAGTGTAGGGTATAGGGTATAGAGTGTAGGGTATAGAGTGTAGGGTATAGAGTGTAGGGTATAAAGTGTAGAGTGTAGGGTGTAGAGTGGAGAGTGTAGGGTATAGAGTGTAAGGTATAGAGTGTATGTTGTAGAGTGTAGGGTATAGAGTGTAGAAAGTAGGGTGTAGTGTGTAGGGTATAGAGTGTAGGGTATAGAGTGTATGGTATAGAGTGTAGGGTATAGTGTGTAGGGTATAGTGTGTAGGGTATAGAGTGTAGGGTATAGAGTGTAGGGTATGGAGTGTAGGGTATGGAGTGTATGATATATTGTGTATGGTATATAGTGTTTGGTATAGAGTGTAAGGTATAGAGTGTAGAGAGTAGGATATAGATTGTAGAGTGTATGTAAAGACTGTATGGAATAGAGAGTATGGTATAGAGTGTAGGGTCTAGAGTGTAGGGTGTAGAGTGTGGGGTAGGGTATAGAGTGTTGGGATATAGAGTGTAGGGTATAGAGTGTAGGGTATAGAGTGTAGGGTGTAGGGTATAGAGTGTAGGGTGTAGAGTATAGAGTGTAAGGTATAGAGTGTAGGGTATAGAGTGTAGGGTATAGAGTGTAGAAAGTAGGGTATAGAGTGTAGGGTATAGAGTGTAGGGTATAGAGTGTATGATATATTGTGTATGGTATAGAGTGTAAGGTATAGAGTGTAGAGAGTAGGATATAGAGTGTAGGGTATAGAGTGTATGGTAAAGAGTGTATGGAATAGAGAGTATGGTGTAGAGTGTAGGGTATAGAGTGTAGAGTGTGGGGTATAGAGTGTAGGGTATATAGTGTATGATATAGAGTGTAGGGTATAGAGTGTAGATTGTATGGTATAGAGTGTATAGTGTAGGGTATAGAGTGTATGGTATAGAGTGTTGGGGTATAGAGTGTAGGGTATAGATTGTAGGGAATAGAGTGTAGGGTATAGAGTATATTGTGTAGGGTATAGAGTTTAGGGTATAGAGTGTAGGGTATAGAGTGTAGGGTATAGAGTGTAGGGTATAGAGTGTAGGGTATAGAGTGTAGGGTATAGAGTGTAGGGTATAGAGTGTAGGGTATAGAGTGTAGGGTATAAAGTGTAGAGTGTAGGGTATAGAGTGTAGGGTATAAAGTGTAGGGTTTAGAGTGTATGGTGTAGAGTGTAGGGTATAGAGTGTAGAGTGTAGGGTATAGAGTGTAGGGTGTAGGGTGCAGAGTGTAGGGTGCAGAGTGTAGGGTACAGAGTGTAGGGTACAGAGTGTAGGGTGTAGGGTATAGAGTGTAGGGTATAGAGTGTAGGGTATAAAGTATAGAGTGTAGGGTGTAGAGTGTAGGGTATAGAGTGTAGAGTGTAGGGTATAGAGTTTATGGTATAGAGTAGGGTGTAGAGTGTAGGGTATAGAGTGTAGGGTATAGAGTGTAGGGTATAGAGTGTAGGGTATAAAGAGTAGAGTGTAGGGTATGGAGTGTAGGGTATAGAGTGTAGGGTATAGAGTGTAGGGTGTAGAGTGTAGAGTGTAGGGTATAGAGTGTATGGTATAGAGTGTAGGGTATAGAGTGTTGGGTATAGATTGTAGGGTATAGAATGTAGAGTGTAGTGTATAGGGTATAGAGTGTATGGTGTAGAGTGTAGGGTATAGAGTGTATAGTGTAGGGTATAGAGTGTATGGAATAGAGTGTATGGAATATAGTGTACGGTATAGAGTGTAGAGAGTAGGGTATAGAGTGTAGGGTATAGAGCGTAGGGTGTAGGGTATAGATTGTAGGGTATAGAGTGTAGGGTATAGAGTGTATGGTATAGAGTGTACAGTATAGAGTGTATGGTGTAGAGTGTAGGGTATAGAGTGTAGGGTATAGAGTGTAGGGTATAGAGTGTAGGGTATAGAGTGTAGGGTATAGAGTGTAGGGTATAGAGTGTAGGGTATAGAGTGTAGGGTATAGAGTGTAGGGTATAGAGTGTAGGGCTATAGAGTGTAGGGTATAGAGTGTACGATGTAGAGTGTAGGGTGTAGAGTGTATGATATAGAGTGTAGGGTATAGAGTGTATGGTATAGATTGCAGGGTATAGGGTGTAGAGTGTAGGGTATAGAGTGTAGAGTGTAGGGTATAGAGTGTAGAAAGTAGGGTATAGTGTGTAGGGTATGAAGTGTAGGGTATAGAGTGTAGATTGTATGGTATAGAGTGTAGGGTATAGAGTGTAGAGTGTAGGGTATAGAGTGTAGGGTATAGAGTGTAGGGTATAGAGTGTAGGGTATAGATTGTAGGGTATAGAGTGTAGGGTATAGAGTGTAGGGTATAGAGTGTAGGGTATAGAGTGTAGAGTGTAGGGTTTAGAGTGTATGTTATAGAGTGTAGGGTATAGAGTGTAGAGTGTAGGATATAGAGTGTAGAGTGTAGGGTATATAGTGTAGGGTATAGAGTGTATGGTGTAGAGTGTAGGGTATAGAGTGTAGAAAGTAGGGTGTAGGGTATAGAGTGTAGAGTGTAGGGTGTAGATTGTATGGTATAGAGTGTAGGGTATAGAGTGTATAGTGTAGGGTATAGAGTGTAGAGTGTAGGGTATAGAGTGTTGGGATATAGAGTGTAGGGTATAGAGTGTAGTGTATAGATTTTAGGGTATAGAGTGTAGGGTGTAGGGTATAGAGTATATAGTGTAGGGTATAGAGTGTAGAGTTTAGGGTATAGAGTGTAGGGTATAGAGTGTAGGGTATAAAGTGTAGAGTGTAGGGTATAGAGTGTAGGGTATAGAGTGTAGGGTATAGAGTGTAGGGTATAGAGTGTAGGGTATAGAGTGTAGGATGTAGAGTGTAGGGTATAGAGTGTAGAGTGTAGGGTATAGAGTGTAGGGTATAGAGTGTATGGTGTAGAGTGTAGGGTATAGAGTGTAGGGTGTAGAGTGTAGGGTATAGAGTGTAGAGTGTAGGGTATAAAGTGTAGGTTATAGAGTGTAGGGTGTAGGGTATAGAGTGTAGAGTGTAGGGTATAGAGTGTATGGTATAATGTGTAGGGTATAGAGTGTAGGGTATAGAGTGTAGGGTGTAGAGTGTAGGGTATAGAGTGTAGGGTATAGAGTGTAGGGTATAGAGTGTAGGGTATAGAGTGTAGGGTATAGAGTGTATGGTGTAGAGTGTAGGGTATAGAGTGTAGGGTGTAGAGTGTAGGGTATAGAGTGTAGAGTGTAGGGTATAAAGTGTAGGTTATAGAGTGTAGGGTGTAGGGTATAGAGTGTAGAGTGTAGGGTATAGAGTGTATGGTATAATGTGTAGGGTATAGAGTGTAGGGTATAGAGTGTAGGGTGTAGAGTGTAGGGTGTAGAGTGTAGGGTATAGAGTGTAGGGTATAGAGTGTAGGGTATAGAGTGTAGGGTATAGAGTGTAGGGTATAGAGTGTAGGGTATAGAGTGTAGGGTATAGAGTGTAGGGTATAGAGTGTAGGGTTTAGAGTGTATGGTATAGAGTGTAGGGTGTAGAGTGTAGAGTGTAGGGATTAGAGTGTAGGGTGTAGAGTGTAGGGATTAGAGTGTAGGGTATAGAGTGTATTGTATAGAGTGTAGAGTGTAGGGTATAGAGTGTACGGTATAGAGTGTTGGGCTATAGAGTGTAGGGTATAGGGTATAGAGTGTAGGGTATAGAGTGTAGGGTATACAGTGTAGGGTATAAAGTATAGAGTGTAGAGTGTAGGGTATAGAGTGTAGAGTTTAGGGTATAGAGTGTAGGGTGTAGGGTTTAGAGTGTATGGTATAGAGTGTAGGGTGTAGAGTGTAGGGTATAGAGTGTAGGATATAGAGTGTAGGGTATAGAGTGTATGGTATAGAGTGTACGGTATAGAGTTTACAGTGTAGGGTATAGAGTGTAGGGTATAGATTGTAGGGTATAGAGTGTATTGTATAGAGTGTATGGTGTAGAGTGTAGGGTATAGAGTGTATGGTATAGAGTGTAGGGTGTAGAGTGTATAGTATAGAGTGTAGGGTATAGAGTGTAGGGTATAGAGTGTACGGTATAGAGTGTACGATGTAGAGTGTAGGGAATAGAGTGTAGGGAATAGAGTGTAGGGAATAGAGTGTAGGGAATAGAGTGTAGGGAATAGAGTGTAGGGAATAGAGTGTAGGGAATAGAGTGTAGGGTATAGAGTGTACGGTATAGAGTGTTGGGGTATAGAGTATAGGGTATAGAGTGTAGGGTATAGAGTGTAGGGTATACAGTGTAGGGTATAAAGTATAGAGTGTAGGGTATAGAGTGTAGGGTATAGAGTGTAGAGTTTAGGGTATAGAGTGTTGGATATAGAGTGTAGGGTATAGAGTGTAGGGTATAGAGTGTAGGGTTTAGAGTGTATGGTATAGAGTGTAGGGTATAGAGTGTAGAGTGTAGGGTATAGAGTGTTGGATATAGAGTGTTGGATATAGAGTGTTGGATATAGAGTGTAGGGTATAGAGTGTAGGGTGTAGAGTGTAGGGTATAGATTGTAGGGTATAGAGTGTATTGTATAGGGTATAGAGTGTATGGTGTAGAGTGTAGGGTATAGAGTGTATAGTGTAGGGTATAGAGTGTATGGTATAGAGTGTATGGTATAGAGTGTAGAGTGTAGGGTATAGAGTTTAGGGTGTAGGGAATAGAGTGTAGGGTATAGAGTATATGGTATAGAGTGTAGGGTATAGAGTATAGAGTGTAGGGTATAGAGTGCAGGGTATAGAGTGTATGGTATAGAGTGTAGGGAATAGAGTGTAGAGTGTAGGGTATAGAGTGTATGGTATAGAGTGTAGGGTGTAGAGTGTAGGGTATATAGTGTTTAGGGTATAGAGTGTAGGGTATAGAGTGTAGGGTATAGAGTATAGAGTGTAGGGTATAGAGTGTATGGTATAGAGTAGGGTATAGAGTGTAGGGTGTAGGGTATAGAGTGTAGGGTATAAAGAGTAGAGTGTAGGGTATAGAGTGTAGGGTATAGAGTGTTGGGTATAGAGTGTAGAGTGTAGGGTATATAGTGTAGTGTATAGAGTGTATGGTATACAGTATAGAGTGTAGGGTATAGAGTGTAGGGTATAGAGTGTAGGGTATAGAGTGTTGGGTATAGACTGTAGAGTGTATTGTATAGAGTGTAGAGTGTAGGGTATAGAGTGTACGGTATAGAGTGTTGGGCTATAGAGTGTAGGGTATAGGGTATAGAGTGTAGGGTATAGAGTGTAGGGTATACAGTGTAGGGTATAAAGTATAGAGTGTAGAGTGTAGGGTATAGAGTGTAGAGTTTAGGGTATAGAGTGTAGGGTGTAGGGTTTAGAGTGTATGGTATAGAGTGTAGGGTGTAGAGTGTAGGGTATAGAGTGTAGGATATAGAGTGTAGGGTATAGAGTGTATGGTATAGAGTGTACGGTATAGAGTTTACAGTGTAGGGTATAGAGTGTAGGGTATAGATTGTAGGGTATAGAGTGTATTGTATAGAGTGTATGGTGTAGAGTGTAGGGTATAGAGTGTATGGTATAGAGTGTAGGGTGTAGAGTGTATAGTATAGAGTGTAGGGTATAGAGTGTAGGGTATAGAGTGTACGGTATAGAGTGTACGATGTAGAGTGTAGGGAATAGAGTGTAGGGAATAGAGTGTAGGGAATAGAGTGTAGGGAATAGAGTGTAGGGAATAGAGTGTAGGGAATAGAGTGTAGGGAATAGAGTGTAGGGAATAGAGTGTAGGGAATAGAGTGTAGGGAATAGAGTGTAGGGTATAGAGTGTACGGTATAGAGTGTTGGGGTATAGAGTATAGGGTATAGAGTGTAGGGTATAGAGTGTAGGGTATACAGTGTAGGGTATAAAGTATAGAGTGTAGGGTATAGAGTGTAGGGTATAGAGTGTAGAGTTTAGGGTATAGAGTGTTGGATATATAGAGTGTATGGTATAGAGTGTAGGGTATAGAGTGTAGAGTGTAGGGTATAGAGTGTTGGATATAGAGTGTAGGGTATAGAGTGTAGGGTATAGAGTGTAGGGTGTAGAGTGTAGGGTATAGATTGTAGGGTATAGAGTGTATTGTATAGGGTATAGAGTGTATGGTGTAGAGTGTAGGGTATAGAGTGTATAGTGTAGGGTATAGAGTGTATGGTATAGAGTGTATGGTATAGAGTGTAGAGTGTAGGGTATAGAGTTTAGGGTGTAGGGAATAGAGTGTAGGGTATAGAGTATATGGTATAGAGTGTAGGGTATAGAGTATAGAGTGTAGGGTATAGAGTGCAGGGTATAGAGTGTATGGTATAGAGTGTAGGGAATAGAGTGTAGAGTGTAGGGTATAGAGTGTATGGTATAGAGTGTAGGGTGTAGAGTGTAGGGTATAGAGTGTAGGGTATAGAGTGTAGGGTATAGAGTGTAGGGTATAGAGTGTAGGGTATATAGTGTAGGGTATAGAGTGTAGGGTATAGAGTGTATGGTATAGAGTAGGGTATAGAGTGTAGGGTGTAGGGTATAGAGTGTAGGGTATAAAGAGTAGAGTGTAGGGTATAGAGTGTAGAGTATAGAGTGTTGGGTATAGAGTGTAGAGTGTAGGGTATATAGTGTAGTGTATAGAGTGTATGGTATACAGTATAGAGTGTAGGGTATAGAGTGTAGGGTATAGAGTGTTGGGTATAGACTGTAGAGTGTAGTGTATAGAGTATAGGGTATAGAGTGTATGGTGTAGAGTGTAGGGTATAGAGTGTATAGTGTAGGGTATAGAGTGCAGGGTATAGAGTGTATGGAATAGAGTGTATGGAATATTGTGTACGGTATAGAGTGTAGAGAGTAGGGTATAGAGTGTAGGGTATAGAGCGTAGGGTGTAGGGTATAGAGTGTAGGGTATAGAGTGTAGAGTGTAGGGTATAGAGTGCATGGTATAGAGTGTAGGGTGTAGAGTGTAGGGTATAGAGTGTAGGGTACAGAGTGTAGAGTGTAGGGTATAGAGTTTAGAGTGTAGGGTATAGAGTGTATGGTATAGAGTGTAGGGTGTAGAGTGTAGGGTATAGAGTGTAGGGTATAGAGTGTAGGGTATAGAGTGTATTGTATAGGGTATAGAGTGTATGGTGTAGAGTGTAGGGTATAGAGTGTAGGGTATAGAGTGTACGGTATAGAGTGTATTGTATAGGGTATAGAGTGTATGGTGTAGAGTGTAGGGTATAGAGTGTAGGGTATAGAGTGTAGGGTATAGAGTGTAGGGTATAGAGTGTAGGGTATAGAGTGTATGGTATAGAGTGTATTGTATAGGGTATAGAGTGTATGGTGTAGAGTGTAGGGTATAGAGTATAGAGTGTAGGGTATAGAGTGTATGGTATAGAGTGTTGGGCTATAGAGTGTAGGGTATAGAGTGTAGGGTATAGAGTGTAGGGTATAGAGTGTAGGGTATACAGTGTAGGGTATAAAGTGTAGAGTGTAGGGTATAGAGTGTAGGGTATAGAGTGTAGGGTATAGAGTGTAGGGTTTAGAGTGTATGGTATAGAGTGTAGGATATAGAGTGTAGGGTATAGAGTGTAGGGTTTAGAGTGTATGGTATAGAGTGTAGGATATAGAGTGTAGGGAATAGAGTGTAGGGTATAGAGTGTACGGTATAGAGTGTTGGGCTATAGAGTGTAGGGTATAGAGTGTAGGGTATAGAGTGTAGGGTATAGAGTGTAGGGTATACAGTGTAGGGTATAAAGTGTAGAGTGTAGGGTATAGAGTGTAGGGTATAGAGTGTAGGGTATAGAGTGTAGGGTTTAGAGTGTATGGTATAGAGTGTAGGATATAGAGTGTAGGGTATAGAGTGTATGGTATAGAGTGTACGGTATAGAGTGTACAGTGTATGGTATAGAGTAGGGCATAGAGTGTAGGGTGTAGAGTGTAGGGAATAGAGTGTAGAGTGTAGGGTATAGAGTGTAGGGTATAAAGAGTAGAGTGTAGGGTATAGAGTGTAGGGTATGGAGTGTATGGTATAGAGTGTAGGGTATAGAGTGTAGAGTATAGAGTGTTGGGTATAGAGTGTAGAGTGTAGGGTATAGAGTGTAGGGTATAGAGTGTATGGTATACAGTATAGAGTGTAGGGTATAGAGTGTTGGGTATAGATTGTAGGGTATAGAATGTAGAGTGTAGTGTATAGAGTATAGGGTATAGAGTGTATGGTGTAGAGTGTAGGGTATAGAGTGTATAGTGTAGGGTATAGAGTGCAGGGTATAGAGTGTATGGAATATAGTGTACGGTATAGAGTGTAGAGAGTAGGGTATAGAGTGTAGGGTATAGAGCGTAGGGTGTAGGGTATAGATTGTAGGGTATAGAGTGTAGTGTATAGAGTGCATGGTATAGAGTGTAGGGTGTAGAGTGTATGGTATAGAGTGTAGGGTATAGAGTGTATGGTATAGAGTTTAGGGTGTAGAGTGTATAGTATAGAGTGTAGGGTACAGAGTGTAGAGTGTAGGGTATAGAGTGTATGGTATAGAGTGTAGGGTGTATAGTATAGAGTGTAGGGTACAGAGTAGGGTGTAGAGTGTAGGGTATAGAGTGTAGGGTATATAGTGTAGGGTATAGAGTGTAGGGTATAGAGTGTATGGTATAGAGTGTAGAGTGTAGGGTATAGAGTGTAGAAAGTAGGGTGTAGAGTGTAGGGTATAGAGTGTAGAGTGTAGGGTATAGAGTGTTGGGATATAGAGTGTAGGGTATAGAGTGTCGGGTATAGAGTGTAGGGTATAGATTGTAGGGTATAGAGTATATAGTGTAGGGTATAGGGTGTAGAGTGTAGGGTATAGAGTGTAGAGTGTAGGGTATAAAGTGTATGGTATAATGTGTAGGGTATAGAGTGTAGGGTGTAGAGTGTAGGGTATAGAGTGTAGAGTGTAGGGTATATAGTGTAGGGTGTAGAGTGTAGGGCAGGGGTCCCCAACTCCAGTCCTCAAGGCCCACCAACAGGTCATGTTTTCAGGATTTCCTTTGCATTGCACAGGTGATGCAATTATTACCTGGGCAAGATTAAGGAAATCCTGAAAACATGACCTGTTGGTGGGCCTTGAGGACTGGAGTTGGGGACCCCTGGTGTAGGGTATAGAGTGTAGGGTATAGAGTGTATGGTATAGAGTAGGGTATAGAGTGTAGGGTATAGAGTGTAGGGTATAAAGAGTAGAGTGTAGAGTGTAGGGTATGGAGTGTATGGTATAGAGTGTAGGGTATAGAGTGTAGAGTATAGAGTGTTGGGTATAGAGTGTAGGGTATATAGTGTAGGGTATAGAGTGTAGGGTATAGAGTGTATGGTATACAGTATAGAGTGTAGGGTATAGAGTGTAGGGTATAGAGTGTATGGTATAGAGTGTAGGGTATAGAGTGTTGGGTATAGATTGTAGGGTATAGAATGTAGAGTGTAGTGTATAGAGTATAGGGTATAGAGTGTATGGTGTAGAGTGTAGGGTATAGAGTGTATAGTGTAGGATATAGAGTGCAGGGTATAGAGTGTATGGAATAGAGTGTATGGAATATAGTGTACGGTATAGAGTGTAGAGAGTAGGGTATAGAGTGTAGGGTATAGAGCGTAGGGTGTAGGGTATAGATTGTAGGGTATAGAGTGTAGAGTGTAGGGTATAGAGTGCATGGTATAGAGTGTAGGGTGTAGAGTGTATGGTATAGAGTGTACAGTATAGAGTGTATGGTATAGAGTGTAGGGTGTAGAGTGTATAGTATAGAGTGTAGGGTACAGAGTGTAGGGTATAGAGTGTAGGGTATAGAGTGTATGGTATAGAGTGTAGGGTGTAGAGTGTATAGTATAGAGTGTAGGGTACAGAGTGTAGAGTGTAGGGTATAGAGTGTAGAGTGTAGGGTGTAGAGTGTAGGATGTAGAGTGTAGGGTCTAAAGTGTAGGGTATATAGTGTAGGGCATAGAGTGTAGGGTATAGAGTGTAGGGTATAGAGTGTAGGGTATAGAGTGTAGAAAGTAGGGTATAGTGTGTAGGGTATAGAGTGTATAGTGTAGGGTACAGAGTGTAGGGTATAGAGTGTAGATTGTATGGTATAGAGTGTAGGGTATAGAGTGTATAGTGTAGGGTGTAGAGTGTAGGGTATAGAGTGTTGGGATATAGAGTGTCGGGTATAGAGTGTAGGGTATAGATTGTAGGGTATAGAGTGTAGGGTATAGAGTATATAGTATAGGGTATAGAGTGTAGGGTATAGAGTGTAGGGTATATAGTGTAGAGTGTAGGGTATAGAGTGTAGAGTGTAGGGTATAGAGTGTATGGTATAGAGTGTAGGGTATAGAGTGTAGGGTATAGAGTGTAGAGTGTAGGGTATAGAGTGTAGGGTATAGAGTGTAGATTGTATGGTATAGAGTGTAGGGTATAGAGTGTATAGTGTAGGGTGTAGAGTGTAGGGTATAGAGTATAGGGTATAGAGTGTAGGGTATAGAGTATATAGTGTAGGGTATAGTGTGTAGGGTATAGAGTGTAGAGTGTAGGGTATAGAGTGTAGGGTATAGAGTGTAGGGTATAGAATGTAGGGTATAGAGTGTAGGGTATAGAGTGTAGGATATAGAGTGTAGAGTGTAGGGTATAGAGTGTAGGGTATAGAGTGTATGGTATAGAGTGTAGGGTATAGAGTGTAGGGTAAAGAGTGTAGAGTGTAGGGATTAGAGTGTAGGGTATAGAGTGTAGAGTGTAGGGTATAGAGTGTAGGGTATAGAGTGTACGGTATAGATTGTTGGGCTATAGAGTGTAGGGTATAGAGTGTAGGGTATACAGTGTAGGGTATAAAGTGTAGAGTGTAGGGTATAGAGTGTAGGGTATTGAGTGTAGAGTGTAGAGTGTAGGGTATAGAGTGTAGAGTTTAGGGTATAGAGTGTAGGGTATAGAGTGTATGGTATAGAGTGTACGGTATAGAGTGTAGAGTGTAGGGTATAAAGTGTAGGGTATAAAGTGTAGGGTATAGATTGTAGGGTATAGAGTGTAGAATGTAGGGTATAGGGTATAGAGTGTATGGTGTAGAGTGTAGGGTATAGAGTGTAGAGTGTAGGGTGTAGAGTGTATAGTATAGAGTGTAGGGTACAGAGTGTAGAGTGTAGGGTGTAGAGTGTAGGATATAGAGTGTAGAGTGTAGGGTATAAAGTGTAGGGTTTAGAGTGTAGGGTATAGAGTGTAGGGTATAGAGTATAGAGTGTAGGGTATAGAGTGTATGGTATAGAGTGTAGGGTATAGAGTGTAGAGTGTAGGGTATAGAGTTTAGGGTATAGAGTGTATGGTATAGAGTGTAGAGTGTAGGGTATAGAGTGTATAGTGTAGGGTATAGAGTGTATGGTATAGAGTGTAGGGTATAGAGTGTATAGTGTAGGGTATAGAGTGTATGGAATAGAGTGTATGGAATATAGTGTACGGTATAGAGTGTAGAGTGTAGGGTATAGAGTGTAGGGTATTGAGCGTAGGGTATAGATTGTAGGGTATAGAGTTTAGGGTATAGAGTGTAGAGTGTAGGGTATAGAGTGCATGATATAGAGTGTAGGGTGTAGAGTGTATGGTATAGAGTGTACAGTATAGAGTGTATGGTATAGAGTGTAGAGTGTAGGGTATAGAGTGTAGGGTGTAGAGTGTATAGTATAGAGTGTAGGGTGTAGAGTGTAGGGTATAGAGTGTAGGGTATAGGGTGTAGGTTATAGAGTGTAGGGTATAGAGTGCAGGGTATAGAGTGTAGGGTATAGAGTGTAGGGTATAGAGTGTAGGGTATAGAGTGTAGAGTGTAGGGTATAGAGTGTAGGGTATAGAGTGTAGGGTATAGAGTGTAGGGTATAGAGTGTATGGAATAGAGTTTAGAGTGTAGGGTATAGAGTGTAGGGTATAGAGTGTATGGAATAGAGTTTAGGGTATAGAGTGTAGGGTATAGAGTGTATGGTATAGAGTGTAGGGTATAGAGGGTGGGGTATAGAGTGTAGGGTATAGAGTGTAGAGTGTAGGGATTAGAGTGTAGGATATAGAGTGTATGGAATAGAGTGTAGGGTATAGAGTGAAGACTGTAGGGTATAGAGTGTAGGGTATAGGGTGTAGGGTATAGAGTGTAGGGTATAGAGTGTATGGTATAGAGTGTAGGGTGTACAGTGTAAGGTATAGAGTGTAGGTTATAGAGTGTAGAGTGTAGGGCATAGAGTGTATGGTATAGAGTGTAGGGTGTAGAGTGTATAGTATAGAGTGTAGGGTATAGATTGTATGGTATAGAGTTTAGAGTGTAGGGTATAGAGTGTAGGGTATAGAGTGTAGGGTATAGAGCGTATGATATAGAGTGTATGTTATATAGTGTAGGGTATAGAGTGTTTGATATAGAGTGTAAGGTATAGAGTGTAGAGAGTAGGGTATAGATTTTAGAGTGTAGGGTATAGCATGTAGGGTATAGAGTGTATGGAATAGAGTGCATGGTATAGAGTGTAGGGTGTAGAGTGTAGGGTATAGAGTGTATGATATAGAGTGTAGGGTATAGAGTGTATGGTATAGATTGCAGGGTATAAAGTGTAGGGTATAGAGTGTAGGGTATAGAGTGTAGAGTGTAGGGTATAGAGTGTAAGGTATAGAGTGTATGGTATAGATTGTAGGGTATAGAGTGTAGGGTATAGAGTGTAGAGTGTAGGGTATAGAGTGTAGAAAGTAGGGTATTGTGTGTAGGGCGTAGAGTGTAGGGTATAGAGTGTAGATTGTATGGTATAGAGTGTAGGGTATAGAGTGTATAGTGTAGAGTATAGAGTGTAGGGTATAGAGTGTTGGGATATAGAGTGTAGAGTATAGAGTGTAGGGTATAGAGTGTAGAGTGTAGGGTATAGAGTGTAGGGTATAGAGTGTTGGGTGTAGAGTGTTGGGTGTAGAGTGTAGGGTATAGAGTGTAGGGTATAGAGTGTAGGGTATAGAGTGTATGGTATACAGTATAGAGTGTAGGGTATAGAGTGTAGGGTATAGAGTGTTGGGTATAGATTGTAGGGTATAGAATGTAGAGTGTAGTGTATAGAGTATAGGGTATAGAGTGTATGGTGTATGGTATAGAGTGTATAGTGCAGGGTATAGAGTGTATGGAATAGAGTGTATGGAATATAGTGTACGGTATAGAGTGTAGAGAGTAGGGTATAGAGCGTAGGGTGTAGGGTATAGATTGTAGGGTATAGAGTGTAGGGTATAGAGTGTAGAGTGTAGGGTATAGAGTGCATGGTATAGAGTGTAGGGTGTAGAGTGTATGGTATAGAGTGTACAGTATAGAGTGTATGGTATAGAGTGTAGAGTGTAGGGTATAGAGTGTATGGTATAGAGTGTAGGTTGTAGAGTGTATAGTATAGAGTGTAGGGTACAGAGTGTAGGGTGTAGAGTGTAGGGTATAGAGTGTGTGGTATAGGGTGTAGAGTGTATAGTATAGAGTGTAGGGTATAGAGTGTAGGATATAGAGTGTAGGGTATAGAGTGTATGGTATAGAGTGTACGGTATAGAGTGTACAGTGTAGGGTATAGAGTGTATTGTATAGGGTATAGAGTGTATGGTGTAGAGTGTAGGGTATAGAGTGTATAGTGTAGGGTATAGAGTGTATAGTGTAGGGTATAGAGTGTAGGGTATAGAGTGTATGGTATAGAGTGTAGGGTATAGAGTGTATGGTATAGAGTGTAGGGTATAGAGTGTAGAGTGTAGGGTATAGAGTTTAGGGTATAGAGTGTATGGTGTAGAGTGTAGGGAATAGAGTGTAGGGAATAGAGTGTAGGGTATAGAGTGTAGGTTATAGAGTGTAGGGTATAGAGTGTAGGGTATAGAGTGTAGGGTATAGAGTGTATGGTATAGAGTGTAAGGTATAGAGTGTATGGTATAGAGTGTAGAGGGTAGAGTGTAGGGTATAGAGTGTAGGGTATAGAGTGTAGGGTATAGAGTGTAGGGTATAGAGTGTAGGGTATAGAGTGTAGGGTGTAGAGTGTAGAGTGTAGGGTGTAGAGTGTAGGGTATAGAGTGTAGAGTGTAGGGTATAGAGTGTATGGTATAATGTGTAGGGTTTAGAGTGTAGGGTATAGAGTGTATGGTATAGAGTAGGGCATAGAGTGTAGGGTATAGAGTGTAGAGTGTAGGGAATAGAGTGTAGAGTGTAGGGTATAGAGTGTAGGGTATAAAGAGTAGAGTGTAGGGTATAGAGTGTAGAGTGTAGGGTATGGAGTGTATGGTATAGAGTGTAGGGTATAGAGTGTAGAGTATAGAGTGTTGGGTATAGAGTGTAGAGTGTAGGGTATAGAGTGTAGGGTATAGAGTGTAGGGTATAGAGTGTAGGGTATATAGTGTAGGGTATAGAGTGTATGGTATACAGTATAGAGTGTAGGGTATAGAGTGTATGGTATAGAGTGTAGGGTATAGAGTGTTGGGTATAGATTGTAGGGTATAGAATGTAGAGTGTAGTGTATAGAGTATAGGGTATAGAGTGTATGGTGTAGAGTGTAGGGTATAGAGTGTATAGTGTAGGGTATAGAGTGTAAGAAATAGAGTGTATGGAATATAGTGTACGGTATAGAGTGTAGAGAGTAGGGTATAGGGTGTAGGGTATAGATTGTAGGGTATAGAGTGTAGAGTGTACTGTATAGAGTGCATGGTATACAGTGTAGGGTGTAGAGTGTATGGTATAGAGTGTACAGTATAGAGTGTAGGGTATAGAGTGTATGGCATAGAGTGTAGGGTGTAGAGTGTATAGTATAGAGTGTAGAGTGTAGGGTATAGAGTGTAGAAAGTAGGGTATAGTGTGTAGGGTATAGAGTGTAGAGTGTAGAGTGTAGGGTATAAAGTGTAGGGTATATAGTGTAGGGTATAGAGTGTAGGGTATAGAGTGTATGGTATAGAGTGTAGAGTGTAGGGTATAGAGTGTAGAAAGTAGGGTATAGTGTGTAGGGTATAGAGTGTAGAGTGTAGGGTATAGAGTGTAGATTGTATGGTATAGAGTGTAGGGTATAGAGTGTATAGTGTAGGGTATAGAGTGTAGGGTATAGAGTGTTGGGATATAGAGTGTAGGGTATAGAGTGTCGGGTATAGATTGTAGGGTATAGAGTGTAGGGTATAGAGTATATAGTGTAGGGTATAGGGTGTAGAGTGTAGGGTATAGAGTGTAGAGTGTAGGGTATAAAGTGTATGGTATAATGTGTAGGGTATAGAGTGTAGGGTGTAGAGTGTAGGGTACAGAGTGTAGGGTACAGAGTGTAGGGTACAGAGTGTAGGGTACAGAGTGTAGGGTATAGAGTGTAGGGTATAGAGTGTAGAGTGTAGGGTATATAGTGTAGGGTATAGAGTGTAGGGTATAGAGTGTAGAGTGTAGGGTATAGAGTGTAGAGTGTAGGGTATAGAGTGTAGGGTATAGAGTGTATGGTATAGAGTAGGGTATAGAGTGTAGGGTATAGAGTGTAGGGTATAGAGTGTAGAGTGTAGGGTATAGAGTGTAGGGTATAAAGAGTAGAGTGTAGGGTATAGAGTGTAGAGTGTAGGGTATGGAGTGTATGGTATAGAGTGTAGGGTATAGAGTGTAGAGTATAGAGTGTTGGGTATAGAGTGTAGAGTGTAGGGTATAGAGTGTAGGGTATATAGTGTAGGGTATAGAGTGTATGGTATACAGTATAGAGTGTAGGGTATAGAGTGTAGGGTATAGAGTGTAGGGTATAGAGTGTTGGGTATAGATTGTAGGGTATAGAATGTAGAGTGTAGTGTATAGAGTATAGGGTATAGAGTGTATAGTGTAGGGTATAGAGTGTATGGAATAGAGTGTATGGAATATAGTGTACGGTATAGAGTGTAGAGAGTAGGGTATAGAGTGTAGGGTATAGAGCGTAGGGTGTAGGGTATAGATTGTAGGGTATAGAGTGTAGGGTATAGAGTGTAGAGTGTAGGGTATAGAGTGCATGGTATAGAGTGTAGGGTGTAGAGTGTATGGTATAGAGTGTACAGTATAGAGTGTATGGTGTAGAGTGTAGGGTATAGAGTGTGTGGTATAGAGTGTAGGGTGTAGAGTGTATAGTATAGAGTGTAGGGTACAGAGTGTAGAGTGTAGGGTATAGAGTGTATGGTATAGAGTGTAGGGTGTAGAGTGTATAGTATAGAGTGTAGGGTACAGAGTGTAGGGTATAGAGTGTAGAGTGTAGGGTATAGAGTGTAGGGTGTAGGGTGTAGAGTGTAGGATATAGAGTGTAGAGTGTAGGGTCTAAAGTGTAGGGTATATAGTGTAGGGCATAGAGTGTAGGGTATAGAGTGTAGGGTATAGAGTGTAGGGTATAGAGTGTAGGGTATGGAGTGTAGGGTGTAGAGTGTAGGGTATAGAATGTAGGGTATAGAGTGTAGGGTATAGAGTGTAGAGTGTAGGATATAGAGTGTAGAGTGTAGGGTATAGAGTGTAGGGTATAGATTGTAGGGTATAGAGTATATAGTATAGGGTATAGAGTGTAGAGTGTAGGGTATAGAGTGTAGGGTATAGAGTGTAGAGTGTAGAGTGTAGGGTATAGAGTGTATGGTATAGAGTGTATGGTATAGATTGTAGGGTATAGAGTGTAGGGTATAGAGTGTAGAGTGTAGGGTATAGAGTGTAGGGTATAGAGTGTAGATTGTTATGGTATAGAGTGTAGGGTATAGAGTGTATAGTGTAGGGTATATAGTATAGAGTGTAGGGTATAGAGTATATAGTGTAGGGTATAGTGTGTAGGGTATAGAGTGTAGGGTATAGAGTGTAGGGTATAGAGTGTAGGGTATAGAGTGTAGGGTGTAGAGTGTAGGGTATAGAATGTAGGGTATAGAGTGTAGGGTATAGAGTGTAGAGTGTAGGATATAGAGTGTAGAGTGTAGGGTATAGAGTGTATGGTATAGAGTGTAGGGTAAAGAGTGTAGAGTGTAGGGATTAGAGTGTAGGGTATAGAGTGTAGGGTATAGATTGTAGGGTATAGAGTATAGGGTATAGAGTGTAGGGTATAGAGTATATAGTGTAGGGTATAGTGTGTAGGGTATAGAGTGTAGAGTGTAGGGTATAGAGTGTAGGGTATAGAGTGTAGGGTATAGAGTGTAGGGTGTAGAGTGTAGGGTATAGAATGTAGGGAATAGAGTGTAGGGTATAGAGTGTAGAGTGTAGGATATAGAGTGTAGAGTGTAGGGTATAGAGTGTATGGTATAGAGTGTAGGGTAAAGAGTGTAGAGTGTAGGGATTAGAGTGTAGGGTATAGAGTGTAGAGTGTAGGGTATAGAGTGTAGGGTATAGAGTGTACGGTATAGATTGTTGGGCTATAGAGTGTAGGGTATAGAGTGTAGGGTATACAGTGTAGGGTATAAAGTGTAGAGTGTAGGGTATAGAGTGTAGGGTATAGAGTGTAGGGTATTGAGTGTAGAGTGTAGAGTGTAGGGTATAGAGTGTAGAGTTTAGGGTATAGAGTGTAGGGTATAGAGTGTAGGGTATAGAGTGTATGGTATAGAGTGTATGGTATAGAGTGTAGGGTATAGAGTGTAGGGTATAGAGTGTAGGGTATAGAGTGTATGGTATAGAGTGTACGGTATAGAGTGTAGGGTATAAAGTGTAGGGTATAGAGTGTAGGGTATAAAGTGTAGAGTGTAGGGTGTAGAGTGGAGAGTGTAGGGTATAGAGTGTAAGGTATAGAGTGTATGTTGTAGAGTGTAGGGTATAGAGTGTAGAAAGTAGGGTGTAGTGTGTAGGGTATAGAGTGTAGGGTATAGAGTGTATGGTATAGAGTGTAGGGTATAGTGTGTAGGGTATAGTGTGTAGGGTATAGAGTGTAGGGTATAGAGTGTAGGGTATGGAGTGTAGGGTATGGAGTGTATGATATATTGTGTATGGTATATAGTGTTTGGTATAGAGTGTAAGGTATAGAGTGTAGAGAGTAGGATATAGATTGTAGAGTGTATGTAAAGACTGTATGGAATAGAGAGTATGGTATAGAGTGTAGGGTGTAGAGTGTAGGGTGTAGAGTGTGGGGTAGGGTATAGAGTGTTGGGATATAGAGTGTAGGGTATAGAGTGTAGGGTATAGAGTGTAGGGTATAGAGTGTAGGGTATAGAGTGTAGGGTGTAGGGTATAGAGTGTAGGGTGTAGAGTATAGAGTGTAAGGTATAGAGTGTAGGGTATAGAGTGTAGAAAGTAGGGTATAGAGTGTAGGGTATAGAGTGTAGGGTATAGAGTGTATGATATATTGTGTATGGTATAGAGTGTAAGGTATAGAGTGTAGAGAGTAGGATATAGAGTGTTTGGTATAGAGTGTAGGGTATAGAGTGTATGGTGTAGAGTGTAGGGTATAGAGTGTAGAGTGTGGGGTATAGAGTGTAGGGTATATAGTGTATGATATAGAGTGTAGGGTATAGAGTGTAGATTGTATGGTATAGAGTGTAGGGTATAGAGTGTATAGTGTAGGGTATAGAGTGTATGGTATAGAGTGTTGGGGTATAGAGTGTAGGGTATAGATTGTAGGGAATAGAGTGTAGGGTATAGAGTATATTGTGTAGGGTATAGAGTGTAGGGTATAGAGTGTAGGGTATAGAGTGTAGGGTATAGAGTGTAGGGTATAAAGTGTAGAGTGTAGGGTATAAAGTGTAGGGTTTAGAGTGTATGTTATAGAGTGTAGGGTATAGAGTGTAGGGTGTAGAGTGTAGGGTATAGAGTGTAGGGTGTAGGGTGCAGAGTGTAGGGTGCAGAGTGTAGGGTACAGAGTGTAGGGTGTAGGGTATAGAGTGTAGGGTATAGAGTGTAGGGTATAAAGTATAGAGTGTAGGGTGTAGAGTGTAGAGTGTAGGGTATAGAGTTTATGGTATAGAGTAGGGTATAGAGTGTAGGGTATAGAGTGTAGGGTATAGAGTGTAGGGTATAGAGTGTAGGGTATAAAGAGTAGAGTGTAGGGTATGGAGTGTAGGGTATGGAGTGTAGGGTATAGAGTGTAGGGTATAGAGTGTAGGGTATAGAGTGTATGGTATAGAGTGTTGGGTATAGATTGTAGGGTATAGAATGTAGAGTGTAGTGTATAGGGTATAGAGTGTATGGTGTAGAGTGTAGGGTATAGAGTGTATAGTGTAGGGTATAGAGTGCAGGGTATAGAGTGTATGGAATAGAGTGTATGGAATATAGTGTACGGTATAGAGTGTAGAGAGTAGGGTATAGAGTGTAGGGTATAGAGCGTAGGGTGTAGGGTATAGATTGTAGGGTATAGAGTGTATGGTATAGAGTGTACAGTATAGAGTGTATGGTGTAGCGTGTAGGGTATAGAGTGTAGGGTATAGAGTGTAGGGTATAGAGTGTAGGGTATAGAGTGTAGGGTATAGAGTGTAGGGTATAGAGTGTAGGGTATAGAGTGTAGGGTATAGAGTGTAGGGTATAGAGTGTAGGGTATAGAGTGTAGGGAATAGAGTGTAGATTGTATGGTGTAGAGTGTATGGTATAGAATGTATGGTATAGAGTGTAGGGTATAGAGTGTATGGTGTAGAGTGTAGGGTATAGAGTATAGAGTGTATGGAATATAGTGTACGGTGTAGGGTATAGAGCGTATGGTGTAGGGTATAGATTGTAGGGTATAGAGTGTAGGGTATAGAGTGCATGATATAGAGGGTAGGGTGTAGAGTGTATGGTATAGAGTGTACGATACAGAGTGTATGGTATAGAGTGTAGAGTGTAGGGTATAGAGTGTAGGGTATAGAGTGTAGAGTGTAGGGTATAGAGTGTAGGGTATAGAGTGTAGGGTATAGAGTGTATGGTATAGAGTGTAGGGTATAGAGCATATGGTATAGAGTGTAGGGAATAGAGTGTAGATTGTATGGTATAGAATGTATGGTATAGAGTGTAGGGAATAGAGTGTAGAGTGTAGGGTATAGAGTGTATGGTGTAGAGTGTAGGGTATAGAGTATAGAGTGTATGGAATATAGTGTACGGTGTAGGGTATAGAGCGTATGGTGTAGGGTATAGATTGTAGGGTATAGAGTGTAGGGTATAGAGTGCATGATATAGAGGGTAGGGTGTAGAGTGTAGGGTATAGAGTGTAGGGTATAGAGTGTAGGGTATAGAGTGTAGGGTATAGAGTGTAGGGTATAGAGTGTAGGGTATAGAGTGTAGGGTATAGAGTGTAGGGTATTGAGTGTAGGGTATAGAGTGTTTGGTATAGAGTGTAGAGAGTAGGGTATAGATTTTAGAGTGTAGAGTGTAGGGTATAGAGTGTATGGAATAGAGTGTATGGTATAGAGTGTAGTGTGTAGAGTGTAGGGTATAGTGTGTAGAGTGTAGGGTATAGAGTGTATGGTATAGAGTGTAGGGTATAGAGTGTATGGTATAGATTGCAGGGTATAGAGTGTAGGGTATAGAGTGTAGGGTATAGATTGTAGGGTATAGAGTGTAGAAAGTAGGGTATAGTGTGTAGGGTATAGAGTGTAGGGTATAGAGTGTAGGGTATAGATTGTAGGGTATAGAGTGTAGATTGTATGGTATAGAGTGTAGTGTGTAGAGTGTATGGTATAGAGTGTACGATATAGAGTGTAGGGTGTAGAGTGTATAGTATAGAGTGTAGGGTACAGAGTGTAGGGTATGGAGTGTAGGGTATGGAGTGTAGGGTATAGAGTGTAGGGTATAGAGTGTAGGGTATAGAGTGTATGTTATAGAGCGTAGGGTATAAAGTGTAGAGTGTAGGGTATAGAGTGTAGAAAGTAGGGTATAGTGTGTAGGGTATAGAGTGTAGATTGTATGGTATAGAGTGTAGGGTATAGAGTGTATAGTGTAGGGTGTAGAGTGTGGGGTATAGAGTGTAGGGTATAGATTGTAGGGTAAAGAGTGTAGGGTATAGAGTATATAGTGTAGGGTATAGAGTGTAGGGTATAGAGTGTAGGGAGTGGAGAATGTAGGGTATAGAGTGTAAGGTATAGAGTGTATGTTATAGAGTGTAGGTGTAGGGTATAGAAAGTAAGGTATAGAGTGTAGGGTATAGAGTGTAGAAAGTAGAGTGTAGGGTATAGAGTGTAGATTGTATGGTATAGTGTAGGGTATATAGTGTAGAGTGTAGGGTATAGAGTGTAGGGTATAGAGTGTAGGGTATAGAGTGTTGGGATATAGAGTGTAGGGTATAGAGTGTAGGCTATAGAGTGTAGGGTATAGAGTATATAGTGTAGGGTGTAGGGTATAAAGTGTAGAGTGTAGGGTATAGAGTGTAGGGTGTAGAGTGTATGGTATAATGTGTAGGGTGTAGAGTGTTGAGTGTAGGGTATAGAGTGTAGGGTATAGAGTGTAGGGTATAGAGTGTAGGGTAAAGAGTGTAGGGTATAGAGTGTAGGGTATAGGGTGTAGAGTGTAGGGTATAGAGTGTAGGGTATAGAGTGTAGATTGTATGGTATAGAGTATAGAGTGTAGGGTATAGAGTGTAGGGTATAGAGTGTAGGGTATAGATTGTAGGGTATAGAGTGTAGGGTATAGAGTGTAAGGTATAGAGTATATAGTGTAGGGTATAGAGTGTAGGTTATAGAGTGTAGAGTGTAGGGTATAGAGTGTAGGGTATAGAGTGTATGGTATAATGTGTAGAGTGTAGGGTATAGAGTGTAGGGTGTGGGGTGTAGAGTGTAGGGTATAGAGTGTATGGTATAGATTGCAGGGTATAGAGTGTAGGGTGTAGAGTGTAGGGTATAGAGTGTAGGGTATATAGCATATGGTATAGAGTGTAGGGAATAGAGTGTAGATTGTATGGTGTAGAGTGTATGGTATAGAGTGTAGGGTATAGAGTGTAGGGTATAGAATGTATGGTATAGAGTGTAGGGTATAGAGTGTATGGTGTAGAGTGTAGGGTATAGAGTGCAGGGTATAGAGTGTATGGAATAGAGTGTATGGAATATAGTGTACGGTGTAGGGTATAGAGCGTATGGTGTAGGGTATAGATTGTAGGGTATAGAGCGTATGGTGTAGGGTATAGAGTGTAGGGTATAGAGTGCATGATATAGAGGGTAGGGTGTAGAGTGTATGGTATAGAGTGTACGATATAGAGTGTAGGGTATAGAGTGTAGGGTGCAGAGTGTAGGGTGTATAGTATAGAGGGTAGGGTATAGAGTGTATGGTATATAGTGTAGGGTATAGAGTGTTTGGTATAGAGTGTAGAGAGTAGGGTATAGAGTGTATGGTGTAGGGTGTAGAGTGTAGGGTATAGAGTGTAGGGTATAGAGTGTAGGGTATAGAGTGTAGGGTATAGAGTGTAGGGTATAGAGTGTAGGGTATAGAGTGTAGGGTATAGAGTGTAGGGTATAAAGTGTAGGGTATAGAGTGTAGGGTATAGAGTGTTTGGTATAGAGTGTAGAGTGTATGGTATAATGTGTAGGGTGTAGAGTGTAGGGTGTAGAGTGTAGGGTATAGAGTGTAGGGTATAGAGTGTAGGGTATAGAGTGTAGGGATTAGAGTGTAGGGTATAGAGTGTAGGGTATAGAGTGTAGGGTATAGAGTGTAGGGTATAGAGTGTAGGGTATAGAGTGTAGGGTATAGAATGTAGGGTATAGAGTGTAGGGTATAGAGTGTAGGGTATAGAGTGTAGGGTATAGAGTGTAGGGTATAGAGTGTAGGGTATAGAGTGTACGGTATAGAGTGTTGGGCTATAGAGTGTAGGGTATACAGTGTAGGGTATAAAGTGTAGAGTGTAGGGTATAGTGTGTAGAGTGTAGGGTATAGAGTGTATGGTATAGAGTGTATGGTATAGATTGCAGGGTATAGAGTGTAGGGTATAGTGTGTAGAGTGTAGGGTATAGAGTGTAGGGTATAGAGTGTAGAAATTAGGGTATAGTGTGTAGGGTATAGAGTGTAGGGTATAGAGTGTAGGGTTTAGAGTGTATGTTAGAGTGTAGGGTATAGAGTGTAGAAAGTAGGGTATAGTGTGTAGGGTATAGGGTATAGAGTGTAGATTGTATGGTATAGAGTGTAGGGTATAGAGTGTATAGTGTAGGGTGTAGAGTGTAGGGTATAGAGTGTTGGGATATAGAGTGTAGGGTGTAGAGTGTAGGGTATAGAGTGTAGGGTATAGAGTATATAGTGTAGGGTATAGAGTGTAGGGTATAGAGTGTAGAGTGGAGAATGTAGGGTATAGAGTGTAGGGTATAGAGTGTAGAAAGTAGGGTATAGTGTAGAAAGTAGGGTATAGTGTGTAGGGTATAGAGTGTAGGGTATAGAGTGTAGATTGTATGGTATAGAGTGTAGGGTATAGAGTGTAGGGTATATAGTGTAGAGTGTAGGGTATAGAGTGTTGGGATATAGAGTGTAGGGTATAGAGTGTAGGGTATAGAGTGTAGGGTATAGAGTGTAGGGTATAGAGTGTAGGGTATAGAGTGTAGGGTATAGATTGTAGGGTATAGAGTGTAGGCTATAGAGTGTAGGGTATAGAGTATATAGTGTAGGGTATAGAGTGTAGGGTATAAAGTGTAGAGTGTAGGGTATAGAGTGTAGGGTGTAGAGTGTATGGTATAATGTGTAGGGTGTAGAGTGTTGGGTATATAGTGTAGGGTATAGAGTGTATGGTGTAGGGATTAGAGTGTAGGGATTAGAGTGTAGGGATTAGAGTGTAGGGATTAGAGTGTAGGGATTAGAGTGTAGGGTATAGAGTGTAGGGTATAGAGTGTAGGGTATAGAGTGTTGGGCTATAGAGTGTAGGGTATAGAGTGTAGGGTATACAGTGTAGGGTATAAAGTGTAG
Organism: Ranitomeya imitator; assembly: GCF_032444005.1. NCBI lineage: Eukaryota > Metazoa > Chordata > Amphibia > Anura > Dendrobatidae > Ranitomeya > Ranitomeya imitator. Next base: position 697,575 of record NW_027194543.1, read on the forward strand.
AGTGTAGGGTATAGAGTGTAGGGTATAGAGTGTAGGGTGTAGAGTGTAGGGTATAGAGTGTAGAGTGTAGGGTGTAGAGTGTAGGGTGTAGAGTGTAGGGTATAGAGTGTAGGGTATAGAGTGTAGGGTATAGAGTGTAGGGTATAGAGTGTAGGGTATAGAGTGTAGGGTATAGAGTGTAGGGTATAGATTGTAGGGTATAGAGTGTATTGTATAGGGTATAGAGTGTATGGTGTAGAGTGTAGAGTGTAGGGTATAGAGTGTATAGTGTAGGGTATAGAGTGTTTGGTATAGAGTGTAGGGTATAGAGTGTAGGGTATACAGTTTAGAGTGTAGGGTATAGAGTGTAGGGTATAGAGTGTATGGTATAGAGTGTAGGGTATAGAATGTAGAGTGTAGTGTATAGAGTATAGGGTATAGAGTGTATGGTGTAGGGTATAGAGTGTATAGTGTAGGGTATAGAGTGCAGGGTATAGAGTGTATGCAATAGAGTGTATGGAATATAGTGTACGGTATAGAGTGTAGGGTATAGAGTGTAGGATATAGAGCGTAGGGTATAGAGTGTAGGGTGTAGAGTGTATGGTAAAGAGTGTACAGTATAGAGTGTATGGTATAGTGTAGAGTGTAGGGTATAGAGTGTATGGTATAGGGTGTAGGGTATAGAGTGTAGGGTATAGAGTGTAGGGTGTAGAGTGTAAGGTATAGAGTGTAGGGTATAGAGTGTATGGTGTAGAGTGTAGGGTATAGAGTGTAGGGTATAGAGTGTAGGGTATAGAGTGTAGAGTGTAGGGTATAAAGTGTAGGGTATAGAGTGTAGAGTGTAGGGTATAGAGTGTAGAAAGTAGGGTATAGTGTGTAGAGTGTAGGGTATAGTGTGTAGGGTATAGAGTGTAGATTGTATGGTATAGAGTGTAGAGTGTAGGGTATAGATTGTAGGGTATAGAGTGTAGGGTATAGGGTATAGAGTGTAGGGTATAGAGTGTAGGGTATAGAGTGTAGGGTATAAAGTGTAGAGTGTAGGGTGTAGAGTGGAGAGTGTAGGGTATAGAGTGTAAGGTATAGAGTGTAGAGAGTAGGATATAGATTGTAGAGTGTATGTAAAAACTGTATGGAATAGAGAGTATGGTATAGAGTGTAGGGTGTAGAGTGTAGGGTGTAGAGTGTGGGGTAGGGTATAGAGTGTTGGGATATAGAGTGTAGGGTATAGAGTGTAGGGTATAGAGTGTAGGGTGTAGGGTATAGAGTGTAGGGTGTAGAGTATAGAGTGTAAGGTATAGAGTGTAGGGTATAGAGTGTAGGGTATAGAGTGTAGGGTATAGAGTGTAGGGTATAGAGTGTAGGGTATAGAGTGTAGGGTATAGAGTGTAGGGTATAGAGTGTAGGGTATAGAGTGTAGGGTATAGAGTGTAGGGTATAGAGTGTAGGGTATAGAGTGTAGGGTATAGATTGTAGGGTATAGAGTGTAGGGTATAGAGTGTAGGGTATAGAGTGTAGGGTATAGGGTATAGAGTGTAGGGTATAGAGTGTAGGGTATAGAGTGTAGGGTATAGAGTGTAGGGTATAGAGTGTACGGTATAGAGTGTTGGGCTATAGAGTGTAGGGTATACAGTGTAGGGTATAAAGTGTAGAGTGTAGGGTATAGTGTGTAGAGTGTAGGGTATAGAGTGTATGGTATAGAGTGTATGGTATAGATTGCAGGGTATAGAGTGTAGGGTATAGTGTGTAGAGTGTAGGGTATAGAGTGTAGGGAATAGAGTGTAGAAATTAGGGTATAGTGTGTAGGGTATAGAGTGTAGGGTATAGAGTGTAGGGTTTAGAGTGTATGTTAGAGTGTAGGGTATAGAGTGTAGAAAGTAGGGTATAGTGTGTAGGGTATAGGGTATAGAGTGTAGATTGTATGGTATAGAGTGTAGGGTATAGAGTGTATAGTGTAGGGTGTAGAGTGTAGGGTATAGAGTGTTGGGATATAGAGTGTAGGGTGTAGAGTGTAGGGTATAGAGTGTAGGGTATAGAGTATATAGTGTAGGGTATAGAGTGTAGGGTATAGAGTGTAGAGTGGAGAATGTAGGGTATAGAGTGTAGGGTATAGAGTGTAGGGTATAGAGTGTAGAAAGTAGGGTATAGTGTAGAAAGTAGGGTATAGTGTGTAGGGTATAGAGTGTAGGGTATAGAGTGTAGATTGTATGGTATAGAGTGTAGGGTATAGAGTGTAGGGTATATAGTGTAGAGTGTAGGGTATAGAGTGTTGGGATATAGAGTGTAGGGTATAGAGTGTAGGGTATAGAGTGTAGGGTATAGAGTGTAGGGTATAGATTGTAGGGTATAGAGTGTAGGCTATAGAGTGTAGGGTATAGAGTATAGAGTGTAGGGTATAAAGTGTAGAGTGTAGGGTATAGAGTGTAGGGTGTAGAGTGTATGGTATAATGTGTAGGGTGTAGAGTGTTGGGTATAGAGTGTAGGGTATATAGTGTAGGGTATAGAGTGTAGGGTATAGAGTGTATGGTGTAGGGATTAGAGTGTAGGGATTAGAGTGTAGGGATTAGAGTGTAGGGATTAGAGTGTAGGGATTAGAGTGTAGGGTATAGAGTGTAGGGTATAGAGTGTTGGGCTATAGAGTGTAGGGTATAGAGTGTAGGGTATACAGTGTAGGGTATAAAGTGTAGAGTGTAGGGTATAGAGTGTAGGGTGTAGAGTGTAGGGTATAGAGTGTAGGGTGTAGAGTGTAGGGTATAGAGTGTAGGGTATAGAGTGTAGGGTATAGAGTGTAGGGTATAGAGTGTAGGGTATAGATTGTAGGGTATAGAGTGTATTGTATAGGGTATAGAGTGTATGGTGTAGAGTGTAGAGTGTAGGGTATAGAGTGTATAGTGTAGGGTATAGAGTGTTTGGTATAGAGTGTAGGGTATAGAGTGTAGGGTATACAGTTTAGAGTGTAGGGTATAGAGTGTAGGGTATAGAGTGTATGGTATAGAGTGTAGGGTATAGAATGTAGAGTGTAGTGTATAGAGTATAGGGTATAGAGTGTATGGTGTAGGGTATAGAGTGTATAGTGTAGGGTATAGAGTGCAGGGTATAGAGTGTATGCAATAGAGTGTATGGAATATAGTGTACGGTATAGAGTGTAGGGTATAGAGTGTAGGATATAGAGCGTAGGGTATAGAGTGTAGGGTGTAGAGTGTATGGTAAAGAGTGTACAGTATAGAGTGTATGGTAAAGTGTAGAGTGTAGGGTATAGAGTGTATGGTATAGAGTGTAGGGTGTAGGGTGTAGGGTATAGAGTGTAGGGTATAGAGTGTAGGGTGTAGAGTGTATGGTGTAGAGTGTAGGGTATAGAGTGTAGGGTATAGAGTGTAGGGTATAGAGTGTAGAGTGTAGGGTATAAAGTGTAGGGTATAGAGTGTAGAAAGTAGGGTATAGTGTGTAGAGTGTAGGGTATAGTGTGTAGGGTGTAGATTGTATGGTATAGAGTGTAGAGTGTAGGGTATAGATTGTAGGGTATAGAGTGTAGGGTATAGGGTATAGAGTGTAGGGTATAGAGTGTAGGGTATAGAGTGTAGGGTATAAAGTGTAGAGTGTAGGGTGTAGAGTGGAGAGTGTAGGGTATAGAGTGTAAGGTATAGAGTGTATGTTGTAGAGTGTAGGGTATAGAGTGTAGAAAGTAGGGTGTAGTGTGTAGGGTATAGAGTGTAGGGTATAGAGTGTATGGTATAGAGTGTAGGGTATAGTGTGTAGGGTATAGTGTGTAGGGTATAGAGTGTAGGGTATAGAGTGTAGGGTATGGAGTGTAGGGTATGGAGTGTATGATATATTGTGTATGGTATATAGTGTTTGGTATAGAGTGTAAGGTATAGAGTGTAGAGAGTAGGATATAGATTGTAGAGTGTATGTAAAGACTGTATGGAATAGAGAGTATGGTATAGAGTGTAGGGTGTAGAGTGTAGGGTGTAGAGTGTGGGGTAGGGTATAGAGTGTTGGGATATAGAGTGTAGGGTATAGAGTGTAGGGTATAGAGTGTAGGGTGTAGGGTATAGAGTGTAGGGTGTAGAGTATAGAGTGTAAGGTATAGAGTGTAGGGTATAGAGTGTAGGGTATAGAGTGTAGAAAGTAGGGTATAGAGTGTAGGGTATAGAGTGTAGGGTATAGAGTGTATGATATATTGTGTATGGTATAGAGTGTAAGGTATAGAGTGTAGAGAGTAGGATATAGAGTGTAGGGTATAGAGTGTATGGTAAAGAGTGTATGGAATAGAGAGTATGGTGTAGAGTGTAGGGTATAGAGTGTAGAGTGTGGGGTATAGAGTGTAGGGTATATAGTGTATGATATAGAGTGTAGGGTATAGAGTGTAGATTGTATGGTATAGAGTGTAGGGTATAGAGTGTATAGTGTAGGGTATAGAGTGTATGGTATAGAGTGTTGGGGTATAGAGTGTAGGGTATAGATTGTAGGGAATAGAGTGTAGGGTATAGAGTATATTGTGTAGGGTATAGAGTTTAGGGTATAGAGTGTAGGGTATAGAGTGTAGGGTATAGAGTGTAGGGTATAGAGTGTAGGGTATAGAGTGTAGGGTATAGAGTGTAGGGTATAGAGTGTAGGGTATAAAGTGTAGAGTGTAGGGTATAGAGTGTAGGGTATAAAGTGTAGGGTTTAGAGTGTATGGTGTAGAGTGTAGGGTATAGAGTGTGGAGTGTAGGGTATAGAGTGTAGGGTGTAGGGTGCAGAGTGTAGGGTGCAGAGTGTAGGGTGCAGAGTGTAGGGTACAGAGTGTAGGGTACAGGGTGTAGGGTATAGAGTGTAGGGTATAGAGTGTAGGGTATAAAGTATAGAGTGTAGGGTGTAGAGTGTAGGGTATAGAGTGTAGAGTGTAGGGTATAGAGTTTATGGTATAGAGTAGGGTGTAGAGTGTAGGGTATAGAGTGTAGGGTATAGAGTGTAGGGTATAGAGTGTAGGGTATAAAGAGTAGAGTGTAGGGTATGGAGTGTAGGGTATAGAGTGTAGGGTATAGAGTGTAGGGTATAGAGTGTAGGGTGTAGAGTGTAGAGTGTAGGGTATAGAGTGTATGGTATAGAGTGTAGGGTATAGAGTGTTGGGTATAGATTGTAGGGTATAGAATGTAGAGTGTAGTGTATAGGGTATAGAGTGTATGGTGTAGAGTGTAGGGTATAGAGTGTATAGTGTAGGGTATAGAGTGTATGGAATAGAGTGTATGGAATATAGTGTACGGTATAGAGTGTAGAGAGTAGGGTATAGAGTGTAGGGTATAGAGCGTAGGGTGTAGGGTATAGATTGTAGGGTATAGAGTGTAGGGTATAGAGTGTATGGTATAGAGTGTACAGTATAGAGTGTATGGTGTAGAGTGTAGGGTATAGAGTGTAGGGTATAGAGTGTAGGGTATAGAGTGTAGGGTATAGAGTGTAGGGTATAGAGTGTAGGGTATAGAGTGTAGGGCTATAGAGTGTAGGGTATAGAGTGTACGGTATAGAGTGTACGATGTAGAGTGTAGGGTGTAGAGTGTATGATATAGAGTGTAGGGTATAGAGTGTATGGTATAGATTGCAGGGTATAGGGTGTAGAGTGTAGGGTATAGAGTGTAGAGTGTAGGGTATAGAGTGTAGAAAGTAGGGTATAGTGTGTAGGGTATGAAGTGTAGGGTATAGAGTGTAGATTGTATGGTATAGAGTGTAGGGTATAGAGTGTATAGTGTAGAGTGTAGGGTATAGAGTGTAGGGTATAGAGTGTAGGGTATAGAGTGTAGGGTATAGATTGTAGGGTATAGATTGTAGGGTATAGAGTGTAGGGTATAGAGTGTAGGGTATAGAGTGTAGGGTATAGAGTGTAGGGTATAGAGTGTAGAGTGTAGGGTTTAGAGTGTATGTTATAGAGTGTAGGGTATAGAGTGTAGAGTGTAGGATATAGAGTGTAGAGTGTAGGGTATATAGTGTAGGGTATAGAGTGTATGGTGTAGAGTGTAGGGTATAGAGTGTAGAAAGTAGGGTATAGTGTGTAGGGTATAGAGTGTAGAGTGTAGGGTGTAGATTGTATGGTATAGAGTGTAGGGTATAGAGTGTATAGTGTAGGGTATAGAGTGTAGAGTGTAGGGTATAGAGTGTTGGGATATAGAGTGTAGGGTATAGAGTGTAGTGTATAGATTTTAGGGTATAGAGTGTAGGGTGTAGGGTATAGAGTATATAGTGTAGGGTATAGAGTGTAGAGTTTAGGGTATAGAGTGTAGGGTATAGAGTGTAGGGTATAAAGTGTAGAGTGTAGGGTATAGAGTGTAGGGTATAGAGTGTAGGGTATAGAGTGTAGGGTATAGAGTGTAGGGTATAGAGTGTAGGGTATAGAGTGTAGGATGTAGAGTGTAGGGTATAGAGTGTAGGGTGTAGAGTGTAGGGTATAGAGTGTAGGGTATAGAGTGTATGGTGTAGAGTGTAGGGTATAGAGTGTAGGGTGTAGAGTGTAGGGTATAGAGTGTAGAGTGTAGGGTATAAAGTGTAGGTTATAGAGTGTAGGATGTAGGGTATAGAGTGTAGAGTGTAGGGTATAGAGTGTATGGTATAATGTGTAGGGTATAGAGTGTAGGGTGTAGAGTGTAGGGTGTAGAGTGTAGGGTATAGAGTGTAGGGTATAGAGTGTAGGGTATAGAGTGTAGGGTATAGAGTGTAGGGTATAGAGTGTATGGTGTAGAGTGTAGGGTATAGAGTGTAGGGTGTAGAGTGTAGGGTATAGAGTGTAGAGTGTAGGGTATAAAGTGTAGGTTATAGAGTGTAGGGTGTAGGGTATAGAGTGTAGAGTGTAGGGTATAGAGTGTATGGTATAATGTGTAGGGTATAGAGTGTAGGGTATAGAGTGTAGGGTGTAGAGTGTAGGGTGTAGAGTGTAGGGTATAGAGTGTAGGGTATAGAGTGTAGGGTATAGAGTGTAGGGTATAGAGTGTAGGGTATAGAGTGTAGGGTTTAGAGTGTATGGTATAGAGTGTAGGGTGTAGAGTGTAGAGTGTAGGGATTAGAGTGTAGGGTGTAGAGTGTAGGGATTAGAGTGTAGGGTATAGAGTGTATTGTATAGAGTGTAGAGTGTAGGGTATAGAGTGTACGGTATAGAGTGTTGGGCTATAGAGTGTAGGGTATAGGGTATAGAGTGTAGGGTATAGAGTGTAGGGTATACAGTGTAGGGTATAAAGTATAGAGTGTAGAGTGTAGGGTATAGAGTGTAGAGTTTAGGGTATAGAGTGTAGGGTGTAGGGTTTAGAGTGTATGGTATAGAGTGTAGGGTGTAGAGTGTAGGGTATAGAGTGTAGGATATAGAGTGTAGGGTATAGAGTGTATGGTATAGAGTGTACGGTATAGAGTTTACAGTGTAGGGTATAGAGTGTAGGGTATAGATTGTAGGGTATAGAGTGTATTGTATAGAGTGTATGGTGTAGAGTGTAGGGTATAGAGTGTATGGTATAGAGTGTAGGGTGTAGAGTGTATAGTATAGAGTGTAGGGTATAGAGTGTAGGGTATAGAGTGTACGGTATAGAGTGTACGATGTAGAGTGTAGGGAATAGAGTGTAGGGAATAGAGTGTAGGGAATAGAGTGTAGGGAATAGAGTGTAGGGAATAGAGTGTAGGGAATAGAGTGTAGGGAATAGAGTGTAGGGAATAGAGTGTAGGGTATAGAGTGTACGGTATAGAGTGTTGGGGTATAGAGTATAGGGTATAGAGTGTAGGGTATAGAGTGTAGGGTATACAGTGTAGGGTATAAAGTATAGAGTGTAGGGTATAGAGTGTAGGGTATAGAGTGTAGAGTTTAGGGTATAGAGTGTTGGATATAGAGTGTAGGGTATAGAGTGTAGGGTATAGAGTGTAGGGTTTAGAGTGTATGGTATAGAGTGTAGGGTATAGAGTGTAGAGTGTAGGGTATAGAGTGTTGGATATAGAGTGTAGGGTATAGAGTGTAGGGTATAGAGTGTAGGGTGTAGAGTGTAGGGTATAGATTGTAGGGTATAGAGTGTATTGTATAGGGTATAGAGTGTATGGTGTAGAGTGTAGGGTATAGAGTGTATAGTGTAGGGTATAGAGTGTATGGTATAGAGTGTATGGTATAGAGTGTAGAGTGTAGGGTATAGAGTTTAGGGTGTAGGGAATAGAGTGTAGGGTATAGAGTATATGGTATAGAGTGTAGGGTATAGAGTATAGAGTGTAGGGTATAGAGTGCAGGGTATAGAGTGTATGGTATAGAGTGTAGGGAATAGAGTGTAGAGTGTAGGGTATAGAGTGTATGGTATAGAGTGTAGGGTGTAGAGTGTAGGGTATATAGTGTTTAGGGTATAGAGTGTAGGGTATAGAGTGTAAGGTATATAGTGTAGGGTATAGAGTATAGAGTGTAGGGTATAGAGTGTATGGTATAGAGTAGGGTATAGAGTGTAGGGTGTAGGGTATAGAGTGTAGGGTATAAAGAGTAGAGTGTAGGGTATAGAGTGTAGGGTATAGAGTGTTGGGTATAGAGTGTAGAGTGTAGGGTATATAGTGTAGTGTATAGAGTGTATGGTATACAGTATAGAGTGTAGGGTATAGAGTGTATGGTATAGAGTGTAGGGTATAGAGTGTTGGGTATAGACTGTAGAGTGTATTGTATAGAGTGTAGAGTGTAGGGTATAGAGTGTACGGTATAGAGTGTTGGGCTATAGAGTGTAGGGTATAGGGTATAGAGTGTAGGGTATAGAGTGTAGGGTATACAGTGTAGGGTATAAAGTATAGAGTGTAGAGTGTAGGGTATAGAGTGTAGAGTTTAGGGTATAGAGTGTAGGGTGTAGGGTTTAGAGTGTATGGTATAGAGTGTAGGGTGTAGAGTGTAGGGTATAGAGTGTAGGATATAGAGTGTAGGGTATAGAGTGTATGGTATAGAGTGTACGGTATAGAGTTTACAGTGTAGGGTATAGAGTGTAGGGTATAGATTGTAGGGTATAGAGTGTATTGTATAGAGTGTATGGTGTAGAGTGTAGGGTATAGAGTGTATGGTATAGAGTGTAGGGTGTAGAGTGTATAGTATAGAGTGTAGGGTATAGAGTGTAGGGTATAGAGTGTACGGTATAGAGTGTACGATGTAGAGTGTAGGGAATAGAGTGTAGGGAATAGAGTGTAGGGAATAGAGTGTAGGGAATAGAGTGTAGGGAATAGAGTGTAGGGAATAGAGTGTAGGGAATAGAGTGTAGGGAATAGAGTGTAGGGAATAGAGTGTAGGGAATAGAGTGTAGGGAATAGAGTGTAGGGTATAGAGTGTACGGTATAGAGTGTTGGGGTATAGAGTATAGGGTATAGAGTGTAGGGTATAGAGTGTAGGGTATACAGTGTAGGGTATAAAGTATAGAGTGTAGGGTATAGAGTGTAGGGTATAGAGTGTAGAGTTTAGGGTATAGAGTGTTGGATATAGAGTGTAGGGTATAGAGTGTAGGGTTTAGAGTGTATGGTATAGAGTGTAGGGTATAGAGTGTAGAGTGTAGGGTATAGAGTGTTGGATATAGAGTGTAGGGTATAGAGTGTAGGGTATAGAGTGTAGGGTGTAGAGTGTAGGGTATAGATTGTAGGGTATAGAGTGTATTGTATAGGGTATAGAGTGTATGGTGTAGAGTGTAGGGTATAGAGTGTATAGTGTAGGGTATAGAGTGTATGGTATAGAGTGTATGGTATAGAGTGTAGAGTGTAGGGTATAGAGTTTAGGGTGTAGGGAATAGAGTGTAGGGTATAGAGTATATGGTATAGAGTGTAGGGTATAGAGTATAGAGTGTAGGGTATAGAGTGCAGGGTATAGAGTGTATGGTATAGAGTGTAGGGAATAGAGTGTAGAGTGTAGGGTATAGAGTGTATGGTATAGAGTGTAGGGTGTAGAGTGTAGGGTATAGAGTGTAGGGTATAGAGTGTAGGGTATAGAGTGTAGGGTATAGAGTGTAGGGTATATAGTGTAGGGTATAGAGTATAGAGTGTAGGGTATAGAGTGTATGGTATAGAGTAGGGTATAGAGTGTAGGGTGTAGGGTATAGAGTGTAGGGTATAAAGAGTAGAGTGTAGGGTATAGAGTGTAGAGTATAGAGTGTTGGGTATAGAGTGTAGAGTGTAGGGTATATAGTGTAGTGTATAGAGTGTATGGTATACAGTATAGAGTGTAGGGTATAGAGTGTAGGGTATAGAGTGTTGGGTATAGACTGTAGAGTGTAGTGTATAGAGTATAGGGTATAGAGTGTATGGTGTAGAGTGTAGGGTATAGAGTGTATAGTGTAGGGTATAGAGTGCAGGGTATAGAGTGTATGGAATAGAGTGTATGGAATATAGTGTACGGTATAGAGTGTAGAGAGTAGGGTATAGAGTGTAGGGTATAGAGCGTAGGGTGTAGGGTATAGAGTGTAGGGTATAGAGTGTAGAGTGTAGGGTATAGAGTGCATGGTATAGAGTGTAGGGTGTAGAGTGTAGGGTATAGAGTGTAGGGTACAGAGTGTAGAGTGTAGGGTATAGAGTTTAGAGTGTAGGGTATAGAGTGTATGGTATAGAGTGTAGGGTGTAGAGTGTAGGGTATAAAGTGTAGGGTATAGAGTGTAGGGTATAGAGTGTATTGTATAGGGTATAGAGTGTATGGTGTAGAGTGTAGGGTATAGAGTGTAGGGTATAGAGTGTAGGGTATAGAGTGTACGGTATAGAGTGTATTGTATAGGGTATAGAGTGTATGGTGTAGAGTGTAGGGTATAGAGTGTAGGGTATAGAGTGTAGGGTATAGAGTGTAGGGTATAGAGTGTAGGGTATAGAGTGTATGGTATAGAGTGTATTGTATAGGGTATAGAGTGTATGGTGTAGAGTGTAGGGTATAGAGTATAGAGTGTAGGGTATAGAGTGTATGGTATAGAGTGTAGGGAATAGAGTGTAGGGTATAGAGTGTACGGTATAGAGTGTTGGGCTATAGAGTGTAGGGTATAGAGTGTAGGGTATAGAGTGTAGGGTATAGAGTGTAGGGTATACAGTGTAGGGTATAAAGTGTAGAGTGTAGGGTATAGAGTGTAGGGTATAGAGTGTAGGGTATAGAGTGTAGGGTTTAGAGTGTATGGTATAGAGTGTAGGATATAGAGTGTAGGGTATAGAGTGTATGGTATAGAGTGTACGGTATAGAGTGTACAGTGTATGGTATAGAGTAGGGCATAGAGTGTAGGGTGTAGAGTGTAGGGAATAGAGTGTAGAGTGTAGGGTATAGAGTGTAGGGTATAAAGAGTAGAGTGTAGGGTATAGAGTGTAGGGTATGGAGTGTATGGTATAGAGTGTAGGGTATAGAGTGTAGAGTATAGAGTGTTGGGTATAGAGTGTAGAGTGTAGGGTATAGAGTGTAGGGTATAGAGTGTATGGTATACAGTATAGAGTGTAGGGTATAGAGTGTTGGGTATAGATTGTAGGGTATAGAATGTAGAGTGTAGTGTATAGAGTATAGGGTATAGAGTGTATGGTGTAGAGTGTAGGGTATAGAGTGTATAGTGTAGGGTATAGAGTGCAGGGTATAGAGTGTATGGAATATAGTGTACGGTATAGAGTGTAGAGAGTAGGGTATAGAGTGTAGGGTATAGAGCGTAGGGTGTAGGGTATAGATTGTAGGGTATAGAGTGTAGTGTATAGAGTGCATGGTATAGAGTGTAGGGTGTAGAGTGTATGGTATAGAGTGTAGGGTATAGAGTGTATGGTATAGAGTTTAGGGTGTAGAGTGTATAGTATAGAGTGTAGGGTACAGAGTGTAGAGTGTAGGGTATAGAGTGTATGGTATAGAGTGTAGGGTGTATAGTATAGAGTGTAGGGTACAGAGTAGGGTGTAGAGTGTAGGGTATAGAGTGTAGGGTATATAGTGTAGGGTATAGAGTGTAGGGTATAGAGTGTATGGTATAGAGTGTAGAGTGTAGGGTATAGAGTGTAGAAAGTAGGGTGTAGAGTGTAGGGTATAGAGTGTAGAGTGTAGGGTATAGAGTGTTGGGATATAGAGTGTAGGGTATAGAGTGTCGGGTATAGAGTGTAGGGTATAGATTGTAGGGTATAGAGTATATAGTGTAGGGTATAGGGTGTAGAGTGTAGGGTATAGAGTGTAGAGTGTAGGGTATAAAGTGTATGGTATAATGTGTAGGGTATAGAGTGTAGGGTGTAGAGTGTAGGGTATAGAGTGTAGAGTGTAGGGTATATAGTGTAGGGTGTAGAGTGTAGGGCAGGGGTCCCCAACTCCAGTCCTCAAGGCCCACCAACAGGTCATGTTTTCAGGATTTCCTTTGCATTGCACAGGTGATGCAATTATTACCTGGGCAAGATTAAGGAAATCCTGAAAACATGACCTGTTGGTGGGCCTTGAGGACTGGAGTTGGGGACCCCTGGTGTAGGGTATAGAGTGTAGGGTATAGAGTGTATGGTATAGAGTAGGGTATAGAGTGTAGGGTATAGAGTGTAGGGTATAAAGAGTAGAGTGTAGAGTGTAGGGTATGGAGTGTATGGTATAGAGTGTAGGGTATAGAGTGTAGAGTATAGAGTGTTGGGTATAGAGTGTAGGGTATATAGTGTAGGGTATAGAGTGTAGGGTATAGAGTGTATGGTATACAGTATAGAGTGTAGGGTATAGAGTGTAGGGTATAGAGTGTATGGTATAGAGTGTAGGGTATAGAGTGTTGGGTATAGATTGTAGGGTATAGAATGTAGAGTGTAGTGTATAGAGTATAGGGTATAGAGTGTATGGTGTAGAGTGTAGGGTATAGAGTGTATAGTGTAGGATATAGAGTGCAGGGAATAGAGTGTATGGAATAGAGTGTATGGAATATAGTGTACGGTATAGAGTGTAGAGAGTAGGGTATAGAGTGTAGGGTATAGAGCGTAGGGTGTAGGGTATAGATTGTAGGGTATAGAGTGTAGAGTGTAGGGTATAGAGTGCATGGTATAGAGTGTAGGGTGTAGAGTGTATGGTATAGAGTGTACAGTATAGAGTGTATGGTATAGAGTGTAGGGTGTAGAGTGTATAGTATAGAGTGTAGGGTACAGAGTGTAGGGTATAGAGTGTAGGGTATAGAGTGTATGGTATAGAGTGTAGGGTGTAGAGTGTATAGTATAGAGTGTAGGGTACAGAGTGTAGAGTGTAGGGTATAGAGTGTAGAGTGTAGGGTGTAGAGTGTAGGATGTAGAGTGTAGGGTCTAAAGTGTAGGGTATATAGTGTAGGGCATAGAGTGTAGGGTATAGAGTGTAGGGTATAGAGTGTAGGGTATAGAGTGTAGAAAGTAGGGTATAGTGTGTAGGGTATAGAGTGTATAGTGTAGGGTACAGAGTGTAGGGTATAGAGTGTAGATTGTATGGTATAGAGTGTAGGGTATAGAGTGTATAGTGTAGGGTGTAGAGTGTAGGGTATAGAGTGTTGGGATATAGAGTGTCGGGTATAGAGTGTAGGGTATAGATTGTAGGGTATAGAGTGTAGGGTATAGAGTATATAGTATAGGGTATAGAGTGTAGGGTATAGAGTGTAGGGTATATAGTGTAGAGTGTAGGGTATAGAGTGTAGAGTGTAGGGTATAGAGTGTATGGTATAGAGTGTAGGGTATAGAGTGTAGGGTATAGAGTGTAGAGTGTAGGGTATAGAGTGTAGGGTATAGAGTGTAGATTGTATGGTATAGAGTGTAGGGTATAGAGTGTATAGTGTAGGGTGTAGAGTGTAGGGTATAGAGTATAGGGTATAGAGTGTAGGGTATAGAGTATATAGTGTAGGGTATAGTGTGTAGGGTATAGAGTGTAGAGTGTAGGGTATAGAGTGTAGGGTATAGAGTGTAGGGTATAGAGTGTAGGGTATAGAATGTAGGGTATAGAGTGTAGGGTATAGAGTGTAGGATATAGAGTGTAGAGTGTAGGGTATACAGTGTAGGGTATAGAGTGTATGGTATAGAGTGTAGGGTATAGAGTGTAGGGTAAAGAGTGTAGAGTGTAGGGATTAGAGTGTAGGGTATAGAGTGTAGAGTGTAGGGTATAGAGTGTAGGGTATAGAGTGTACGGTATAGATTGTTGGGCTATAGAGTGTAGGGTATAGAGTGTAGGGTATACAGTGTAGGGTATAAAGTGTAGAGTGTAGGGTATAGAGTGTAGGGTATAGAGTGTAGGGTATTGAGTGTAGAGTGTAGAGTGTAGGGTATAGAGTGTAGAGTTTAGGGTATAGAGTGTAGGGTATAGAGTGTATGGTATAGAGTGTACGGTATAGAGTGTAGAGTGTAGGGTATAAAGTGTAGGGTATAAAGTGTAGGGTATAGATTGTAGGGTATAGAGTGTAGAATGTAGGGTATAGGGTATAGAGTGTATGGTGTAGAGTGTAGGGTATAGAGTGTAGAGTGTAGGGTGTAGAGTGTATAGTATAGAGTGTAGGGTACAGAGTGTAGAGTGTAGGGTGTAGAGTGTAGGATATAGAGTGTAGAGTGTAGGGTATAAAGTGTAGGGTTTAGAGTGTAGGGTATAGAGTGTAGGGTATAGAGTATAGAGTGTAGGGTATAGAGTGTATGGTATAGAGTGTAGGGTATAGAGTGTAGAGTGTAGGGTATAGAGTTTAGGGTATAGAGTGTATGGTATAGAGTGTAGAGTGTAGGGTATAGAGTGTATAGTGTAGGGTATAGAGCGTAGGGAATAGAGTGTAGAGTGTAGGGTATAGAGTGTATGGTATAGAGTGTAGGGTATAGAGTGTATAGTGTAGGGTATAGAGTGTATGGAATAGAGTGTATGGAATATAGTGTACGGTATAGAGTGTAGAGTGTAGGGTATAGAGTGTAGGGTATTGAGCGTAGGGTATAGATTGTAGGGTATAGAGTTTAGGGTATAGAGTGTAGAGTGTAGGGTATAGAGTGCATGATATAGAGTGTAGGGTGTAGAGTGTATGGTATAGAGTGTACAGTATAGAGTGTATGGTATAGAGTGTAGAGTGTAGGGTATAGAGTGTAGGGTGTAGAGTGTATAGTATAGAGTGTAGGGTGTAGAGTGTAGGGTATAGAGTGTAGGGTATAGGGTGTAGGTTATAGAGTGTAGGGTATAGAGTGCAGGGTATAGAGTGTAGGGTATAGAGTGTAGGGTATAGAGTGTAGGGTATAGAGTGTAGAGTGTAGGGTATAGAGTGTAGGGTATAGAGTGTAGGGTATAGAGTGTATGGAATAGAGTTTAGAGTGTAGGGTATAGAGTGTAGGGTATAGAGTGTATGGAATAGAGTTTAGGGTATAGAGTGTAGGGTATAGAGTGTATGGTATAGAGTGTAGGGTATAGAGGGTGGGGTATAGAGTGTAGGGTATAGAGTGTAGAGTGTAGGGATTAGAGTGTAGGATATAGAGTGTATGGAATAGAGTGTAGGGTATAGAGTGAAGACTGTAGGGTATAGAGTGTAGGGTATAGGGTGTAGGGTATAGAGTGTAGGGTATAGAGTGTAGGGTATAGAGTGTATGGTATAGAGTGTAGGGTGTACAGTGTAAGGTATAGAGTGTAGGTTATAGAGTGTAGAGTGTAGGGCATAGAGTGTATGGTATAGAGTGTAGGGTGTAGAGTGTATAGTATAGAGTGTAGGGTATAGATTGTATGGTATAGAGTTTAGAGTGTAGGGTATAGAGTGTAGGGTATAGAGTGTAGGGT
This sequence comes from Ranitomeya imitator, assembly GCF_032444005.1. Lineage (NCBI taxonomy): Eukaryota > Metazoa > Chordata > Amphibia > Anura > Dendrobatidae > Ranitomeya > Ranitomeya imitator. Next base: position 713,197 of record NW_027194543.1, read on the forward strand.
ATAGAGCGTATGATATAGAGTGTATGTTATATAGTGTAGGGTATAGAGTGTTTGATATAGAGTGTAAGGTATAGAGTGTAGAGAGTAGGGTATAGATTTTAGAGTGTAGGGTATAGCATGTAGGGTATAGAGTGTATGGAATAGAGTGCATGGTATAGAGTGTAGGGTGTAGAGTGTAGGGTATAGAGTGTATGATATAGAGTGTAGGGTATAGAGTGTATGGTATAGATTGCAGGGTATAAAGTGTAGGGTATAGAGTGTAGGGTATAGAGTGTAGAGTGTAGGGTATAGAGTGTAAGGTATAGAGTGTATGGTATAGATTGTAGGGTATAGAGTGTAGGGTATAGAGTGTAGAGTGTAGGGTATAGAGTGTAGAAAGTAGGGTATTGTGTGTAGGGCGTAGAGTGTAGGGTATAGAGTGTAGATTGTATGGTATAGAGTGTAGGGTATAGAGTGTATAGTGTAGAGTATAGAGTGTAGGGTATAGAGTGTTGGGATATAGAGTGTAGAGTATAGAGTGTAGGGTATAGAGTGTAGAGTGTAGGGTATAGAGTGTAGGGTATAGAGTGTAGAGTATAGAGTGTTGGGTGTAGAGTGTAGGGTATAGAGTGTAGGGTATAGAGTGTAGGGTATAGAGTGTATGGTATACAGTATAGAGTGTAGGGTATAGAGTGTAGGGTATAGAGTGTTGGGTATAGATTGTAGGGTATAGAATGTAGAGTGTAGTGTATAGAGTATAGGGTATAGAGTGTATGGTGTATGGTATAAAGTGTATAGTGCAGGGTATAGAGTGTATGGAATAGAGTGTATGGAATATAGTGTACGGTATAGAGTGTAGAGAGTAGGGTATAGAGCGTAGGGTGTAGGGTATAGATTGTAGGGTATAGAGTGTAGGGTATAGAGTGTAGAGTGTAGGGTATAGAGTGCATGGTATAGAGTGTAGGGTGTAGAGTGTATGGTATAGAGTGTACAGTATAGAGTGTATGGTATAGAGTGTAGAGTGTAGGGTATAGAGTGTATGGTATAGAGTGTAGGTTGTAGAGTGTATAGTATAGAGTGTAGGGTACAGAGTGTAGGGTATAGAGTGTAGAGTGTAGGGTATAGAGTGTGTGGTATAGGGTGTAGAGTGTATAGTATAGAGTGTAGGGTATAGAGTGTAGGATATAGAGTGTAGGGTATAGAGTGTATGGTATAGAGTGTACGGTATAGAGTGTACAGTGTAGGGTATAGAGTGTATTGTATAGGGTATAGAGTGTATGGTGTAGAGTGTAGGGTATAGAGTGTATAGTGTAGGGTATAGAGTGTATAGTGTAGGGTATAGAGTGTAGGGTATAGAGTGTATGGTATAGAGTGTAGGGTATAGAGTGTATGGTATAGAGTGTAGGGTATAGAGTGTAGAGTGTAGGGTATAGAGTTTAGGGTATAGAGTGTATGGTGTAGAGTGTAGGGAATAGAGTGTAGGGAATAGAGTGTAGGGTATAGAGTGTAGGTTATAGAGTGTAGGGTATAGAGTGTAGGGTATAGAGTGTAGGGTATAGAGTGTATGGTATAGAGTGTAAGGTATAGAGTGTATGGTATAGAGTGTAGAGGGTAGAGTGTAGGGTATAGAGTGTAGGGTATAGAGTGTAGGGTATAGAGTGTAGGGTATAGAGTGTAGGGTGTAGAGTGTAGAGTGTAGGGTGTAGAGTGTAGGGTATAGAGTGTAGAGTGTAGGGTATAGAGTGTATGGTATAATGTGTAGGGTTTAGAGTGTAGGGTATAGAGTGTATGGTATAGAGTAGGGCATAGAGTGTAGGGTATAGAGTGTAGAGTGTAGGGTGTAGAGTGTAGGGTATAGAGTGTAGGGTATAAAGAGTAGAGTGTAGGGTATAGAGTGTAGAGTGTAGGGTATGGAGTGTATGGTATAGAGTGTAGGGTATAGAGTGTAGAGTATAGAGTGTTGGGTATAGAGTGTAGAGTGTAGGGTATAGAGTGTAGGGTATAGAGTGTAGGGTATATAGTGTAGGGTATAGAGTGTATGGTATACAGTATAGAGTGTAGGGTATAGAGTGTATGGTATAGAGTGTAGGGTATAGAGTGTTGGGTATAGATTGTAGGGTATAGAATGTAGAGTGTAGTGTATAGAGTATAGGGTATAGAGTGTATGGTGTAGAGTGTAGGGTATAGAGTGTATAGTGTAGGGTATAGAGTGTAAGAAATAGAGTGTATGGAATATAGTGTACGGTATAGAGTGTAGAGAGTAGGGTATAGGGTGTAGGGTATAGATTGTAGGGTATAGAGTGTAGAGTGTACTGTATAGAGTGCATGGTATACAGTGTAGGGTGTAGAGTGTATGGTATAGAGTGTACAGTATAGAGTGTAGGGTATAGAGTGTATGGCATAGAGTGTAGGGTGTAGAGTGTATAGTATAGAGTGTAGAGTGTAGGGTATAGAGTGTAGAAAGTAGGGTATAGTGTGTAGGGTATAGAGTGTAGAGTGTAGGGTATAGAGTGTAGAGTGTAGGGTATAAAGTGTAGGGTATATAGTGTAGGGTATAGAGTGTAGGGTATAGAGTGTATGGTATAGAGTGTAGAGTGTAGGGTATAGAGTGTAGAAAGTAGGGTATAGTGTGTAGGGTATAGAGTGTAGAGTGTAGGGTATAGAGTGTAGATTGTATGGTATAGAGTGTAGGGTATAGAGTGTATAGTGTAGGGTATAGAGTGTAGGGTATAGAGTGTTGGGATATAGAGTGTAGGGTATAGAGTGTCGGGTATAGATTGTAGGGTATAGAGTGTAGGGTATAGAGTATATAGTGTAGGGTATAGGGTGTAGAGTGTAGGGTATAGAGTGTAGAGTGTAGGGTATAAAGTGTATGGTATAATGTGTAGGGTATAGAGTGTAGGGTGTAGAGTGTAGGGTACAGAGTGTAGGGTACAGAGTGTAGGGTACAGAGTGTAGGGTATAGAGTGTAGGGTATAGAGTGTAGAGTGTAGGGTATATAGTGTAGGGTATAGAGTGTAGGGTATAGAGTGTAGAGTGTAGGGTATAGAGTGTAGAGTGTAGGGTATAGAGTGTAGGGTATAGAGTGTATGGTATAGAGTAGGGTATAGAGTGTAGGGTATAGAGTGTAGGGTATAGAGTGTAGAGTGTAGGGTATAGAGTGTAGGGTATAAAGAGTAGAGTGTAGGGTATAGAGTGTAGAGTGTAGGGTATGGAGTGTATGGTATAGAGTGTAGGGTATAGAGTGTAGAGTATAGAGTGTTGGGTATAGAGTGTAGAGTGTAGGGTATAGAGTGTAGGGTATATAGTGTAGGGTATAGAGTGTATGGTATACAGTATAGAGTGTAGGGTATAGAGTGTAGGGTATAGAGTGTAGGGTATAGAGTGTTGGGTATAGATTGTAGGGTATAGAATGTAGAGTGTAGTGTATAGAGTATAGGGTATAGAGTGTATAGTGTAGGGTATAGAGTGTATGGAATAGAGTGTATGGAATATAGTGTACGGTATAGAGTGTAGAGAGTAGGGTATAGAGTGTAGGGTATAGAGCGTAGGGTGTAGGGTATAGATTGTAGGGTATAGAGTGTAGGGTATAGAGTGTAGAGTGTAGGGTATAGAGTGCATGGTATAGAGTGTAGGGTGTAGAGTGTATGGTATAGAGTGTACAGTATAGAGTGTATGGTGTAGAGTGTAGGGTATAGAGTGTGTGGTATAGAGTGTAGGGTGTAGAGTGTATAGTATAGAGTGTAGGGTACAGAGTGTAGAGTGTAGGGTATAGAGTGTATGGTATAGAGTGTAGGGTGTAGAGTGTATAGTATAGAGTGTAGGGTACAGAGTGTAGGGTATAGAGTGTAGAGTGTAGGGTATAGAGTGTAGGGTGTAGAGTGTAGGATATAGAGTGTAGAGTGTAGGGTCTAAAGTGTAGGGTATATAGTGTAGGGCATAGAGTGTAGGGTATAGAGTGTAGGGTATAGAGTGTAGGGTATAGAGTGTAGGGTATAGAGTGTAGGGTGTAGAGTGTAGGGTATAGAATGTAGGGTATAGAGTGTAGGGTATAGAGTGTAGAGTGTAGGATATAGAGTGTAGAGTGTAGGGTATAGAGTGTAGGGTATAGATTGTAGGGTATAGAGTATATAGTATAGGGTATAGAGTGTAGAGTGTAGGGTATAGAGTGTAGGGTATAGAGTGTAGAGTGTAGGGTATAGAGTGTATGGTATAGAGTGTATGGTATAGAGTGTAGGGTATAGAGTGTAGGGTATAGAGTGTAGAGTGTAGGGTATAGAGTGTAGGGTATAGAGTGTAGATTGTTATGGTATAGAGTGTAGGGTATAGAGTGTATAGTGTAGGGTATAGAGTATATAGTGTAGGGTATAGTGTGTAGGGTATAGAGTGTAGGGTATAGAGTGTAGGGTATAGAGTGTAGGGTATAGAGTGTAGGGTGTAGAGTGTAGGGTATAGAATGTAGGGTATAGAGTGTAGGGTATAGAGTGTAGAGTGTAGGATATAGAGTGTAGAGTGTAGGGTATAGAGTGTATGGTATAGAGTGTAGGGTAAAGAGTGTAGAGTGTAGGGATTAGAGTGTAGGGTATAGAGTGTAGGGTATAGATTGTAGGGTATAGAGTATAGGGTATAGAGTGTAGGGTATAGAGTATATAGTGTAGGGTATAGTGTGTAGGGTATAGAGTGTAGAGTGTAGGGTATAGAGTGTAGGGTATAGAGTGTAGGGTATAGAGTGTAGGGTGTAGAGTGTAGGGTATAGAATGTAGGGAATAGAGTGTAGGGTATAGAGTGTAGAGTGTAGGATATAGAGTGTAGAGTGTAGGGTATAGAGTGTATGGTATAGAGTGTAGGGTAAAGAGTGTAGAGTGTAGGGATTAGAGTGTAGGGTATAGAGTGTAGAGTGTAGGGTATAGAGTGTAGGGTATAGAGTGTACGGTATAGATTGTTGGGCTATAGAGTGTAGGGTATAGAGTGTAGGGTATACAGTGTAGGGTATAAAGTGTAGAGTGTAGGGTATAGAGTGTAGGGTATAGAGTGTAGGGTATTGAGTGTAGAGTGTAGAGTGTAGGGTATAGAGTGTAGAGTTTAGGGTATAGAGTGTAGGGTATAGAGTGTAGGGTTTAGAGTGTATGGTATAGAGTGTATGGTATAGAGTGTAGGGTATAGAGTGTAGGGTATAGAGTGTAGGGTATAGAGTGTATGGTATAGAGTGTACGGTATAGAGTGTAGGGTATAAAGTGTAGGGTATAGATTGTAGGGTATAGAGTGTAGAATGTAGGGTATAGGGTATAGAGTGTATGGTGTAGAGTGTAGGGTGTATAGTGTAGGGTATAGAGTGTAGGGTTTAGAGTGTAGGGTATAGAGTGTAGGGTATAGAGTGTAGGGTATAGAGTGTAGGGTATAGAGTGTAGGGTATAGAGTGTAGGGTATAGAGTGTAGGGTATAGAGTGTAGAGTGTAGGGTATAGAGTTTAGGGTATAGAGTGTAGGGTATAGAGTGTATAGTGCAGGGTATAGAGTGTAGGGTATAGAGCGTATGGTATAGAGTGTAGGGAATAGAGTGTAGAGTGTAGGGTATAGAGTGTATGGTATAGAGTGTAGGGTATAGAGTGTATAGTGTAGGGTATAGAGTGCAGGGTATAGAGTGTATGGAATAGAGTGTATGGAATATAGTGTAGGGTATAGAGTGTAGGGTGTAGGGTATAGATTGTAGGGTATAGAGTGTAGAGTGTAGGGTATAGAGTGCATGATATAGAGTGTTGGGTGCAGAGTGTATGGTATAGAGTGTACAGTATAGAGTGTATGGTATAGAGTGTAGAGTGTAGGGTATAGAGTGTAGGGTGTAGAGTGTATAGTATAGAGTGTAGGGTACAGAGTGTAGAGTGTAGGGTATAGGGTGTAGGTTATAGAGTGTAGGGTATAGAGTGTAGGGTATAGAGTATAGAGTGCAGGGTATAGAGTGTAGGGTATATAGTGTAGACTATAGAGTGTAGGGTATAGAGTGTAGGGTGTAGAGTGTAGGGTATAGAGTGTAGGGTATAGAGTGTAGAGTGTAGGGTATAGAGTGTAGGGTATAGAGTGTAGGGTATAGAGTGTAGGGTATAGAGTGTAGGGTATAGAGTGTATGGAATAGAGTTTAGAGTGTAGGGTATAGAGTGTAGGGTATAGAGTGTATGGAATAGAGTTTAGGGTGTAGAGTGTAGGGTATAGAGTGTAGAGTTTAGGGTATAGAGTGTAGGGTATAGAGTGTAGGGTTTAGAGTGTATGGTATAGAGTGTATGGTATAGAGTGTAGGGTATAGAGTGTAGGGTATAGAGTGTAGGGTATAGAGTGTATGGTATAGAGTGTACGGTATAGAGTGTAGGGTATAAAGTGTAGGGTATAGATTGTAGGGTATAGAGTGTAGGGTATAGAGTGTAGAGTGTAGGGTATAGAGTGTAGGGTATAGAGTGTATGGAATAGAGTTTAGAGTGTAGGGTATAGAGTGTAGGGTATAGAGTGTAGGGTATTGAGTGTAGAGTGTAGAGTGTAGGGTATAGAGTGTAGAGTTTAGGGTATAGAGTGTAGGGTATAGAGTGTAGGGTTTAGAGTGTATGGTATAGAGTGTATGGTATAGAGTGTAGGGTATAGAGTGTAGGGTATAGAGTGTAGGGTATAGAGTGTATGGTATAGAGTGTACGGTATAGAGTGTAGGGTATAAAGTGTAGGGTATAGATTGTAGGGTATAGAGTGTAGAATGTAGGGTATAGGGTATAGAGTGTATGGTGTAGAGTGTAGGGTGTATAGTGTAGGGTATAGAGTGTAGGGTTTAGAGTGTAGGGTATAGAGTGTAGGGTATAGAGTGTAGGGTATAGAGTGTAGGGTATAGAGTGTATGGAATAGAGTTTAGAGTGTAGGGTATAGAGTGTAGGGTATAGAGTGTATGGAATAGAGTTTAGGGTATAGAGTGTAGGGTATAGAGTGTATGGTATAGAGTGTAGGGTATAGAGGGTGGGGTATAGAGTGTAGGGTATAGAGTGTAGAGTGTAGGGATTAGAGTGTAGGGTATAGAGTGTAGGATATAGAGTGTAGGGTATAGAGTGAAGAGTGTAGGGTATAGAGTGTAGGGTATAGAGCGTAGGGTGTAGGGTATAGAGTGTAGGGTATAGAGTGTAGGGTATAGAGTGTATGGTATAGAGTGTAGGGTGTACAGTGTAAGGTATAGAGTGTAGGTTATAGAGTGTAGAGTGTAGGGCATAGAGTGTATGGTATAGAGTGTAGGGTGTAGAGTGTATAGTATAGAGTGTAGGGTATAGATTGTATGGTATAGAGTTTAGAGTGTAGGGTATAGAGTGTAGAATATAGAGTGTAGAGTGTAGGGTATAGAGTGTAGGGTATAGAGTGTACGGTATAGAGCGTATGATATAGAGTGTATGTTATATAGTGTAGGGTATAGAGTGTTTGGTATAGAGTGTAAGGTATAAAGTGTAGAGAGTAGGGTATAGATTTTAGAGTGTAGAGTGTAGGGTATAGCATGTAGGGTATATTGTGTATGGAATAGAGTGCATGGTATAGAGTGTAGGGTGTAGAGTGTAGGATATAGAGTGTAGAGTGTGGGGTATAGAGTGTAGAGTGTGGGGTATAGAGTGTAGAGTGTAGGGTATAGAGTGTATGATATAGAGTGTAGGGTATAGAGTGTATGGTATAGATTGCAGGGTATAAAGTGTAGGGTATAGAGTGTAGGGTATAGAGTGTAGAGTGTAGGGTATAGAGTGTAGGGTATAGAGTGTATGGTATAGATTGTAGGGTATAGAGTGTAGGGTATAGAGTGTAGGGTATAGAGTGTAGACTGTATGGTATAGAGTGTAGGGTATAGAGTGTATAGTGTAGAGTATAGAGTGTAGAGTGTAGGGTATAGAGTGTAGGGTATAGAGTGTTGGGATATAGAGTGTAGGGTATAGAGTGTAGGGTATAGAGTATATAGTGTAGGGTATAGAGTGTAGGGTATAGAGTGTAGAGTGTAGGGTATAGAGTGTAGGGTATAGAGTGTAGGGTATAGAGTGTAGGGTATAGAATGTAGGGTATAGAGTGTAGAGTATAGAGTGTTGGGTATAGAGTGTAGAGTGTAGGGTATAGAGTGTAGGGTATATAGTGTAGGGTATAGAGTGTAGGGTATAGAGTGTATGGTATACAGTATAGAGTGTAGGGTATAGAGTGTATGGTATAGAGTGTAGGGTATAGAGTGTTGGGTATAGATTGTAGGGTATAGAATGTAGAGTGTAGTGTATAGAGTATAGGGTATAGAGTGTATGGTGTAGAGTGTAGGGTATAGAGTGCAGGGTATAGAGTGTATGGAATAGAGTGTATGGAATATAGTGTACGGTATAGAGTGTAGAGAGTAGGGTATAGAGTGTAGGGTATAGAGCGTAGGGTATAGATTGTAGGGTATAGAGTGTAGGGTATAGAGTGTAGAGTGTAGGGTATAGAGTGCATGGTATAGAGTGTAGGGTGTAGAGTGTATGGTATAGAGTGTACAGTATAGAGTGTATGGTATAGAGTGTAGAGTGTAGGGTATAGAGTGTATGGTATAGAGTGTAGGGTGTAGAGTGTATAGTATAGAGTGTAGGGTATAGAGTGTAGAGTGTAGGGTATAGAGTGTGTGGTATAGAGTGTAGGGTGTAGAGTGTATAGTATAGAGTGTAGGGTATAGAGTGTAGAGTGTAGGGTATAGAGTGTAGGGTGTAGAGTGTAGGATATAGAGTGTAGAGTGTAGGGTATATAGTGTAGGGTATAGAGTGTAGGGTATAGAGTGTATGGTATAGAGTGTAGAGTGTAGGGTATAGAGTGTAGAAAGTAGGGTATAGTGTGTAGGGTATAGAGTGTAGAGTGTAGGGTATAGAGTGTAGGGTATAGAGTGTAGATTGTATGGTATAGAGTGTAGGGTATAGAGTGTACAGTGTAGGGTGTAGAGTGTAGGGTATAGAGTGTAGGGTATAGAGTGTTGGGATATAGAGTGTAGGGTATAGAGTGTCGGGTATTGAGTGTAGGGTATAGAGTATATAGTATAGAGTGTAGAGTGTAGGGTATAGAGTGTAGGGTGTAGAGTGTAGGGTGTAGAGTGTAGGGTATAGAGTGTAGGGTGTAGAGTGTAGGGTATAGAGTGTCGGGTATAGAGTGTAGGGTATATAGTATAGAGTGTAGGGTATAGAGTGTAGGGTGTAGAGTGTAGGGTACAGAGTGTAGGGTGTAAAGTGTAGGGTATATAGTGTAGGGTATAGAGTATAGAGTGTAGGGTATAGAGTGTAGGGTATAGAGTGTATGGTATAGAGTAGGGTATAGAATGTAGGGTATAGAGTGTAGAGTGTAGGGTATAGAGTGTAGGGTATAAAGAGTAGAGTGTAGAGTGTAGGGTATGGAGTGTAGGGTATGGAGTGTATGGTATAGAGTGTAGAGTATAGAGTGTTGGGTATAGAGTGTAGAGTGTAGGGTATAGAGTGTAGGGTATAGAGTGTAGGGTATATAGTGTAGGGTATATAGTGTAGGGTATAGAGTGTAGGGTATATAGTGTATGGTATACAGTATAGAGTGTAGGGTATAGAGTGTATGGTATAGAGTGTAGGGTATAGACTGTTGGGTATAGATTGTAGGGTATAGAATGTAGAGTGTAGTGTATAGAGTATAGGGTATAGAGTGTATGGTGTAGAGTGTAGGGTATAGAGTGTATGGTATAGAGTAGGGTATAGAGTGTAGGGTATAGAGTGTAGAGTGTAGGGTATAGAGTGTAGGGTATAAAGAGTAGAGTGTAGAGTGTAGGGTATGGAGTGTATGGTATAGAGTGTAGGGTATAGAGTGTAGAGTATAGAGTGTTGGGTGTAGAGTGTAGAGTGTAGGGTATAGAGTGTAGGGTATATAGTGTAGGGTATAGAGTGTAGGGTATATAGTGTAGGGTATAGAGTGTATGGTATACAGTATAGAGTGTAGGGTATAGAGTGTATGGTATAGAGTGTAGGGTATAGAGTGTTGGGTATAGATTGTAGGGTATAGAATGTAGAGTGTAGTGTATAGAGTATAGGGTATAGAGTGTATGGTGTAGAGTGTAGGGTATAGAGTGTATAGTGTAGGGTATAGAGTGCAGGGTATAGAGTGTATGGAATAGAGTGTATGGAATATAGTGTACGGTATAGAATGTAGATAGTAGGGTATAGAGTGTAGGGCATAGAGCGTAGGGTGTAGCGTATAGATTGTAGGGTATAGAGTGTAGGGTATAGAGTGTAGAGCGCATGGTATAGAGTGTAGGGTGTAGAGTGTATGGTATAGAGTGTAGAGTGTAGGGTATAGAGTGTATGGTATAGAGTGTAGGGTGTAGAGTGTATAGTATAGAGTGTAGGGTATAGAGTGTAGAGTGTAGGGTATAGAGTGTATGGTATAGAGTGTAGGGTGTAGAGTGTATAGTATAGAGTGTAGGGTGTAGAGTGTAGGGTGTAGAGTGTAGGGTATGGAGTGTAGGGTATATTGTGTAGGGTATAGAGTGTAGAGTGTAGGATATAGAGTGTAGAGTGTAGGGTATAAAGTGTAGGGTATATAGTGTAGGGCATAGAGTGTAGGGTATAGAGTGTAGGGTATAGAGTGTATGGTATAGAGTGTAGAGTGTAGGGTATAGAGTGTAGAAAGTAGGGTATAGAGTGTAGGGTATAGAGTGTAGATTGTATGGTATAGAGTGTAGGGTATAGTGTAGGGTGTAGAGTGTAGGGTATAGAGTGTAGGGTATAGAGTGTAGGGTATAGAGTGTCGGGTATAGAGTGTAGGGTATAGATTGTAGGGTATAGAGTGTAGGGTATAGAGTATATAGTATAGGGTATAGAGTGTAGGGTATAGAGTGTAGAGTGTAGGGTATAGAGTGTAGGGTATAGAGTGTAGGGTATATAGTGTAGAGTGTAGGGTATAGAGTGTAGAGTGTAGGGTATAGAGTGTATGGTATAGAGTGTATGGAATAGAGTGTATGGAATATAGTGTACGGCGTAGAGTGTAGGGTATAGAGTGTAGGGTATAGAGTGTAGATTGTATGGTATAGAGTGTAGGGTATAGAGTGTATAGTGTAGGGTATAGAGTGTATGGTATAGAGTGTTGGGGTATAGAGTGTAGGGTATAGATTGTAGGGAATAGAGTGTAGGGTATAGAGTATATTGTGTAGGGTATAGAGTTTAGGGTATAGAATGTAGGGTATAGAGTGTAGGGTATAGAGTGTAGGGTATAGAGTGTAGGGTATAAAGTGTAGAGTGTAGGGTATAGAGTGTAGGGTATAAAGTGTAGGGTTTAGAGTGTATGTTATAGAGTGTAGGGTGTAGAGTGTAGGGTATAGAGTGTAGGGTATAGAGTGTAGGGTATAGAGTGTAGGGTATAGAGTGTAGGGTATAGAGTGTAGGGTATAGAGTGTAGATTATAGAGTGTAGGGTATAGAGTGTACGGTATAGAGTGTTGGGCTATAGAGTGTAGGGTATACAGTGTAGGGTATAAAGTGTAGAGTGTAGGGTATAGAGTGTAGGGTATAGAGTGTATGGTATAGAGTGTATGGTATAGATTGCAGGGTATAGAGTGTAGGGTATAGAGTGTAGGGTATAGTGTGTAGAGTGTAGGGTATAGAGTGTAGGGTATAGAGTGTAGAAATTAGGGTGTAGGGTATAGAGTGTAGATTGTATGGTATAGAGTGTAGGGTATAGAGTGTATAGTGTAGAGTATAGAGTGTAGAGTGTAGGGTATAGAGTGTAGGGTATAGAGTGTTGGGATATAGAGTGTAGGGTATAGAGTGTAGGGTATAGAGTATATAGTGTAGGGTATAGAGTGTAGGGTATAGAGTGTAGAGTGTAGGGTATAGAGTGTAGGGTATAGAGTGTAGGGTATAGAATGTAGGGTATAGAGTGTAGAGTATAGAGTGTTGGGTATAGAGTGTAGAGTGTAGGGTATAGAGTGTAGGGTATATAGTGTAGGGTATAGAGTGTAGGGTATAGAGTGTATGGTATACAGTATAGAGTGTAGGGTATAGAGTGTATGGTATAGAGTGTAGGGTATAGAGTGTTGGGTATAGATTGTAGGGTATAGAATGTAGAGTGTAGTGTATAGGGTATAGAGTGTATGGTGTAGAGTGTAGGGTATAGAGTGCAGGGTATAGAGTGTATGGAATAGAGTGTATGGAATATAGTGTACGGTATAGAGTGTAGAGAGTAGGGTATAGAGTGTAGGGTATAGAGCGTAGGGTATAGATTGTAGGGTATAGAGTGTAGGGTATAGAGTGTAGAGTGTAGGGTATAGAGTGCATGGTATAGAGTGTAGGGTGTAGAGTGTATGGTATAGAGTGTACAGTATAGAGTGTATGGTATAGAGTGTAGAGTGTAGGGTATAGAGTGTATGGTATAGAGTGTAGGGTGTAGAGTGTATAGTATAGAGTGTAGGGTATAGAGTGTAGAGTGTAGGGTATAGAGTGTGTGGTATAGAGTGTAGGGTGTAGAGTGTATAGTATAGAGTGTAGGGTATAGAGTGTAGAGTGTAGGGTATAGAGTGTAGGGTGTAGAGTGTAGGATATAGAGTGTAGAGTGTAGGGTATATAGTGTAGGGTATAGAGTGTAGGGTATAGAGTGTATGGTATAGAGTGTAGAGTGTAGGGTATAGAGTGTAGAAAGTAGGGTATAGTGTGTAGGGTATAGAGTGTAGAGTGTAGGGTATAGAGTGTAGGGTATAGAGTGTAGATTGTATGGTATAGAGTGTAGGGTATAGAGTGTATAGTGTAGGGTGTAGAGTGTAGGGTATAGAGTGTAGGGTATAGAGTGTTGGGATATAGAGTGTAGGGTATAGAGTGTCGGGTATTGAGTGTAGGGTATAGAGTATATAGTATAGAGTGTAGAGTGTAGGGTATAGAGTGTAGGGTGTAGAGTGTAGGGTGTAGAGTGTAGGGTATAGAGTGTAGAGTATAGAGTGTAGGGTGTAGAGTGTAGGGTATAGAGTGTCGGGTATAGAGTGTAGGGTATATAGTATAGAGTGTAGGGTATAGAGTGTAGGGTGTAGAGTGTAGGGTACAGAGTGTAGGGTGTAAAGTGTAGGGTATATAGTGTAGGGTATAGAGTATAGAGTGTAGGGTATAGAGTGTAGGGTATAGAGTGTATGGTATAGAGTAGGGTATAGAATGTAGGGTATAGAGTGTAGAGTGTAGGGTATAGAGTGTAGGGTATAAAGAGTAGAGTGTAGAGTGTAGGGTATGGAGTGTAGGGTATGGAGTGTATGGTATAGAGTGTAGAGTATAGAGTGTTGGGTATAGAGTGTAGAGTGTAGGGTATAGAGTGTAGGGTATAGAGTGTAGGGTATAGAGTGTAGGGTATATAGTGTAGGGTATATAGTGTAGGGTATAGAGTGTAGGGTATATAGTGTATGGTATACAGTATAGAGTGTAGGGTATAGAGTGTATGGTATAGAGTGTAGGGTATAGACTGTTGGGTATAGATTGTAGGGTATAGAATGTAGAGTGTAGTGTATAGAGTATAGGGTATAGAGTGTATGGTGTAGAGTGTAGGGTATAGAGTGTATGGTATAGAGTAGGGTATAGAGTGTAGGGTATAGAGTGTAGAG